>NC_134207.1:181820959-182134481 GCF_965140235.1 Caretta caretta
TTAAGGTAGATTTTTGGAAGTAATATCAGTATAGCTGCTTTTGATGAATTTACTGAGTGCAGACCATCATTCAGAGAAGACAATACCCATTCTTGTTCTCCCAACTTTAATAGTTAACTTTAATCCCCTGGCCATTTATCCTACCAGCTATGATGGATCTATATTCTGGATCCCCTACCATAAGTCATTAAAAAGTTACGTTCTTAGTCCCTAGTTTTGTCTAACACTGAAATGTGATTGTCACAAGGTGTTTATATCCACAAGTCCTTTGTCAACACTACAAAAAATATCCTTGCAGAAACTTTTTTTCACTTTATTTCCACTCCTCTTCCCCAAAAGCCATGTGGAATAGTTCCAATCTCACTTCACAGTAGAAATCTAATTAGGAGTGAGGAAATACCTTTCATCTAATGAAGTCCTCACATGTTACAGCACATCACTCACAAGGCTGTTCCCATACTATCTCATGACTAGATAGATATCTTAAATAAGACATCCGCTGACCACTCAGATAAGAGATTCACCACAAACCCCTTCTTTAAAGGAAAAGGACACAGAACAGGCAGTAAACTGCTATCACAGTTCTTAAGCTGGTCCATTGTTCACCTCCAATTTAAATTACATAGAAGGTAATATGGCCCCAAATTCTGAAGAAAACAAAACAGGCAAGAAGCAGTTAGGGGGAAGGGGTGGGGGAGCGAGAGAGATAACAATGAGCATGAGTTACAAAAGGAACACTGCCTTGTTACTGTGCGCAAGATTCAAAAGGGACTGGACTTTTGTATGGATATCACAAATATCCGCAGCTGTTATAATGAAATACATCAGCCCTTCTTTGTAATGGATATTAAAACTCATGCTTCAGGATTTAAGTCAACCTCTAATTATTAGAGACTATAATGAGATCTAGATGGGGGACAGATTATCCCAGATCTACCTGCTGCAGGGTTCTTGTACCTTCTTCTGAAGTATCTGGTGTGGGCCACTGTCAGAGAGAGGACACTAGCCTAGATGGACCTTATCCTAGCCCAGTATCCTGTCTTCCCAGCAGTGACCAATGCCAGATGCTTCAGAGGGAATGAACAGAACAAGGCAATCTATTGAGTGATCCATCCCCAATCATCCAGTCCCAGATTCTGGCAATCAAAGGTTTAGGGACACCCAGAGCATGAGGTTTGCATCCCTGACCATCTTGGCTAATAGCCATTGGTGGACCTATTCTCCATGAACTTATCTAGTTCTTTTTTGAACTCATTATACCTTTGGCCTTCAAAACATCCCATGGCAATGAATTCCACAGGTTGACTGTGCGTTGTATGAAAAAGTACTTCTTTATGTTTGCTTTAAACCTGCTGCCTATGAATTTCATGGGGTGACCCCTAGTTCTTGTATTATGTGAAGGGGTAAATAACACTTCCTTATTCACTTTCTCCACACCATTCATGATTTCATAGACATCTATCACATGCCCATTTGATAGTCTCTTTTCTAAGATGAAGAGTCCTAGTCTTTTTAATCTCTCCTCATAGAGAAACTGTTCCATATGACTAATCATTTTTGTTGTCCTTCTCTGTACTTTTAACAGTTCTACTATATCCTTTTTTTGAGATGGTGCAACCAGAACTGCATACAGTATTCCAGGTGTGTATGTACCATGGATGTATATAGTGGCATTATGATATTTAGTGTCTTATTATCTATCCATTTCCTAATAGTTCCTAACAGTCTAATAGCTTTTTTGACTGCTGCTGCACATTGAGCAGATGTTTTTAGAGAGCTAACTACGATGATTCCAAGGTCTCCTTCTTGAGTGGCAACAGCAAATTGAGACTCCATCATTTTGTATGTATAGTTGGGATTATGTTTCCCAATGTGCATTACTTTGCATTTATCAACATAGACTGTCATCTGCCATTTTGTTGCCCAGTCACGAGAGATCCTTTTGTAGCTCTTTGCAGTCTGCCTGGGACTTAACTATCTTGAGTAGTTTTGTATCATCTGCAAACTTGCCACCTCACTCTTTATCCCTTTTTCTAGATCATTTATGACTACAGTGAACAATACAGGTCCCAGTACAGATCCTTGGGGGATTCAGCTATTTACCCTCTCCATTTTGAAATTTGACCATTTATACCTACCCTTTGTTTCCTGTCTTTTAACCAGTTACTGATCCATGAGAAGTCCTTCTTTCTTATCCCATGACTGATTACTTTGTGTAAGGGCCTTTGGTGACGGACCTTGTTAAAGGCTTTCTGAAAGTCCAAGTACATTATATCCACTGGATTGCTCGTCTGCATGTTTGATGACATCCTCAAATAATTCTAATAGATTTGTGAAAAATGATTTCCCTTCCAAAAGCAGTGTTGACTCTTCCCCATTATATTATGTTCATCTAAGTCTGATAACTCTGTTCTTCACTTTAGTCTCAACCAATTTTGCCTGGTACTGACATTAGGTTTACTGGACTGTAATTACCTTTTTTTAAAAATTGGCATTGCATTAGCTAGCCATCAGTCATCTGGTTCAGTAACCGGTTACACACCACGCTTAGTAGTTCTGCAATTTCATATTGGAGTTCCTTCAGAACTTTTGGGTGTGTACCATCTGGTGACTTATTACTCTTTAATTTATCAATTTGTTCCCAAACCTCGTTAAGGAGGTATATAATCTCATCATGACAAGGATGCAATTGCTAATCTCCATATACACAATTGCAAAACAAGGACAAGATCCAGGGTATGCCCTTTCATAAACGTCAAGATCAAAATCCCTCTGGGGTAGCCCCAAGAAGAGCAGTTGGACATGGGTCTCCTGGCTTCTAGACTTAAGTTCTAATCCTTTCTCTGACACTGACTTGCTGTGTGATGCAGAGCAAGCCACTTAAATTCTACACCTTACTTTCCCCATGTTAAATGGGGTAATGACACTCACCCCCTTTGTAAGCCACTTTCAGGCCCACAAATAAAAAGCACTATATAAAAGTTAACTGTTTATAAGATGTCAGTCAACATATAGGAGAATTATCTGCATAAACACTATGGACAATAAGGATGAACTAGAAAAAAGTTTAGTCATTTCAGTGAGGGATCCAGTGGGATAGTAGGACAGTCGTTACAACTTGGGAAGTTTGAAGGTAACTCTATTCTGGGGCTTTACACTGTAGGTGGACACTCTCAGAGGACTTTCTCTGTAATGGGACAATTCCTAGGATGCTAAAAGCACAACCATACATTATTCCTTGCCCTCAGAAGGCTTATGCTGAGCCAGTTAGTTCACTGGTGAGAGCTGTGCCAACACAAAACCAACAGAATCATACAGTCAGGTCTACAAAAGGCAACCAAAGACAGGTGCCATGCCCATATTTTAATCACAGTGGTGAGGACTTTATTAGCCATCCACCTTTCATTAAGCAACATAACCCACAGGATAAGTTTATGCCCCTTGCCATATGATTCTGATATGAAATCCCATGCAAAATCAGTAGGACACATACAACAGATGTTGGCCAATAGATGTCATATGAAAATCCTGTCTACTGTTGTCTTATCTCTCTATAACCCGATCTCAACAAGAAACAAAAAGCTCTCACTCAGAACCAGCCTCCCTTCTGGACCATCAAATCCCCAGTTCCCAAATACATTGCTCTACCGTCTCAACTACACATAGCCATGAAAAGTATGCCAACTTGGGAATGGAAGTAGTGCTATAGAAAGCAATTGCATAGTGAAATCTTCTAATAAAGCTTGACCTCCAACAATAAGAGGAGAGAAGAGTGTGCATTAGTGTTGCCTCCCCTATAAATATTTTGCAAGTTATGACAATAATAATATGCCTTTTGAAGACTGTAATGTTAGTTACAATATCAGAGAGAAATACTTACAATACAAGAACACTTGGTGCATTTGTTTCCTTCCGGCTGAAATTCCTTCCCTTCATGGTAATGTCTACCTTCAAATATACAACCTGAAAAGCAGACTTTGGGTAAGTGTGACTTAGATTGGGACACTTTGTTACATGATTGTATTGTAGAATTATGGGGAAAGGAATTACTTTATCCTTTCAGAGATATGCATCCAACAATAAAATGTGCATTGCAGTGCAGTAACCTGTGTAAGCCTTGGGAGCCCTAAAAAGTTAGTTTGGTGCCAGGATGGAGGAGGAAGCGCTTTCATGGATTTACATAGAAAATTTCTTTCATGGCAGATACTTTGTGCCACATTGTGCCAGGACTCCCATTTTAATTAACTTCTGTTTACAGAAGATTTCACTTTTTTAGCAAGGTGCTTGTCCACATTAAATTTGGATAGAAATAATAAAAAATTAAACATACCAAGCCAATTATACCACTAGAGCAGCAATGGTCTCCTAGTTATATAGTCCTGTAAAAACTAATATGACAGAACAACCCTCCAAACTATCTCCTTCCTTTATTGCCTTGTCATATCATATGTTAGGCCTAAATAATCCCCTGCACACTCAACATAATCCCCATGTTCCTACTCCCAAAACAACCCCCTTCCTATCAATGCTGTGACATGTGACTCCTGGCCCCTCTCCATTCGCCTTCTATACATTCATCCCTAAAACATGAACCCCAGCCAGACCCTGCACAGCTGCCAAAACCTCTGGAATACCTCACACATGAAAAACCAGACAAGCTGCATTTTAAACTGTTTAAACTCTTTCTTATACTATATCCCTCCCCTACTCCACAGCATTAAAAAATGTGTCCCAATATGGGTGTTAAAAAATATATATATCTATTCACTCTATTCCTTATGTCATTCAATACATTCTATTTTACTGGTCCACATTTCAGTAACTTCCTTCCTAATCTCTCCGTTATAGTGGATACTTACCAAACCCTAATAACTAGAAATATTGAGCACAGATGGAAGAGTAGAATCCCTAGGAAATCTTACCTGGACAAGTGGGGCAACACAGTCCCGGCAGCTCAGAAGGGTTTTTGCAATGGACAACACACTGCATTTCAGATTCTGTTACCACTCCTTCCTGAAATGGAACAAACCAAACCAAACACTATAATAAGGAGCAAAACTGGATGTACAATTAATGACATGATATATGCTGTATAGCAAAACCTTTTCAAATCCCTCTTTCTTTCTGTATCTGCAGGTCACTAACAGGATTCAGATTAATCCACACTCAAAAGAGCACTTGAATCTCCCTGACAACAACCATGAGATTTGTCCTATAATGCGTCAGGTAAGAAACCAAGAACCTTCTTAGGAAAAGGAATTCTGCTTTATCAGGGGTCCCCACCCATAGGAAACTTGGAAATAATCTGCCATGCAGCTTTGATGTAAACAGAACAGACACAAAGCATTCCCTACACTCTCCCCTCAGAGAAAAAGGGCTTAGAAAGGAGATTAAAGCATCTCATTCTGTAGATGAGAGCCTGTTATCTAAGATGCACCTCCTGATAGGTACTAGTAAATTATCATTTCCTGCACTTCTTGTTGAAGAAGCCAAAGTCCTGCTGAATGAATCTGGGCAAGAGTATCTGGATGCAAAGTCTATCTTTTGTGAACACAGGAAGCCTAATTTTCAAAACTTGAGCACATCGGGTAAATAGGATTATCCAATTTTGCATTTTGGACATTCAGACTGGCACTTAGACAAGTAGGTACTCATTTCACATGCCCAGCACTGATCAAACTATCCAAATGTAAGCTTTGAACATCTTATTATAAAGAAAATGTATGGTTATATGCTATGTTGCTCTTGTTTAATTGCAGCCCATAACATTCTCAATCTATGCACATTTAAAAACTGGGCATGCTTTCCTTTTACTTTTCCTCTCTAAAGAGGTTTTGTGGACACAGCCAGTTTTAGATGCCCATGAAAATCATTAATGCAGCAGGCGGGCCTTTGCAAAAAAGGAGCTAGTATCTGACTACCTGGTGCCAAAAGGTACCCAAAAAGATCCCTTTGAATATTTCCAGTCCCCTTCAAAATATTTGTGCAGAGTATTTAAACTTGGGCATCCACCTTATTTCTAAAGGCAGTACTGACATCAATGTTGGGTCCGAAGAAAATGCAGCTCTTAGTAAAGGGTTTTTAGCAGAACTTTGTATTTTTACCCCCGAAAGATCGTGATCACATCCATTTGTATGGACAAACCTAGAGACTGCAGAAACATCAATTTGTCAGTTACCTGGCTTGTGTACACAAATGCAATGTGTGCGTCTGCAGATGAATACTCTTGTGGATTTTATTGGTGCAACTCAGGAAGGCTATCAGAAATGCAGCCCACTATGTCGACAAATCAGTAGCTCAGGGAAAAGAAATGGGTTGTTTGTTAGCTTATTTTAATTAGTATTCCAGATTGGTGTGTCTCTCACAAACAGGTGCACACTCATATTTTGTTAAAAGTCTAATGATTGCTGAGAAAAGCTAAATAATTCCAGTGTTCAGGCTAGCCCTCCATCCTTAGCTCATCCAGGTATGTTTTAGATTAGAATCTCAGTATTTAAGATAAGTAACTTTGTTGTTCTGAATGTTGCACTATAGCTGGTCACAACTGGATGAGTTAAGGACAAAGCAGCAGCCTTAACTCTGAACATGATCTCTTGTTTTTCTTGACTTAAGAAACTGAAGATTTTAAATATATTGTTTGGATTTAATACAAAAGATTCAGACTTTCACGAGAGAAAGCAAACAATTCTGCATTTGTTAACTTCATGACTTCCAGCCCTTACCTGACACTGATATGCAATACATGGATTAGCTGGGGCTTGCCATTTTATGGAGCTGTTGTAGTTGTTTCCTTCAAAAGTGCAACCTAGAGAAACAGAGAAGCAGGACAGTCTCTTACTTGATAATCACATGATGTTCTGGAAGGGAATCGGTAGGTTTTAATAGACAGATTTTCAAGCTCAAGCTGCAGAAAAGGTTCGTATAAGGAGGACAGAGCTCAAGGCCTACTGAGAAGATCTCCCCAAGTCCAGCCAGTCGTCCACGTATGGATACATTGTGGTGTCTCTCTTCCTGAGCTACGCTATGAGTACTTTGGTAAACACCCTTGGGGTGGCTGAGAGACAAAGGGGAAGCACCCTATTTTGATAATGTTCTTGGCCCACCATGAATCTTAGTACGTCCTGTGTGATAGGATTATAGCTATGTTGAAGAATGCATCTTGAAGACTGAAAGATGGGAACCAGCCCCTTGATTCCAGAGTGGGGATTACTGATGCCAGAGTAGCCTTCCTGAATTGCAACTTCTTTATGAGGTGTCTTAAGCCACATCTACGCTGCAGGCCTATGTCGGTATAACTACCAAGGGTGTGAAAAATCAATACCCCTGAGTGACATAATTATACCAACCTTAACTGCCCCCTCTGTGTAGACAGCACTATGTCAGTGGGACAGCTTCTCCCATCAACATAGCTACTGCATCTCAGGGAGGTGAATTAACTATGCCAATGGGAGAGCTCTCTCCCATCAGCATACCAATGTCTTCACTTAAGCCCTACAGCAGTGAGGCTGCATTGGTGCAGCTGTGCCAATGCAGAGTTTTAAGAGTAGACCTACCCTTAGAACCAGGATCGGTTGCCACCCTCCCTTTTCCTTAAGGATAAGAAGGCATCTTCTATAGAAGCCTTTCCACTGATACTGAGGGTGAACCTTCTCAACAGCCTGGAAAGAAAATAGCAAGAAGACCTTTTGTTATAAGAGAACCTAATGAAAAGGTATAGGGAAGGGTGATTGGGAGTAGTTGGTGTCTGGAAATGGACAGATAAAACTGGCATGTTTTTAAGACCACTAGTTTAGGAATTGGCTGTAGTAATTGAAGATATCTCTTTAAAAAAAAGTATATGTAAGGATCTTGGAAGCAATATTTTGTAAGAGTTAAAACCTATAAATAGTTCCATCTTCTAGTTCATAAATCAACAAGTAACCTAATTTAGAATTTACAATGCACAGATTGGCCAGTGTAAAGATGGTAACAATATCATGGGCAGGAGTTTAGCAATGTTCCCAAGGAGATGCAAAGAGGACCAGGTTAAAACATTAGCGTCACCTTAAATGACAGAACCATATAAAGATAATACCCTTGTGCATGGCATCACAAACCTGGGTAATGTGGACTGCTGTCACAGTTAAAGGGTCATATTATCAGTTGGTGTAAATCAGCATAGTTCCATTAGCATCAATGAAGCTATGGTAGTTTAAACTAGCTGAGGATCTGGTCTATAAAATCACTAACCATGGAAGAGATGTGGATCCAGGGCAAAGAAGCTCAAGTCTTGGTCTCAAGAATCCAAGCAATGAAGAATGCCAAGAGGATGGACTTGTTTTCCTCGTAAATGTGGAGGTTTAAAGTCAAATAAAGAGAAGTCTTTAACTATCAGTCCCCTTCATAATTTTAATCCAGGCAATTATTTTACTCAGATGAACAGTGAAAAAAAAATAACTCAAGAGGCATAATCTTTTTTAAAAAATTAAAAATAGAAAGCTAAGCATACATAGGGAATCTAAACAGCATGTTTTCCCTCAAAAAGTCATGAGCATATGGAATTAGTTTCTAGGAGAGGCCACTGGAGTAAATGGCATAAAATGGATTTAAGAGACAACTGAGAAGTCTTTCTGGAGGAGCAAAGGATGTTAGGATATAGCAAAATAGAAGCCGGGTGGCGGCGGGGGGGAGGAATGGTCAATGTCACTCAAAAATTGAACAGGCTTGTAGGATCAAGCAGCCTTTTCCTGTTTGTTAAAGATCATATGCTTTTTTAAGAGAATCCCTTAAAGCACTTATCCATCCAGTCTTCTGCTGCTTCCCTGCAGTAGTGCTAGTGTAGAACAAGCTGGAAGCTATGGCAATACAGAAATGACAGGTCTTTTTATGAAAATAGGGGCCCATCACAATACTGATTCTCACTGGTCAGTTGCCTCAGAGGGGGACTTTTATATGAAATATACAGGATTGCTGGGGGCTGGGGAAGATCTCTTCAAACATACACTTTTTTAAAGCAGATCTGTATGGATAAGGCCTGATCCAAAGCTACTGAAGTCAATGGAAAGACTCCCAAAGAGCTGTGGAAAAGCCTTAGCAGGACAGCAAAAAAGGAATATACAGAGACAATAAAATGAAAGAAATTACGTTACATAACAGGCATAGATTATCTGTGCCCTTCCTCCTCAAATTCCACAAAAATGGTTATTTATAAATTTGGGAAATTTGTTCTTCTTTTCAAAAACTTTCAGCAGTAAAACCTGGGATTCTTTTAGGGAATACACTCAATTCAGTGTCAGTGGGCAAGATTGCCAGTACTATGGGTGGGAGCTGTTCTGTTTTCTGATAAATCTATTTCATGTGGGTATTTCATGAGGCGATCACCCATTCTCAGAAATACCAGGCAAAATAGAGCAATTTGAATAACTGATTTAACTATAATTTCAAATAATTTGATTTTTATTTATTTATTGTTTAAATCACTGATTTAAATCAGGGTTGGAGTTTTGTAAAGCTAATTTTAAAGTTTTAGCTATGGCATTTTTAGATTAACATTTATAATGCATTACGTTATAAATACTCCTCTTTAAAATGTCACTACTGGTACAGTCTCTTATTTGTCTTCCATAAAACTGTGATAGGCAAAAAACACAATATTGCAACTTAAGGCCCTGATGCTTCAATCACTTAAGCGGATAAGAAACTCTGCTCATGTGAAAGGGACTCAGATGAATAGTCCCATTGTTTTAAAGTTAACATGTGCATAAGTGTGTGCAGCATCTGGGACTAAAATTGTATTTTTTATTTAAAATGTCTTCGTGACATAAAACCTTTGTCACTTCAAAATAAATTGCCTAGTGTTAACAATGAGAACTTATTGAGACTCAACACATTAACATTGTTATTCTGAACTGCGTTGTACACAGAGGCCAACATTTTCAAAATAGGAGCCTAAAGTTAGGCTCCTAAAACCATAATTTGCCACCTAAAGGAGGGATTTTCAAAAGTACTTAAGTCATTTAGCATTTCAGCCTTCTTGACTTCTGGAAGTTCAATATGGGCACAGTTCTACATATTGCTGAGCACTCTGGTCCCCATTCACGAAATCACTTAAGCATGTACTTGATTTCAAGCACTGCAATGGAACCATTCACATCCTGCAAGTTAAAGACCAAAGACAGAGTGCTCAGCACCTTTCACAATGGAGCTCTATATCAGAATGTGTGACTAGCTGCAGTATAACTCCGGCTATTTGCTTATCAGTTTTATATGTGTGTGTGTGTTGTATGTACAGTTAATGAGACTCTGGAATGATCTTTTTCTTTATGGATGAGCATTTTAAACATATAACTTCTTAGTAGAAAAATATTTCTGTGCAAAATCTGAAAACAAATTAGGAAATTAATACAGGTAATGGGTAAAATTTTAGCAATTTTAAATTAAGACTCCCTTTGATTTCAGTGGGGCTAGGATTTCACCCTCAGTCTTTTTCTCACCTAGGAACCCAAGTGACAAATACTACTCCTATTTCAGTACATATCTGCAAACAAACCAGTAAATAATTTTATTTGGATTTAATCCTAGTTTGTTTTGATTTGACTACTCCACATTGCAGAACAGTGGACAGAGTTCATGTGTCAGTGATGAGAGGTGAGATGCAGACAGAGGTTTCAGTTGACCAGAATTTTGTAAGTGAAAGAGGCAAGGAGCCAACAAAGGAGGGTTGACATGGTCAGAGTATTGAGAAGGTAGGATTGTTTTAGCTGCTGAATGTTGGGAAGATTTGAAGATGGGATAAAATCATTAAGGCTGGAGAGAAAGTAGTTACAATAGCCCAGGTGAGATATTCATATTCTTTTGACCCGAGGCATGACCCTTTGCCCATAGTTGTGTCCTTTGTACTTCCCAAAACTGCACCCATAACACATTCTTCAAAACTAACAGAAAACAGACTACATACCAGCTAGTGTTCCAGACCCTTACTTTCAATACATACATCTTCCAGCTGACACTGCAAACAAAAAGCAGGGCCTTTTGAATCCACTTAATCATACTATGGAAGTTTGAGACTCTCCTGAAATCAGCTGAGTAAAACCCTTTCTGCTTCAATAAGCTTATTCATCCAGGTAGAATTCTGCCTACTACATGATTGAACACACACTATATTTAGCTCAGAAAGTAGCAATTTCTGAATATGTGCAATGTTATCAGTGAAGGTATTGCTTTCTCTTCTACACAATCACACACCATGATGGAATCCCTCTTCAAGATCCTAAAAGAATAATTCTCACCAGGAAACCCCATTAAGTCAACTTTTGCTAACCATTTATTATTTGAAGAGGGGAGGAAACCATGTATAAAAATCTAGGAACACCAGAGCTCAACTTAAATATTCAGTTTAAGTATTTAAATACTTAGTTACTTCAGATTAAATACATACTTAGAGGACAGCATAAAGGACCAGACTAGACTGATTTCAATGGAACGATGCTGATTTACCCAGTTAAGATTCTGACCTAATTTACAGTCCCTTCTACTTCTTCTCTTAGAAATGCTGGTGTATTATTAATGTAAAATATTAACTTTCCGTTATCTGTGGTTTTGTTCCTATAAGCTACCTGGGTCCAAATTGTTCAGATAAGTCTTGGATAAGCATACAAGCTTTGAGTTGCTTATCTGAACCAAACCAAAGCACTGAATCTTTTGAAGTTGGTCCATTGTGGTCTATTAAGTGAAAACTACTCAATAGCTGCTAAAGTAACCTGATAAAGCCAAACTGATAAGGACCGAAATCTAGACTATCTACATAATAAATGGAGGCAATATAGCTAAATTACCGCTTGTAATTTCAGTTATTACAGCTTCCGTTATTTCCTGGCCAGAGCCAGAAGTGTAAACCAGAAGCAGAGCCAGGGATCAATACCAGAGAGACAGCAGCCAAATTTTAGAACGATAGGGTCAACTGGAGTCAGAAGCCAGAGGGGAGCTGGGCTTAGAACAAGGGCAAGCACTGCTGCAGGCATGGTAGAGGTTAAGCAGCCACTGGTGTGCTGTGGGGGCCGGGCTTATATAAGCACGGTTGCTAAACTAGCAGCCAGTCAGAGCTGTGGCCACTCTGTCAGTTCCAAGGCAGTGTAGCTGGGCTAACTGGTTGCCTAGCAGCAAAGTTAATAAGGGAGCAGGCCAGTAACTGGTCTGGGACCTGACAACTCTACATCTGGGAATGAGCCTCTCAGCCTGGGTCCACAGACTTGTATTGGTAGCCCTAGCATGCTAAAAACAGATGTATAGACATTGTCACTCATGCTAGAGCGTGAACTCTCAAGCCAACCCACCCCAGCCCCCCAGGCTTGAAAGCCCGAGCTCCAGTCCGGAGTCACAATGTCTACACAGCTATTTTTAGCCTGGTAGCTTGAGCTCCACTAACGCGAGTATGTGGACCGAGGCTGGGAGGCCCTCTCCCAGATACAGACATACCCTGTGTGGGTTGGCATGCTTATTTTGGAATGAGAGTGCCCTATTTTGAAACAACTTAGATCAATTTTTTACAGTTTTCCATTTAAATAAAGAATTGGGCGCTTTTATTCCAAGAGAAGCATGTTCTCACACAGATTTGAACAGATATAATTAAAGATGTGAATTACAACCGATTGAGTTATTTTTGTTCCATTTTATCATGGAGACAAACTGGACAGTCAGTAAGGCACTCATCATCCCACTCCCAATAAGAATTTGAATGGAACTTTTTTCCTCCTGCTCCCCAGCAGCACGTGACAGTAGTACTCCAAAGAGAAAAAATGGGCGGGAAAAGATGGACTAGCATACTAAGGCTTAGACAGTGTCCTCGAAAGTTCATTAAAAATAGGACTTTATTACTCAATTTGACAGTGCCCAACAAGATTCCAGCAGGAATTTGTGCTTATTTTAGGCTAATGGGAATTCTATAGACAAGTCATTTCCCATAGTCCCAGGAGAAAATATCAGATTAACATACTGTAGGTTGGCTCCATGTCCCCCATTTCTAAAGCATCCTACTTCTCCTATTTTTCTTTTTTCCCCTCCCCTTCTATTTAAAAAGTAACCTCTCTATTGGCATGAAAAATAAACATCAGGATAAAGAAAACAGTCATAAGACAGGTTTTATTTATTTTTTTGATAAATTATTCCTCAGGGAAAAGCCCAGACAAACTAGCACAGAAATATCAGATCAAGCCAAAAACCCCTTGCAAATTCAGCTGTATGTCACTGACATTAAACCTGTCAGCCAAGTTAAGAGAACTGCAAATCCCATATGTGGATATTATTAAATCTATTTTCACATATTTCATAACGTTAAAGAGTCACTGACACCTCCTGGCAAATGCTGAAATTCTACGTAGAGAAAATTCTGCATAAGTAATGTAGCTAGTATTCCTCTTCTGTTTTTTATTTATGTGCAAAAAACATGTTTCTTAGAGGCTCATTTGTTTCTGCTGCTTATACCTCACTTGGTGTGATATCTACATGAAGAGCAGAGAGCCTGTGCAATGTCCTCCACACCATTTACACCCGACATTAAAGAGACAAATCCAGCTCCCTCCTGCATAGCCACAGAGTCCCTTTTTGCAGCTGAAACAGTGCAGTTCCATTGCATGCAGAATGTGGACATGGAGGAGCCACATACGGGGTAAATAGCATAGCATAACAGCATCTGGGTGTGGCACCAGCACATGGGTGGGATGGGGTTAGGGATTTAATCTACATAAATCCCTCACTATTCCTTCTCCTCCTATTCCTCATAGATTACTACGCCCCATAGTAATCTATGAAGGCTACCTCAGCCCACCATGCAGATATCCAACTCCGAACCCAGCCACCAGTGTGGGGTAACGGAGGATTTGGCTTAAGAATGCTCTGAGATCATATTTACCCCTAGTGCAGAGGACCACAACATTTCAATTTGAATTGGGGCTGCATGAGGGCCACTGATAAAGAGCCCTCTGCAGCCCTGTGTGTCAAGGAGTAGTTCTCCGCACTAGCCCTGCATAGTACAACATGCATGGCAATGATGAGGGTGGGTCAGCAGAGAGACCATGGGATCTGCGTTACATGGCCCCACAACATTGCCCAAGAAGCTCAGTGATCTTACAGCTGCTACCATAGTGAAAGTGGACATAACAGAGATATAGGTCTGCCCTCTGCCCCCATTCTCTCGGCAGCTGAAATTCACTTTCGCAGATGCCCTGTATTTCACCTGTATGTGGGGTCAAATGAATTCCACTCTTTTATGATCTGACATGAACACAGTAAAACAACAAAATGTGTGATTAGAGCTCCAGTAGTTCCTGAACTTGTACAGTCTCTAAACAATGGAGAATTTCACAGTTCATACAGTATGGGCTGCAATAGCGAAGCACAAAAAAATGAGATCTATCCATATGCAAAGATTGTAAGAGTCTTACCACAAAAGTATCGCGAGGTCCCAGAGCTCGGGCTCCAGCTCAAACTCAAATATCTACAAAGCAATTTGACAGACCTGCAGCCCAAGCCCCATGAATCCAAGTCAGCTGACCTGAGCCAGCCATGGGTGTTTAATTGCTGTGTAGACCTACCCACAGCAGCCAGAACCAGATGCTTCAGAAGAAGGTGTAAAAACACCACAGTAGGCAGATGTAGGATAATCTGCCCACCCCCTTCACTCTCCTACCCACAAGTGTTAGGACTCATTCTAATATTTAATAGTTACAGACCACCTTAAGCCCTGAATTGTGGAATGTAATATTCCTTCCAAAAATTTTGTTTTCGTGAATTATAACTCTAGATATTTTGATATTCGAGAAGGCTTGCAGTGTCATTGTCTGTGCTATAATCCAGTTCTGTGGCAAAATAGGATTATTCTTAATGAATATCAATGGAGCATATATGTCACAAACACTTAAATCATTACCAAATATTTATAAAATTAACCATCAACAGTGATCAAGTGCAGGACAGAACAAATTGCATATAAAGAAAAGTAAAAGCACCAGTCTCAGCCTAGAATAACTTAAAACATAATTAGAGTAACAAACCCCCTTTACCCTCCCAGCTACTACATCTTTGCATGGCACTCTCATAGCCGTCCAGGGGAGATGCACATTAGCAGGAACAAAAAGCGGAGTATGGCTCACAGTTATAGTACCCCCATCTTAACCATCTCTGATCCACTAATAACAAACTCTTATTCAGAGAGCAAATAATTTATTTTTAGAAATGGAGAGAGCCCCAAATTAAAATGACATCTTTCCAGGTAAATACGAAAAATCTGCCAAATCCATTTCTATAATCCTCAGTGACCTCATATGTTTTCATTAAATGTATTGAATAAAATGAGAGAAGAGAAAAGGCACTTCCCCCCCCACCCCCAATGCTACAGTGACAGGACATACTGGACTGGGATTCAGGCTGAAAACCACTGTTCTATGGTAACAAGAACCTTTCGCAGACCCCTTACACATAATCTGCGGACTGCCCCCACCACCACCACTACCACCAGGGTCCAGAGGCTGAAAACCACTGGTTTTAGGGTAATATATTGTTTTTATCTCAGCAGCTTTCACCTGCTACTAATTTTCTTTGTCATTGCATAGGCAGGTAAGGTTTTTGTTGATGTTTCAGCGAAAGCAGAGAAGAACTGCTAGAAGACATTTAAATATCACACAAAAGTGTGCAATTAGTAGCAAGGGATCACTGCTCAGTATGCAGGTAGAAGAAGGAAAAATTCTCCCTCAATGTTTTGAATTCATATTATTTGTGTGTGCATAGGTATGCAGCAGAGTGCTCAGCTTGATGCACAATCAAATGCATAAAATCCCATTTTAAACTGCTGTGGTGACATGGACTACACAACTGGAAGTATTACAGCCCCCAAATCCAATCACGAGGTGGCCTCCCACATAATAAAACAAAACATCCAGATTTCCTGCCTATTTTTATGGTCATCACAAATTGTCTGAAGCTGGCTTCTTGTTTCATACACAAAGCCAATTTTGAAATTGTACTCCCTACCTTTTGTTCATATTATAGACACCTATATATTTTAAATGACAATAGCCAACCGTCCATTTCTCCATAAGGTTGGGAAACTGGCATTAACAAAGAATATTACAAGGGAAATGAGT
This sequence comes from Caretta caretta, assembly GCF_965140235.1. Taxonomy (NCBI): domain Eukaryota; kingdom Metazoa; phylum Chordata; order Testudines; family Cheloniidae; genus Caretta; species Caretta caretta. The sequence continues at coordinate 181,837,075 of NC_134207.1, forward strand.
AACAACCCCTATGTTTCAGTTGGCCAACACTTTTCATTATAAAAGATTCTGGTGACTTTTTGAGAAACTTTAACACCACTATTGTTCTATTGTTTGCACCAGACCTTTGAAATTAGGCATGGAGAAATCCACTGGGCTCAAGAAGTGCCTTTTCTTTGTCCCAGGAAATATTGTTCAGGTTTAACTGAGATATAAACTGTTAAAAATCATCATTTCACTTCTCTTGCTTGAGTTGCTCAGGAACTTTTTTTTTTTTTGGGGGGGGGGGGGGAGGTCTTAAACAGCCTACCAAAACAATATCTGAATACAAATATTCTGAGGCCATGTCCCATGCTGCCCCCAAAGCAGGGGTACATCCTGGGAGCTGTAGAGGAAGAGAGAGGGAAGTGGGATCCCCAACTTCCACCCAGACACACTACATGGCCCCAAAAGATCACACACCCCTTTGGGGGCCACCACATGGGACAGGAGCTCACCCCAGCTTCCTGGGTAGAGGGCAAGAGAGACACAGCAAGAAACCAGGCTCCCCACAAAGACACGTCCCAGAGGCTTATTTCCTCCCCTGCCCCCGCCCACCATCCCCCAAACAGGCAGAAGAGCCTTTATTTGCTTCCAGCTAATCCAGTTAGTTCTGTAGCTCAAGCAGTGCTGAAGGTTCAGGATTCAAACCTTGTTGATGATGTATGCTGTGGAAGGTCACTCCAATTTTACACAGTAGGGGTTACCTTTTTTAAAAACTTTTAAAATACTAAGAAATTACAATATATTATGTTATTTAAGTGGCAAAGCCAAGCTCTCAAGAGATAGGAAATTCCAGAATTTAAGGTCCCCCTTACAAACATAATTCTTCCCCTTGGGCATATGCATTATGATCAAGTTTTAAATTACATACTACTTTTTTCACCGAACCACTGCCTTATTCATTACACAGAAAAGACCCACAAGGAGGGAAAAATCAAGGTTCCATGGGCAACCTTACATTTTGTACTTCCTAACTTTTGAGTCCTTGAATTCATAACCTTAATTTTGTTTTCATAATTTCATATGCAAGAAAGCAACCATCTATGCATCTGGTATGAACATGGGGAATGGATTTCCAATCAGTTCAAAACATAGTTTAGGAACTTTATGCTGCAAAGCTAAAGCAAAATATAATTTATAGTTCGTGTCGATGAAACTTGTAACTATAAATTCATACGTTTTTAGGAAACAGTTTAATTTCAGTGTCATTTTAAGGTGTGCCTCTCCCTTTCCTTGGCTTAAAAAAAAGTGTCAAAGTTTTAGACAAATCTATGAATTTGGGTTTGCCAGGCATGTTCAGAAATCTAAACTGGACCACAGAAGCAAAGCATAAATAGATCAGCCATCATATGTCTTTAGTCATCCAGGAAAAATACATATCCATCATGTCTCTTCTGCCTGAATTATAGAGTAGTCTGTTTTCCTGCCATTATATTTTTTCCGGCAGGGTGGTAGAATGTTTGCATTGGGGTTTGGATTTAGAATTCCCCAGCAATTTATTCTACCTCACTTCCCTCCCAAAGTCACCCCGACCACCCCTGGGGAATAAAAAAGATAAATTAAAAAAAAAAAGAGAGAGAAAGTAAAAGCTGGCTGAATCGGAAATTCTTTACTTCATCAGCTGAGTACTACTGAGCAGTCTCTCAACAGTTTTACCATGTTTTATGGCACATTACCTCACTGTGTCACTATTAAAAAAAAAGACACTTTCTACTGATTTTAATTACAAAATGTATCACTTGTATCAGTATGGTAATTATGTAAAAAACATATTTCTTTATTACCACAATCCATGTATTGTATAGTAAAGGACCAAAAAAAAAAGAAGAAGAAGAAGAAGAAGTGGGAATTTAATAATTAGCTAATTCAATTTCTAAAGCACTTTGAAGAAAAATTATAGCTGAGAACTAAGCATGTACTGTTTGCATTGTTGCTGAGTTCCCTTTTTAGGACATTTTAGTTTAAATTATCACCAGATGCAAGTAGTTTTTACTAAAGTCTAAATTTTTTACAAGATTTATGGCTCATTGCTATCATGTATATTAATATAATTCAATAACATAAAATACACTGTGTTGGTGAGGGGGATATTTGTTTTATACAGAAATGCAGAAATAGCAGCAGCTGCCATGCTATTTTCTAAGCTGCACTTCTCTTTTTCTTCACTGAAAAAGAGGGGATAAGGGTGCTTCTGGAAGCATAAGGAGTAAGCATCTGCATATTTATTCACTTGTAGGAGACAGCAAAGAATACCAGCCAGTCAGAAATCTATGAGCCTGTAGGTGTGAAATCTCTAATACAGGGAAGAAAGGTTAGAGGTCTGCTTGAATGTTCAAACCAGCTATCACTTCACTTCTGACCACAGCAATCTCTTATGGATGTGGTGGGAATGATGGTTGGGTGGGGTGAGTAGGGGGCATCCTGGCCAACTCTTTACATTGGTTGATCGTGACAACAAACAATGAAAACATGCAGAAAACAAGTTTTGGAAAGGGAAGGGCGAATTCCTTCATATCAAATGGGGAATTATTTGGGAGACAGGATAGAAAAGTAGTGAATATGGGTAATAAAGTAGCAGCAGCAAGGACTCTTCATCTTCTGAGGGAAATTTGGCAGTCCTGCCAAATGTTTGGAGTCTGTTTCACTAACTCTATTCAGATTTTGTTTCCATATAGTGCTTAGCCTCACATTGGCATCCTTCCTCTGGGAATAATAATATAATTTCATCATAATAATAAAGCACTACTAATGAAGTAGAAACAAAAATGTGTTTTAAGGTATTATGATATCTTGGAAACTAACTAATTTACATGTTCATATTATAAAACTATGTATCTCCCCATAACTTGGGGATTTCTTAAAATTACTGCCATTTTTGGGGCCACCAGTAGCCAGAGATGGAAAGCTTTAGTCTTCACTCTACAACTGGCAAAACAAATTCAAGAACTGAGAAACTTAAAAAAAATAAATAAAGAGAGAGAATATATGAAGGAAACTGCACCTTTGCATTGCTCACAGCAGGCTCCTCTCTGCTTAATGACCAGAGAACACTCCTTGGAAAGCACCGGACACTTCTCTCGTTTGCATGTCACTTCCTTATTCTAGACAAAAAAGGCAAATGTTGTTGAAAGCAAAAATCAAACATTTATTCTCCATTTCATGACACTCCAAAATTGAAATATGGGTTTAGGAAGTCACTCCCTGCTTGACAAGAGACCTTTGTGATTCAAAATAATCAAAAATTCCCTCATAGAAACAGACAGTATTTTTCCCTCATAGTACATACTGAGAAGAGAGGACGAGTGGGGGCAGAAAGCACAACATTAAAAGGAGATCTAACCTAGATAAAGTAATGCCAAAGGAAACGTGTGATTCCTTTTCCCATTCTAATATTACTTTTTGGTATACTGTAGAAATGATAATATTTTTGTAAATTATATTTCAAACTATTAGAGTACCTGGTCCAAGACTTCCTTGTGTGAACAAAAATATTTGCTCACAACTGTCCAACAGTCCCGAGTAGTACAGTGAATTAAAGTGCAACCGTCTAAAGTTCCAAGCCAAATAATAACTCAGTTGGGTTTGAATGGATTCAGTTTAAAAAACAAAAAAGAAATATAAATGCCAAGTGAGGAGATATTTATGAAAAGTTCATAGCACAGGGACAGCTCTCTGATAATAGGGCTATATTAACAAAAGTGTTTCAAGCATTTTCATTTGCTGTTATTTCTAAAGTGACAGCAGTTTTAAATACAATAAAACCTCAGAGTTATGAACACTTCAGTAATGGAGCTTGTTCATAACTCTGAAGTTTCGTAACTCTGAACAAAACATTATGGTGGTTCTTTCAAATATTTACAACTGAACATTGACTTAATAATTGACTTTGAAACTTTACTATGCAGAAGAAAAATGCTGCTTTTAACCATCTTAATTTAAACAAGTACAGAAACAGTTTCCTTACCTTGTCAAATCTTTGTTTTTAAACTTTCTCTTTATTTTTTTAGTGGTTTACATTTAACACAGTACTATACTTAGGGTGAACAGATAGCAACTATGAAAAAATGGGACGGGGGTGTGGGGTAATAGGCACCTATATAAGAAAAAGTCCCAAAAAACAAGATTGTCCCTTTACAAACGGGACATCTGGTCACCCTAACTGTATTGCATTTGCACCCCACCCCACCCTTTTTATTTTTTGGTCTCTGCTGCTGCCTGATTGTGTACTTCTGGTCCCAAATGAGGTGTGTGGTTGACCAGTTAGTTTATAACTTTGAGGTTCTACTGTATACACATATACACACGGCTTAAATTCAGCCGGAGCCATCCAGAGCGTAGCTCCGGTAAATATTTTCAAACCCATGGGAGCACCGGTGCCTCCCAGAGGCTGAAGCCCTGAGCCCCAGGGCTCTGGGAAACATTCAGGGAGAATTTAAGCCCTGCACACACATAACAATGCACGTAGGGCCTAATAAAGTTAAGCACAGGCTTAACTTTAAATATATGGTTATGTCCCACTGCAGTCTATGAGAGTTAAGCATATACTTAAAGTTAAGCACTAACTTAATTATTTGCTAAATAGGTATGGGATTAAGCACATGCTTAGGTGCTCTGCTAAATGAAGGTCTTAATACAGCTACATTTATTTGGGATTGCTGCTTTGTTTGAACATCTCCCAGGGAACAGATTTCATGCCTCATGAGAGTAAATGATCATTAATGCTGCTTAATTGGGAGAGTGATACCAACAACAACAAATCCATTTACTGGTGATTCATTTGTCCAGTGCTAAAGGGTTAATCAGTGTTTAACTAGTTGTCATACATGGGAGATTCTAAGATCCCAGTCACTGAATCCATAATTTGCAAATAAAGACTAAAAGATGATGTAATGAATAATTTGTGTTCAGTAAACATTTTCTTCACTTAGGGCCTAATATTGCACTGTGCTGAGTAAACTAAAACTCCTTGGATTTCAATGAGAATTGAGGGGGTTGGTTCTTCTCAGGAGCAACTTAATACCTTCCAGTATTGGGCCCATAAGATTACTTTGCAAGTATAACTTTTGCATTCCCTAACATTTTTGTGTTTAAATATATCAGTTTCTACATTGTGTTAACATAGGAGTTCTGATTCTCCACTGCCTTTCACCTACACTTCACTGATGTAAATTACTACACAAAGTGCAACGCAGAAGACACCACTCCAAGGGTTATTTTTGCATTTCATTTACAGTACATATATAAATTTATACACTGCATAGCATACACACACACAGCCAAATACTCAGCTGATATAAATTAGTGTGATGACAGTGACTTCAATGGAGCAACCAATGGCCCAAAATGTTCTAATGTATCATCTCTCCGTGCATGGTCAAATAATTAAGAACAACAATTCTTTAGAAATATATAATTAATTATTCTATCTTTTTTGGTGTTCAGATATGAGCTGGCACAAAAGCAGTTAAAAGTTCTCCCTTCCTACCCCTCCCCCAAACTATCTATTTTGAAATCCTTCTCAACTCCCAATCCCCTCAGGAAAATCCTAGGAAAACAAATAAGCTTTGCAACATGACCTGAAGGCCATCAGATCTGGGATCTATCATTCCAAGGGGCCAAGCTGGTGCAGAACTTCCTTTAACAACCTGCCAGCAGTCCCAAACTCATTTAAATCAGGGAGCTGTTTGCTTGACCCCTCAGTTTATCCCATCTGCCTTGGGATCATGAGAGATGCAGGTTCCTAAACTGTTCAGGATCCAAACTACACAGGGCTTTACAGCTTAACCTCCACTTAGATAACAACTGGTAACCACCACAGATCACATATTTGATGTGTTCCATGTGGGAAATCCCACTTAAGTGGGCAGCCACAATCTGCACTCTCTACAATTTCCTGAGGTCCTCAAGACGTAGTCCCATACACTGCATGTTTTAGTGATCCTATTTTAAAATGACAAAAGCGCAGATACTGGTGGAGAGGTCTGTACCCCAAAGAAAAACACACAACCCTCTTGCCATGTGCCAATGTTGATAAACATTCTTGGCAATATCCCAGCCTTTCTTAGTAAGTGGTTGTTATGATTTATGTCTTGTCCTCAAACTGTTCAGAAATCAGATTATCCAAGAGGGTAAAATAACTGCATATTATACTGCCACCATCCTATAAAGAAAAGTCAGTGACCAAGCTGGAGGATACCACTGAATATACTAAGAAGAATTAACACAGGAATGTTTAGCACAAGGTAATCCATTGGTAGGGCCCTTCGTTTTCAGTTATTATTTTGTTCAATTTTTCTCAGGTATTTATCAGTGTTTATTGCCACAACAACAAAAACAGGTGACAATCAGTGTCAAAAATTATTAATAATTTTTCTGGGTAAATATTGGGGTTTATTTTGGTGGATGGAAAGACGGGGGGGAAATATTCAGTGGATTAATGCTTTGAACTCTGTTCATCAATGTCATTTGCTGCAGAACTAAAACAGAACTCAAAACACAATGCCACCTCTGAGTTTAAGAAAACAATGTATCTAATCCCCAAATAAAACTTTTCATTTGAATAAACGGTTTCCTGTTGTAGACTTAGAACTATTGGTCTATAAATATTTACATTTAATAATTGGGACACACCATTTGCAGCATGTACACTCAGCTTCATCCTTTTCTCCTGTTTTAGTTTTTTTTAAACTTTTGAATACTTCCTTGTGTTCTGAAACATATTCTGATATAGATTTTCATTTTCTTCCCACTTTAGAGTGTCAAATCTTTAAACTGTTATCTGCCAACAGCTTGAAATATGTACATGGTGGGTGTGAGATTCATCAGTACATTCAGATGAGCACGCACTTCAGAGCTTGCATGCGTGCCTGTTTGTTTATTGTGTGCATCTTCTAGACAAATACATAGTCTTATTTCAACAGGCAGCTTTGCATATACACACAGACTAATTTATTATCGTAATACATATATCTCATGCACTGTATTGTATTTTCCTAATAAAACAAGTTATTTTTAATTATTAATTCCTAATAAAACAAGTTATGTTTGAATGATACAAAAGTAGGTTGAAAAATCAGAAAAAAATGAAGAACACTTTTTGTAAAACCCAGGAATTTTTCAGTAAAAATTGTTTTAAACTGCAAACGAAGGGGCTTTTCCATTGCCTAGTTAATAGTAGCTCCTCAACCTTCGGCTTTTCCCTATGATTGTCAACCACACTGAACAACCCTAGAACTGAACAAGGGTAGAAAACAAACACATTTATCTTTTAAAGTAAAATTTTGCTACTTGAAATTCCTGTCTTAAATTTAACCCTCTGAAGTGAACTCCACCTATAATTACTAGTTCATTAAATGACACAGGTAGCCATTTACCAGATGCTAGTGTCTCTCTCAATGGATTTTATGGCTTAATTAGAGACTGAAAAAAATCAAAGAGGTAGAAAAATGTCAATCAGAAAACTGAAGCACAAGAGGCTCTGCACACATCACCCCTTTGCCTCCTTTTGCTTCCTGTGGCCTTGCTCAAGGTGCTTGTGAAGGAAGATATAAAGCTTTTATTACAAGCCTCTGGGACTTAAAATCACAGCTTTATTCTTCTCACAGTCACTGTCTAATCTGGCGGGGAGTAGAAAGGGCTTGATTCTTACACCAGCATAAACCAGGAATAACTAGTTAAATCAATGTGAAATCAGCATAAATGAGAATCAGGCCCTAAAGTTGTTAACTAACATGCAGTTGTAGTCAGAAATATGACTATTGTAACAGATTGTAACTAGTGTGATAGATTCACTGACACACTACTCCAGTTTTGCACCTCTCCAGTGTTGCAAAGCAACTATAAACCTGGATTTAATCAGCCAGTTTTGCAATGCTGGATTGACACAAAGCAATCAGAGCACATTAGTGAAATTGGCTCGACAACTTCTTATTCAATGCAGGTTTCAGAGTAGCAGCCATGTTAGTCTGTATCCGCAAAAAGAAAAGGAGTACTTGTGGCACCTTAGAGACTAACAAATTTATTTGAGCATAAGCTCAAGTACTCCTTTTCTTTATTCAATGCAGTATGCCAAATCCTACTTTTACTTACACCAATGTAACACCCTTGACTTAAACTGATTTGATCCAGGGTGAAATCAGTGTAAGTGGGAACAAAATCAAACCTACAGTATCTGCTACCTGTGAACCAAATCCTCAGATCCATATTCAAAACAATGCAGGCAAATCCTCATTTAGTTTAATGGAAGTTTGCCTCAGAAAAGGCTGAGTTAAAACTGAGGGCTTCATCACCCCCTCCTGTGAAAAAATATCCACTGAAGGAGTTCAAGGGAAGAAAATCTCTACACTAGACCTCTAGAAATTTTCCTGCTGAATTGTTTCATTGGGGGCAATGGGGGTAAGAAAGGATTCGCCCAAATATAATACAGGTCATATAAACTGATTTATAGACTTCATGAATCTCAGGGTATCTGCAGGAGAAAAGGGCGATCCAGGAAGACCCTGTGTATCCACGGGCCTCCTCTGCTCTGTGGCAATATAGCTCCATTGGAGCCATGCTACCAAAGCATCACCAGGTGGCAACTACACATGGGACCCCAATTTAAAGGGGGAATCACTATTGCAGATGGCAGGGAGGGTTACCAAAAAGGATTACACCCCAATTTGGATTACCTTTGTTCCCTGATTGCCAGGGGAATACTGCATCTCCTCCACCATCCTGCCCACCCACTCCTCCCCTGAGCATACTAATTCCCTCTCCTCTCACATAATCCTGACCTTCCTCTGAGTCTGGAGGTGGCTGCCCAGCCATTCCATGCCTAGGACTGGAGATGGGTGTAAGGATGAGCCTTCTGCTTGCATTTAAAGGCGGTACAATTGGGTCCTGATTAAAGACTTCATATTTGGCCCCACAAATCTGATTTAAATCTGTTTACTTCACTGCCAAAGACAAGTTTTTATTATCATTGGCACCATAGAACTAATAAAACAATGGCAGGACAAGTTGCATCCTATTCTGCTTCATGCATCATCAACATTTTCAGCTACATCATGATTGTAGAATCTTTATCACTGATGATGATGATGGAAGAGGCAGATAAGAACCTATCATGATCTTCACATTCCAAGATCACTTCTTAGATCTGAGAGTTAGAAAAGGCATATTAGCAAATTTGGGAAATAATCGAGAAGAAAAAGATAGTCCCAACATAGAATTTTACAGAATTTTTTCTGAATTTCAAAGTAATAATATAACATATACTATTGAAAGCCTCCCTGTGTGTCAGATTTCTCCATGCACATAGAAAGGGGGGAAGCACCACTAACATCAAAATTCTAAAGGACAAATATCTTATGTCAAATTCAGCTATGACATTATTATTATTATTTGTATTACAGGAGCATCTAGACTTAGGAGACCTCAAGAAAGATCCAGGCCACACTGTGTGAACAAACACACACTAAGAGATAAAACAGAGCGTACAGTCTAAATAGTCAAGACTGACAAAGGGAGGAAAAAGGGAAGGACTATTTATTATATTCATTTTACTGATGGAAAAAATCGAGGCACAGACAGACAGATTAAGCAACTTGCCTAAGGTCAGATAGGAAGTCTGTGGCTGAGCCAAGAATTAAGCACCAATCTCCTGAGTCCAGTGCCTTAACCATAAAGCCCTCTTGTTTTCAACATTAACAAGCATAATTCCCCTGAAGCTCATGGAGTTGCACTTGTTTCTTCCATGACTGATTTTAGCCCTTAAACTATTGCTGAATATACTGTTATAGTTCTTTAGTTTTTCATATAAGAGCACATCTTAGCATAACTCAAGACCCGGGGGACTTGACGTGGAGGAAAGGGCTAACACTATTCATATCATTCATACAAGACAGAAGATAAAGCAGGGCTGGTAAATCATTGTTTAGTCTATTGTAGTCTGTTACACAATGCAGATCTTCTAGGTCCATGGTGTGCAAGAGTAAGAAGATAAAACATTACGAAACAAGGAGGAATTCTTGAGAGGGTGAGGGGTTTCACCCACCCTTCCAAAATATTGCTTGTAACATGTACCACCAGTCTGCTTATTTAAATTTCTCTTTCTCCTCCCCATTAGTTTTGCAAGGGTGCAGCAGGGTGAGCCAGCAATTGAGCCAAATGGATTTTAACAGCAAGCCCTTTCCTTCCAAATAAGTTCCACCCTCTAGTAATCATAACATTTCATTACTTGTCCAAGCCATACATTTAAGGAATTGTTAACTAGCAGCATGAAGGAGAGCTATACTACCAAATCTGCATCTGTGTTGTCAACATTGTTTCTGAAGCTGTTGAAAGCTCTCAGATACTTTCAGAGGTTTTCTCTTAAGAACAGCAATATCGGACTGCAACATGCAGAAGCCATCTTTTATAAGAGTGTTTTTTTTTGTTTGTTTGTTTCATTAAAAGGACATGCACTTGGGCACTGAAAAGTGCAGCAGAGACACATAGCTCATATATATATATAAGCCATTTGCTAAATCAGAAACCTGGGAGTCAGTCAAAATCCATAATAGGATCCCAAGATTCATAATAAATAACTTGTAATTATAGTCCTACACAATAGTTATTTTAAACAGATGGTTTATGGATTCACATCTGGGATTTTTTTTTTTAATTTAATGTTCATATACACTCAGAGAGAAAGGGAGAGAACATAACTAGACTGCATCTAGGTTTGTTTTATTAGGTTTGGGGAAAAAGTAATATTTTAAAAGGGGTCAAGCTGATTCATAACAATACCGCCACATCTGATGTAAGTCCCTTGTGACTACACAGCAAAGACATGTAGGGTTCATGCTCGGAATCTCAGGCTCACATGGAATAAAGGACCTCATGAAGGGCTGCAGAGTCTGACTGAATCTTCTTTCCTGTATTAATTGAGTCCAGCACCTGGAGAATTATATTTCTAACATGTTCAAGAGAAGTTTAGAATATTTTGTTTGGAACCCACTTTTTTTTTTTTCACATCTCCCAAAACTTGCCATTGAAATTCTCTTCTTCAAAGTAAGTGCAAAGGAGATGAAAATTCATTTTCCTAAAAGATAAGTTAGGCAGAGGCTATTTTAGGCTAGAACTTCATGTTGCCTTTTCTGAAGCTTCCTCTCACCATAATTTGTTCATCTGCAACTTATAGCTCATATTTTTACCTTCCATCAAAGAACTCTGTGCATAGTACCCCATTCTAACAACAAAGTATATCAAGACTAACAGTCATAAGCTCATGTGGAACAGTAAAATAAAATGTCAACATGAAAAGAAAGAGTAAAAAACAACTGAATGTTTGGCAGAGACCTTGCACAGGACTTGTGCCAAACCACAGCTTGAAGCAGCAGCCAAATTCCTTCTGGATTCCCTATTGGGTCTCTGTTGTTTCACAGAACAACCACTAGGAGGACTACTTTCTGTAGCCTGCATTTGGCTTGAGAAAATTTGGAAGAGAAAAAGATCAGGAGTCCTTGTTTCTTGGTGGATGCACCAGCGTGGCTACTTCTACCTTTTCATATTCTCTGTATGTGTGTATCTATATCTATATATCTGCTTACTATATGTTCCATTCTATGCATCCAATGAAGTGGGCTGTAGCCCACGAAAGCTTATGCTCAAATAAATTTGTTAGTCTCTAAGGTGCCACAAGTACTCCTGTTCTTTCTGCAGAGTGATCCAGTTGACTATGTTCTGAGTCCATTGTTTTACTGGCCAATATAGGGGTAGAATTGGCTGTAAAGTTATCACTGATGCTGATTGTCAAAGGGTAAATTTCCACTGTGACATTCTAGTTTGTTTGTTTGTTTTTGAGGCTTATATTGAATCATGTAGATTTTAAATATCTAATCTGTACCTCTTTGTTGAACAGGAAAAATATTACCTAAACATTCATTTAAACAAAAAGATCTGTGTAGAAAGGGAGAACAAGGAAGACTGACTGAGAAGGTTGATACCATGGGATAGAAATCTGATCTGACATTAAGGCCCAATCCTGCAGTTACTTCCAATCACTATTTACATTATGCTGGTCACACTAATGCACTCTTCAGATAGTCTAGTCTTAACTTTATGCCTGGATTTCAGTGGGATAACCCACACAACATAAAATTAAGGACATGCTTTTAAATTTTTGAAGAATAGGAGATTAAGTGTATGCATTTGTCATCTGAAACAATAATGTAAGTCACGCTGAAAGCCTTCAAACAAGGATAAAAATTGTCCTTCAAGAATTTGGGGTGAACTTTTCAAAAGCACCTATAAATTCGACTATGTCTACACTGCCACTTATGTCAGCAAAATGTACACCTCTCAGGGGTGTGAATAATCCACCCCCCTGAGTGACATAAATTCCACTGGCATAAGCACTAGTATGCACAGCACTATGTTTGCAGGAGAGCTTCTCCCACCGATATAGCTTCAGCAGCTCATTGGGAGTGGATTAAATTATGTTGACAGGAGAGCTCTCTCTCATTGGCGTAGAGTGACTACATGAGAGACCTTACAGCATCAGTACAGCTGCATTGCTGTAAGTTCCCTAATATAGACACAGCCTTAGGAGCACATTTCCCATATAAAATCAATGGGACAACTGCTCCAAAGTCAGGTGCCTTTGAAAATCCCACCCTTGATCATTTGGTACTGTTGCTTAGCTTATGATTCAGATTCCAGTTCTACAACCTTCTCTCATGAGTACCACTTACACAATCAAGTACTCCCTCTTGAGTTCACTGGGATTACTCTCTTCAGTAAGCCCTGCTCTGCATGAGTAAGAATTGAAAAATTAGGCCCTGAGTGAGAAAAGGGAGGCAAAAGCACTCACAAAGCAGTGAACTGTAAGAAAATGTCTCACCACTGACAAGTGGGGTAAGAAAAATTTCTCGTTTTCATTGTTTCCCCTCAAATTTGTATCTAGTTTCAATTAAACAAATGAAAGTTTTTGCAGGTAAAAGACACTAAAACAAAAATAAAAGGATACTAAAAAACGGTTATGGTGCAAAATGGAAAAAATATTTGTCTGTGAAACAGACAATTTTCTGCAAAAAACAATAACATTGTCTTGATTTACAAATTCAAATCTATACCCTGCAAACATTGAGGCATATGCTTCCTTCATGCAAGTGACTAGTTCCATTAACTGTAATAGGAGTACATACATGAGTAAAACTAAGCGTATGCTTAAATGTTGCAGACTGGGGGCTTGCTCATAGTAAAAATGTTACCAGGTTTTCAGCATAAAGTTGTGTTATATTGATACAAATGATATTTCATCATGAATCAAATATGTCAACTCAGTCCTTGCAAAAACAAAATTTTTCCTCTTGTGAACACAAAACCACCTTTTTTTCCAAATACAGCACACAGTAGTTTCTTGCTTGTTTCCACATTTTCATAATCTCTTAGGCTCCTATGTCCCCAATGCCCAAAGCAGCAGGCCACTGTTGACATTGAGCAGGGATAGTGCTACAGATCTCTCCGCGGTGGAGCTCTGCCAATATCAACTACTCTCTTCAGAATTTCAGTTCTCCCCCAGGAAGCGCAATTAAAAACAAAGCCCTTGCTTGCTGAAAGAAGACCCAAAAATTTCACTGCAGATGTGTATTCCGCACCACAACCAAAAAACACAGTACTATGTACAAGTAGTTCAGTACTCACCACTCACAACCCCCTTTAGACCAAACATACCATTTCTGCAATGTACCTAATGTTCACCAGCTTGGGGAAATTGACCTCTGTGGTCAGTTGCAAGCCTGATTTTCCCTCAAGACAGCCCAGTGGCCTGCTATTGCAGCACCATGAGTAGGAGGAGCTTCATTTAATATGATCATTTATTTGTATTACTGTAACACCTAGAGGCACAACTGAGATCACGAGCCTATTATGCTAGACAGTGTGCAAACACATATTAGGACATGGCTCCTATCCTGGCGAGTTATAATTACAATAGACAAGGTGGACAGACAACGAATGCACACAAGGGTGAAGTAATTTGCCCATAGTAGGTCAATGGTAGAGCCAGGAATAGAGCCCAGGTCTCCTAGGTCAGTGCCCTATCCACTTAAACATTTTTCCTCACTTTAACCTTTTACGTGTGATAGGGTCAAATCTTTGTCCCAGTGAAGTCAAAAGCAAAGCTTCTCACCATTCAATAGAATATAATATGAAACTCTCTGTCAATAGGGACATGAACCTCAGGTTTCAGTGCAAACTTAGCAGCATATACAGTAACACAAAATAGTATATATAAACTGGAAGGCAGGTAAAAGTTGGGGGGTGATGTTATGGTTCTGTGGGAACCAAACCTTTGACTTTTCTGATTTGTGTGCATTTAAAATTCTTAGCTACAATCTTCCATTAGGGTATTTTTTAAAATTAAATATAAATATGTTTTATATTCCTATTAAAGTCTACATCTGACCTCCTTTGTTAAGCACTTTGAGATCTACTGCTGGAAAGGGCTATATAAAAGTGCTAGGTATTAGCATTATGAAAGGAGTAATAGTAAATACTAAATAGCTCTTTGTCGATGCTGAATCTTATGCAAATTAGCAGTCAGTAAGACAAGTAGAACCTTGGTCAGATAGGACGTGTGTCAGTTTGACTCTAAGTCTGTGACTAAGAAAGCAAATTATATTTTCCACAGTTATAGCTGTGTGTCTCTTGCGTATACTGTACAACTGTGCTGATCTAGCTAAACTGATACAAACCCCTAATGTAGATAAACTTAAGCAAGTTTAACCTTTGCTTAGAATAACCTTTGAAGTTTACATAGCTAAGTTCCAAATTACACTCAACTGATTTAAGCAAGGGTTAAACTGTTCCAAGTGTTTCTATGTTAGGGATTTGGGTTTAATAAGATTGGTTTAAAACCAACTGGTGCAAGTTTTCTAATGTTGACCAAGCCAAAGTTTCAAGGTCTGTTCAATCTCTAAACCTTCCGTCAACTCTGACCCTTCAGCAGAGCAACCCTTCCACTTCTATTTCTTCCCATCTTGGCCCCATTACCCATGTTCTGTTTATTTCCCAGGGTTGGCTTTATTGCAGTAAAGTGAAGCACACCACCATGAAAATACAGAAAATGCTCAGAAACACATCAGCATCTGTCCTCAAGTTCAAGATTTCCCTTTTCTGATGAAGCCAGACATTGTGTTTCTGTTTGATCTATGTACACCAAGTGGATAGTCCTCAATTTTTCTTTTAGTGCTGTAATGTGACTTTATTGAACATTTATTTAAAACAGTTCCATTAACTAAGTTATTTTAATGAAATAAATGTATAAATATATTGTCTGAACAATGACATACCCATCATTGTGTCTGAGAGCAACCTTTATTGCTTCTTGTATCTGACGTCTGCTTAGCTAAGCTTTTACACTGGAGATTCAGGTAGTGGCCTTTTGGGGCTTTCTTAAAGGCCAGAGCCTGTATGAAAAACTCTGAACAAAGAAGCCCCTGAAGCCATGCAGTTTTAAAAGGGTTTACAAAGCCCACTGGGCCTCCTAGCTTATTTTGCAACAAGTCATATCCCATGAAGAAATTCACTTCTGTACAACCCAAAAACAGAGTTAGATTAAAGAAAAAGAAAGAAAAAAAGATGATTCCCTGCTGATCTGCCTGGTCTTTTACTGCCCGTATTCTCTAAAGAAAAGATGTTCTGATGATATATTACCCCAATACATCACTAATTGACAGTGTTGTCATAGTATTGTATCCTTTAAAATATGATGTATGCCAAAAGCAGTAACAGGGGATACATAAGGGGTTCTTTTTATCCTTTAAAAAAATTTCAAAAAGACTTTTAAAAGTATGGTGTTTTGGATTTTGTTCAGGGAGTCCCACAATACACATACCTCACCCTACACCTCAAAAATCAAGAAGAGTCCTAAAAGTTTCCCAAAAATGGTAGATTACAAAAAAAACAGGACAACATCAGAGAAGTTCTTCATTTAAGCAGGTTTTCAAATAGGATGAAAGTGCTTGAGGAACAGCCACCAAATAAAAATAGTAGTCCAAAAGAAAGTAGCAACAGTTTGTTTTCTAAGCACATGGACTCCAGACACTGCTGTTTTAGCCCTCTTCAAGTCTGTTAAGTGCTGACCCTGCTTTTTGTTTTCTTGCCTGTGATACAAAAAGAAATAATTATTCACTGAGGCTTGTTGAGACAAAGGGGTAGCAGTGTTGTACCAGTTTCCATAGAGGAGCAGTTTAAAAGGGAGGTACAAGGAACATGGCCATTTCAACCTGGACTTTTTGAAGGAGGCGAGAATTTTCAGGGTCTTTTCTCTCTGGCCTTCACCGTGCAGTACCTCCTTCCTCTGCACTTCATAACCTCAGGTCAAACAGAACTGAGCTTTGAGCTGCAGTTATTAGTGTCACATTGAGGCAGTTGCGCTAATCACTGCATGGATAGCTTATCTCAGTGGCTGGCTTTTCAAAGGGCCCGATCCTCATCCAATTGATATAATGAGATCAGAGTCAGGGCCCAAATGAGGTCATGGTCAGAAAAGTGACTATGTAAAAATGACACCTTATTTGACATGTCTTCTCCTTGTGTGTCTCTGCTTCATGACCACATTTTGTGGCTAGGCCACTGCTACTTTTGGGCTAGTTTGTGCAGACCTTACAAGTACTTTCACTGCCATCAATGAAACCACCAGTATGAGTTAAGAGGCTCAAACCTGGCTCTTTGAAAGAGAAATATTCAGAATGCCTTGTGGTGCTGAGCAGACCCAGGTAATTACGTTTTTATTTGTAAATGTTTCTCTGGAAAGAAAGTTACCGTGTCTAAAAGAAGGAACTAATATTGCACAACCATGTTCTGCCTGAAAAATTCAGTGGTTGAAATCACAGCCCTGCAGGGCCAGTCTCACTTCTGGAAAGCAAATTCCCTTCTCTTTCACACATGTACAAACAGAGTCTAGAATGTCTAAAGCTTATGAATCTCAATAATCATAATATATTGAGCAGAAGCAATACAAATATATTTTTCATAGACTGTGTTCCCTTTTCCTCCTCCCTACCCCTGGCTCCACTTGCACTGCTGGAAGTAACAAAAATACCTGTTTTTGACAAGTAAATGGAGCTGACATCAGACTGAAGCAACAGCATGAATGAGCTATGCACAACCCATTTCTCATCTTGACAAAGTGACTTTTGGTCACCGGTGGGACACTTTAAAGACATCTGCATGGTTGGCCTTGACCACCAGCAATTCTTACAGCCTATAAGGGGCCCTGTGAGACTGAGAACACAACCTGCTTTAGAACTGGCTCCTGCAGTTATGTCTCTTGATGGTTGTAAAGGCTGTATGATATATCAGGTGTGAATAAGATCTTTGCTAGCTGGTTATATTTACATAGGTATTGACTGCAGATAGCATCTTGTTAGCCCAAATAATAAGCCTCAAATGCCGGGAAAGGGGATTATGCATGGCCAAAAATCCACAGAGCTAGAAACCCAGCCACCAATGATTTCACCGTGTGGAATGGCACAGATTAGTCTGAAGAGCCAGAATTCACACAGCAATACTATTAGATAAGCAGAAAGGAAAACGCAGGAAGGAAGGGGAGGAGGAAAAGTCAGTCTGAAATTCAGAGATTCCACAATAATAATGCACGAGAGACCTTAGTAACTTTAAGATGACATTAAATGGTATATTAAATGGGGTGTGTAACAATGAGAACCCCTTAGACGTTTTAACATTCAGCCAAAAGAAATGAGGGCCCTAGTCATATAAGAATCACACCCACAAACACACAAGACTAGTGTAAAATCTTGAAAAGATGCTTAAAATCCTTAGAAACAGTGCTATTCAACATCTGGTTCTGGAGTCAAACAGAACTTTCATGGAGCGAAGTCCCATCTAGCTCTTCTCAGTATGCCTGAAACTATGCCAATCTCTAAAAAGCTTCCAATGCTGCCTGGACAAAACAGATAGCAGTGATCAGACAGGAGCCAATGGGACACATCTTCATCCCTCAAAAATGGCTGATTTCCAGTGAGCTTCCCTTTATTATAGGGTTCCCTTTTTTGACTCTGACATTTGTACATTTCAGCATGTGGGTTGGTTTAACACACCAAGAGATTTGAGGGTGGCAAAGAGACCCCTACTTTTATAAACAATAAGATATTGAACATAGCTCTGGCTATTGAACACATCACCCTGTGTAATGAAGAGAAGGTAGAATTTTGGAAATTCTTAATGCTGCTGCCACAGCTAGCATCGGAGTAACAGAGCTCTTTGTTTGGGGATTAGAGACCTTACCACACTTCCATCAAATTATGTACCAGCAACTGTATAGATGGTGCATTAGCACTGTGTCCTAAAACTCCTAATGTTAAAGTTAAACAAACCATACTTTTGCATGTGTACACTAGCTACTTGTTAAATCTCAGCATCATAACGTTTTTCCTTTCCCCATAGATGCCTAATGAGACTAGAGCAAAAGTCTTACCAAAAAAAAAAAAATCGTACCTGTTACTCTTTCATTATTTTAAAGTAAAATTTTAAAATTTTCCAACATTCTTTCAAAAATTTACTTTAAAAAAATCCTTGTTTCCAGGCTAAACTATTGCAAGCTACATTTGCAGCCCAGAATGAATTTTTTTAGCATGAAAGCATTTACCAGTTCAGATCACTGATCCACCAATTCTTTTAGACTGACTTCAGCAGTAGCCAACATCAGATGTTAAAAAAAAGTGATAAACAAGAAAATTAGTTGTGCCTTATAAAGGAAAAAACATTTTCTTTCCCCAGAGGCCATTAAATAATACTCTGAATTATGTGATTTGATTACCCTTGTCAATGTCTTAGCTTGCACAGCTACATGTTATGTTAATGGTCCTTTTTAAAATCCATTCCAGCCACAACATTTGACATGATGATACCCTCCTGTAGCAGTGAATTCCAAAAGGTACAGCCTGCAGGTGCTTCACTAACTGGTATCATGAAAACACCATCATTACCCAGCCTTCAAGCAATTGTTTATCAATTAATTCGTCTTCTTCTCCACCCCTCCTCAATTATACATAATCACTAGCCATGACTCAGTCAGACTAAAGAAACAAAGCACAAGATCAAGACAATCAAGATCTTTAACTCCTTGTTTTGTAGCTCTCCAGTCACTACTAGACCCTCTCACATAAATAAATAAACAAAAATACAAACAAGCAGAAGAACAGCATAATCAGGCACAGTGTTTGCAGCCTTTGGGCCCTATCCATTTCCCATTAAATTTAAGGATTATGATAGTGAGTATGATCAAATAAAACCAGAAGTTTTAGCCTATGGATTGTCAGAAATCCAAATTATCAGGCCACCACTCCCACATTTCATTATTAAGATCCTGATCCTATAAAGTTTTAGTCATGTGCTTCACTTTAAACAATAGTCACCGTACATAAAGCTAAGCATGTGCTTTAAGTCTTTGCAGGATCGGGACCTGAGTACCTAGATACCTTACCAGGTATCATCATTAAAGAATTTAAATTGTACATATTCCAGTGTAGAGGGTCTTAAAAGAGTGGTGTTTCTGTTGTTTTTGACCACTACCTCTCTGGGATGGAAGTGGATAATTTAAAAATAAAGTGTGCAAATAATAATGCAAATATCATCTTCTTTTTTTTCTGTTTGTGAATTGTCTGTGAGCAGATTGCAATTTTCTGAAATGTACTCCCTATTCAGAATTATTTGTGAATTTCTTCAGTGAGTAATGCTTGCTCTACAGATTATTTGAAAATAGTTCATGGCTGAGACTGACAAAATTATAGAGGACTCATTTTGATAGTCTAAATTTTCCAGATTATATTATTTATCTTAATAGTAAGGATGTATGTGAATAATGATAAAGGGAAGGTCCTGATGCTGATAATGTTTATGTCAATGGTACTGCTCATATGAGTAAAGTTATTCATTTGAATAAATATTTGCAACACTGGAACCCAAGACAGTTATAGAGCTTCTGTAAATTCTCAGCTGTCATAATAAAAATGAATATGTGTGGAGTCTGATTTCCCCACATTTCGGGCTGAAAACTCATGAGAACAGGTTGTGAGAATTTGACGTCATTAAATTGATTCACCCTTGAACCCAAACTCTAAACTAAACTTGAACATTACACAGCTGACCCCATCTCTAGTTTTATTACTGTTGGAACTGGCTGAAAGATAGGGAGGAGCAAAGGGGAGGGAATTGCAAAAAGGTTCCT
Source organism: Caretta caretta (assembly GCF_965140235.1). NCBI lineage: Eukaryota > Metazoa > Chordata > Testudines > Cheloniidae > Caretta > Caretta caretta. The sequence goes on from NC_134207.1 coordinate 181,857,314, forward strand.
ACTTTTTCCCTCACTTTTTACTGAAATTTATAAATTTCAAGATTTTTCTGGTTTAAACAGAGAGGAAAATTGTCAGAAAATTCCACAGAAAATTCTTCGATCTTTCACCCAAATTTTGACATATTCAGCATTTTCCAGCCAGTTCTAATTGTACATTATTTTGTCAAAAACAAAAACAAAAAACAGAAATTGTGGGGTTTTCAGTTTTTCAACAAAAATCCAAAAACATTTCAAGAAAAACTTCAGCAAAAACCAAACCTTTTTTCATTTTCATCAACATTTTTCACTATAACAAAACACATTTCCAACTCCAATATTAATTAACAGCACAATCAATCTGCTTGGCCAATTACAGGAGCAAAACACTGTGGTATCTTCTTCTAAAAAAAAGTCTAAAATAGAAGAACATAAGAAATGACAACCTCAGACCAGGAGAGTGTAGGGAATGGACAAGGAACTGTGGGTAACAAAAATAAAGAAAAGGAATATTGTAAAATGTGCATGAAGACATTTTAAAATTTAAAAATAAGGTATAAGGAGAGAGAAATGCATAGCACTAGCATGGGGTTCAGCTTTGGAATGCTAGCTAGAACAGGTGGTTTTTAGGGAGAGATTTGAATAGGATTGCCAAGTGTCCGGTTTTATACCAGAAAGTCTGGTCAAAAAGGGGGACCCAACAGTGTCTGGTCAGCACTACTGACTGGACACCAAAAGTCCAGTTACCTGAGTAACCATCTGCAGTCGGCTTCCATTCTGCCATAGGGAAGGCAGGACAAGCAGCTGCTGCTGGAGCTGGAGGAGCACTCAGGACCTGCGTGGCTCTGGCGGACAGAAGTATCGGCAGCCAACATCCAGGAGGAGGGATCCTGAAACCTGTGGCATTTGAGGAGTGGGGCCAGTGGCCAGACTCATGACCTGAGTCCCCTTCTCAGCCTCTTTTGTGCCCTGTTCCGGAGTTCTGCCTTCACATCCTGCCCTGGTCACCCCTCCACCTCCAGAGCATGGCTCTCCCTTCCCATTCTACCCCAGTACCCCCACCCCTGGAGCGCGGTTCTCCCTGCCCTGTTCTGCCCCAGTCACCCCTCCCCTCTGGAGTGTGGCTCGCCCTCGAACCTCCTGCCCACATCACCCCTCCACCTCTAGAGCCCTGCTCAGCTGGTGGCAGGCGGGAAGTGGAGAGAGCAGCAAGTGACGGGGGGCGGGAGAAGATGAGTGGGTGGTGGGGCCTTAGGGGGAAAGAGGTGGAGCAGGGGGCGGGGAAGGTTCTGGCTCTCAGTGTCCGGTTTTCACAAATTAGAAAGTTGGCCACCCTGGATTGGAAGACTGAGAGTAAAGATGTGTTGCACACTGAAAGAAGGACACTGTTCCAGACACAGAGGATCAAACTAACTAAGAAACAAACAAACACACACACACACACACACAAGATATGACTGGGAGAAAGAGACAAAATGAATATGAAAGCTAGGAGAGTTAGCACAGCATAGGTCATGAGTCAAGGAGTAGGGCAATATAAGGGAGGAGATGTAGGCTGCACTTTGAAAGTGAGGGCAATGAGTTTGAGCTTGATACAGAAAGGTTCAGGGAGTCGGTGAAGGGCCAGAGCAGGTTAAAAGGAACATTATTTTAGCTGCAGCCTGCCAGATAGAAGGAAAAGTCAGGAAGCATGAGAGGCAGCAGTTACAATTGTAATGAGGTACAAGATGATTGCATACAAGTACAATACGTTTTTTAATACCCTACTGTTTAGTAATGCAGGTAAAGATTTTTACACAATATAATTTGTATTATCATGACATTATTTGACTATGAGCTTAATGTAAAAAACAAACAACCCCCCACAAGCACTAGGTTTCCATTTCACTTGATTTTTGTTCAAATTAACTTTTTTCTTCCCTCAAAAATTTCTATTTAAACATGATGGGAAACTAAAAACAGTTATAAAAATATTTTTCCCCCACAGTATGGCAGCACAAAACTGAACACCAGAAACACTGATACTGTGAGTCATTACGTTATAGGACCAGACTTTTAAAAAGACTTTTAACAACTCAATGGAAGAAACTTGAAAGCCTATCAAATCCATGTACAGATACTTGTATGCCTTTAAAACTCCATTTTGACATTGGACCAGCTTTTTAATAATGTTGTTCTTATTGGCAATTAAAAAAAAGTGCCTTAACATAGACTGATCCATTTTGTACTTACCACAGAAACGTTCCAAAGACACTTGCAACTTATATTACATTTTTCCATTTAGTTTATGGCATTTCTGTGCCCCTCACAATTTACTGAATGTATTATTTATTCATTTTAATTATGATCTTTTGTACTCAAGTTTTCAGAGCCTTTACTTATGCGACAGCGAAGCTTTTTCCCATAATTGTTATACTGAATCTTCAACGTACGTGCTGCGTTTCTATTGTCAGCTTCTGTCCAGTAGGGCTGTGCCAAGATCTGTAACCAATCCAGCACTGTGTGTTTGGCTCAGTGCAGCAAATTCATTGTTAGTGATGTGCAAGTAGTGAATTATTCACTATCCCAAATAGTCCAAGGATAACGTGAAATAGCTACTTCAAGCCTCACGTATCTGTTATTGCAGATTTATGGCACAGTTTAAACACGTTGTGTCACTCATAATGCATTACATCCTGTTGCAACAAATCACAAAGTGAATGTCATGATGCAGAATAATAAACTGAAATGTAAAGGCAAACACATCTTTGTGGGGAGTGCAATCTCACCAGGCAGTACAAAGCAATGAGTCAATCTGAAATGGATCCGACTGATAAGAGCAGGGCAAATGGGAAATTCACCACAATTCACCTAGTACTTGAATTTTTTTCAAGACACTTGGCAAGACTCAGTGTCACTCTCACTGCAGGGAGAAATGTGATGATTGGAAGCAACTTAAAATTTGTGAGGCACAGAGATAACAAAAATCAAAACCTCGCTCCATCAAGTAACATATAACAAATAACAATAATTAACCATTTACAGTTTTATAGTGCCTTTCATCAGGTAGGATTCCAAAGCACTTTACAAACTTAAACTGATATTACAGACCAAATACTAGCTGACAACAGAAAATAGGTCCGATCCCGCAAAGGACTATGTCACAAAAGCAGTATAATTTATGACTCTACACTGGCTATGAACAGGTCTGGCTGCATAATATATTCTCACTCAGAACCAAAATAAATTACATGTGAGGTTGTATGCAGGCAGCGTGGCTTGGTTAGGGTACCCATATCTGTATGTGGTAGTAAATATACATCACACCTCTCCTCAACTCCATTTGGGGAAGTCCCAAGGAGCAGACTTCTCCATATGTTTTCTGGAGAGCCGGAACTAGATGGGCCACATTGTGTCGTGTGTTTCTAAAGAGCGCTGGTTTGGTTTGTGTGCTGTTTGTCTGGCCTATGCACCCAGGTAAGCCAGAATCTAGCCTTATGCTGACTTACTGTATATGGTAGCAGAATTATAGTAGAGTCTATGAGCTAACTGCTAACTCATCCCTTTGCAGAGTCTACTAAACCAAATTGTTTCTACAGCATGTAATTAACCTTAGTTTATGATTTCAGTAAATCCTCGCTCCCACCAATATCTTTATATACACACACTGGCCTCCAACGTCTCTGGCAAAAAAATACACAGACACTCAGCTGCACCAGACACCATTTTTCTATTTAGGAAACAGAATGTATATTTGCCTTTTTTTTTAAAATTGGATAAAAGCTAATAAAACCCAGCATTATGTAGGGGCATGTTTGCGCTGGAGGAAGAGCCTTTCAAATACTGATCAAAACAACATTCTCTCACTATGAGTCTATGAGAGTTACTATTAAACCACTGTGACTGAGGCGCTTTTGTTTCTTTGGGTGGCGTTGTTTTTGTGGGGTAATAAAGTAATAAAGGGAGAGGATCATTCAAACTGACAGAAGATGCTCTTTTGGTAGGTTCTTTAGATGAAACTATTGAAATTATATTAAATAAAATAGGTATGAAATAATTGTTTGATGATTTTTTTTAATATACACTTTTCCACTAAAATTCATCTGGGCTACATTATAGCTTGACACAATAAAAATTGAATCCTGATGTACTAAAACACTGCCATCTTCATCAAACATGTGCTGAACATTTGCTCTCCTGATGGCCATCCACTCTCAGATATGGATTTGTGCAACAGAAACCAACTGGAATACTTACAGGTAAAGAATCCCGAAAATCCAGGTAGGATAACTTTCTTGCTTTTTTCTTGGGTGGGTTATTTTTGTTTGGTTTAATTTAATATGTGGATCAAAAACATGCTGAGTTAGGTGGAATACTGGTTCTTATAACACTGAATTTAACATAATTTTTATCAGCAAAGGTCAAATTCTTATACTGCATATTTGGAGTTAAAAGCCGAAATAAAACTCATGCCAAGCAAAGCTCTGATTTCTAGTTTCCTGAGATCCTGCCTCAAAGCTTTTCTCAGATTTTCATCACTGGGTTAGACTTTCTGGCTCACATTTATTTCCTTCTCTTCTGGATTTAGGTGATAAAAGGTTGAGAAGTACAATTACCACTCCTCAGGTGTAGCTGGCAGGTTTAAGGCAGGGGGCAGAGTGGGGGGAAGAAATGGAACTGGTTTAGATGTGGTTCGTCAAGGTTACCACTGGCTTTTATCAGCTATTATTTCATATGTGACATATACATTTTTCTTACTGATCCTGGGGAAAAAATACTCCACCCCACACTAAAACCCTAGTATTCTTGATAGCATAAGAACCATTTTTGCTGTAGGTCTAATACATGAGAGATAAGCTCCTGCAACCATCAGGCAATCTTTCAGAGTAGCAGCCGTGTTAGTCTGTATCTGCAAAAAGAAAAGGAGTACTTGTGGCACCTTAGAGACTAACAAATTTATCATTACCTGTCTAGGGTTTAGTCACCCAGTTCATTGTAATTAAGAACAACAGGCACTTCTCACCTATCCCTTTGAACTAGTATGCTAATTTTTTTTTCACTTTAAAATTACATCCATCTGACTCCAGCCAACGAATAAGGTTATTCTTGGATCCCTCCTTGCTTCTGGCAAAGTGTTTTGGTTTATGCAGACGATGATGCATGAGAATGAAATTACACGGCTCTCTTCACCACCACAAACATCCATCATCATCCTCATCATCACCAGCATCACCACTGCTGCCATGAGCTCATCTCACCTTTGAAAAATTCAGAGCTCAAAAGTTTAATTCAGGATAAATTGTTTCCGTTGGACTTTAATTTTTTGCACTATAATTATATGCAGGCTCTCCTCTCACCTATTTCTGCCAGACTGTAGCATTTTTATGTCTTTTCCAAGCTTATGTTGAAGTATATATATATATATATTTAAAGAAAACACTATGATATCAGATGTGAGCCTATTTTTAGCTTTAGACCACTTTCAGCCAAAACTCTGGACCAACAAAAACTGAGTTAAACTTGCCCATTTACTTTACTTATAACACAGTTTAACTTGAAATATTCCATGCACATTTTATATACAGACCATTCATATTAGCAAATTCTAATCTAAGCTTCCCTTTATATTCAGTAATAGTACTCGGTTTTTCACTTTCCTTTTAAAATCTTGAGTCTAAAGTACATATCTGAACTCTGAAAAACTCAAACCAGTATCCTACATGATAGGTCTTCATATTTATGTAACTTCTCACTAGCCCAGGTTTCACCTCTGTTCCTGAGTAGTCTCAATACTATAGTTCAGTCCATTGAGTCAAAGTTACAAGGTCGTACTACCTGGCATGATCAAGTCCTTTAGTCTATGGGTATTTTTGGTTTGGTGATTTTTTTTCACATTAATAAACCTGATTTCCACAGATCTGTGAAGATATTTTTAGAATGGAATTTCTGCAGCTTGTATTTTACATTTGATATTATAGCTATAATCCCCAAAAGTCTTAAAGAATTTAATGGCAGACAAAAATGAATGACCCCCTTGAACTGAATCAATACTTTGCTGGTGTACATATGAATATCATCAAATATATCTTTACCCATCATATCGCATTAAACTCATACATGTTCTTTAAAGCCTGGACTTCTTCTAGTCAACCATAGAGTCCACAAAGTTTCACAGCTTTTGTTTTCAGAAAGAGCAATATTTTAGACATTTAATTTTCAAGCATTAAGTTAGTACAAACTGATTTTGTAGCCAAATTCATTAATATGTACCATCTTTCTTTTTTTTTTTTTTTTTTTTTTTTTAGTATAATTCAGTAGAACATACAGCATCATCTAGGGATACTTGGCTTCTTGTGTAAAATGTGAGTAATCATTTTTCCTGTAGATTTTCAATTTACAGTGACGATATTTTTTCTACTGTTGTTTCTCAGAAGGTTGGTTTACTTCATCTTTTTTACTACTCACTTCTGATATAGACAGTCACCTTCACCTGTTTATTATTTCTTAGTGTCAGGAAAAGTCCACTGCACTGTTTTGACACAGAAGTCCAGATCCCATTATATTTTCCAGTTACAGCCAAAGCCGCCATATACAAGAAAGCAGAGGTAACTATTTTTAGTTACCTTCAGCCTGCTTTGCACCACTCCAGTGGCACAAACCAGACAGCAAGCAAGTCAGCTTCCTTGGTAGTTGGAATTTTCCTGACATACATGTATTCCCCAGGAGGCACAGGGCCACAGATGTAGGGTGAGTTGCTAGTACAAAGGGGAAGTCAGAGCACCTCTGAACTTCAGTTATCCCAACACGTGGAACTGCACTTTAAGGATGTTGCCAGCCGAACGTAAGTTAAAGCTCTCAAAATCCAGAAGTCACACAGCTGGCATAAAGCCATCTTTTGCCCACCCAGAACTTAAAAGTGATCTCAGCCAGCAGACCCCAAAATGTCCTACTAATGCTGTAATTTGTCCTTCATTGTGATGAGAAAATAAATGTTTGTTTGCTAATACTGCCATTATACTCTTCATTATCAGCTCACAAGGGAAGTCTTGTGGATGGAAAAAGATGGTCTTGTGGTTAAATCACTGGAGTGGGCACTAGGAAACCTGGCCTCGATTCCCTCTTCTGCCCCAGACCTCTTGTGAGACTTTTGTACTTTACATTTCTTGTCTGCAAAACTGAGGCTATTAGTGCAGAGGCTAAATTCATTAATGTTAGTAAAGATCTTTGAGATTACTAAATGGGAGACATTATAGAAATGCATAGTATTTTTGTGTAAGAACTCATAGTGAAACTATTGTTTTATAGTCACTTATAATGCCATAGTTTTGCTTCTTTACAGATTAGTTGCCTGATCCTGTAAACACTTAATACTAATGAGTAGTTCCATCCTGTCACAAAAGCAAAAGAGTAATTTATCAGATTTCACTTAGTGGAAAGATATAAAATCTTTTAGTTCATGTACTGCCTGAGAGAAACTGTTCTTTAGGCCAGGGGTTCTCAACCTTTTCCTTCCTGAGCCCCCCTTAATAATGCTATAAAAACTCCATGGCCCACCTGTGCCACCATAACTGGTTTTCTGCATATAAAAGCCAGGGCCAGCATTAAGGGGTAGCATGCAGGGCAATTGCCCAAGACCTCAGGCCACAGGGGGCACTGTGAAGCTAAGTTGCTCAGGGCCCCAGACTTCAGCCCCATGCAGTGGGACTTAGGCTTTCTGCCCTGGGCCCCAGCAAGCCTAACACTGGTCCTGCTTGGTGGACCCCCATGAAACTTGCTTGCGGCCACCCAGGGGTCCCTGGACCCCAGTTGAGAACCACTGCTTTAGACCAGTTTGAGTCAAAATTCTTCCAGCATTTTTTGCAATGTTCATCCACTTTGTTTTCATGCTATGTTAATCCATGTTTTCTAAAAGTGCATCGACTTAGTCAATGTTACAAACTATAAAGAGGTCTAAAAATAGAAATATTTTTCCCTGATGTGTTAGTATTAGTCTGACATTGAACTTCTTCATAAATTGTTTCTTCACTGCTACTAACTCCTTTCTGTTAGTTAGAGCTGTGTGGCAGATATTTGGGAAACATAAAATCTTGGACTCATTATAAAATCCATCTTCATGTATTTTTTGTTTTTCCTTTTATTTCTTTCATCTCCATGCCTCTCTTTTCCCCCCCTTTGTCATTGATATCTAAAAAGTTATCATTGGGCCTGATCCAAAATCCATCAATATCAATGGAAAGACTCTAATTGATTTCATTAGGTTTGCTCAACTAAAAAGCATCCAAAATGTTTAACTGTGACACTGAAAGCCAGTGCAAGAACAGGGGATATTTCCTCAGGAAAGGATTACAAAGTAGTGTAATTGTTAACGACTATGGCAGCTGAATTCCCAGCACAAACGGCAGTGACATCCTCAGAATGACACTTTTTATAAAAGTATCATCTCTCGCATTATCTTCTTATTACAATCAGTCTAGTCAGGAGTGCCTTAAAATATACTGTGTTGTACTTTCAAAACTAAAGTTTTGGACTTTAAATCATCTGCATTTTTTTGCTTTACTAACTTGTTGAATCCCTCATTTTGGCCCATTTTTTCAACAGTCAGTATCTGTGGAAGTTGAAAGCAATAGCACCCCCAAACTCCACATTTCAACCTCTTTGCTCTGCTCATAGGTATTGGCTATGCAGAAATCTTTTGTGCTAGAGCACATGTGACTTTGTGAAAATAATTCTCACCATGTATGCACATGATGAATGTAGTAATCAGTGAGTCTCACAATGTCATATTAAAGTCATTTATGAGTTTAAAGTCAAAATGATGATTCCAAGATAGCGAACTGGAATATTTTCTAGTTAGCTCAGCACTGAGATAACCTTGCATTGCATAAAGGCAACCAATACCCAAGATTTGATTATACAATGTATTCCTTTCTTTGTACAGTTACTTTTAGTACAGCCCTTAGTGTTCTTATTACCTGAAATCCAAACTTACCAGGCAAATGCACATTATGCAAGGATTGTCTGTGATAAATGGTATCTGTAGAACCTCCCCTTCATTTTCACATTTTGCAACAGATCCTGAGATAGAAATCAAAATAAAAAATACGTTTTCAAATTTTAATTCACTGGCTCTCTTCAGTATCCAGATTCCTAATTCTGTTTTAAACTCCTGTACAGCTCCTAGCCTTCAGTATTAAATCTCACCTGCTCTAAATAACCAAGAATACCAGAAACAAATGCACAGAAACTATTCAGTTTCAAAGGGGCAGTTTCTATAAGATCCTGATGAGAGCTGGTAAATGACTAGCCTTTTTATTCTGTACAAAATCTAGATTTTCCTACTGTGCCCCATTTACAGCAGAGATGTTTTTTTCTCCTCTCAGATGACCTATGCAATAATGAATATTTCATTAATAATAGGATACTTCTGTAAATGACCTGATCCAAAGCTTATTGAAATCAGTGGAAATAACTCCATTTACTTCAGTGGGCTTTGGGTCAGGCCCTTAGTACAGTACCAACAACTCAACACAGCACCTTTTTCTGACCCATGAAGAACAGACTGCCATCAGAGTCGATTTACAAAAGGAATCAAATTAGAGATATGGTCTCTACCCCGATTTGTCCTGTATTATCTCATGTTGGAATCACTTTTTGAAACCTAATACGTCTTGCTTGTTTTACTCGAAATTGACTCAACATTTTCCTTTATGCACCAGGTGTCAGTAAAGCATGTCCTTCAAGGGGGGGGGGGGGCGGAAAGCAGCAGGTAGGTCTTCACCTGCCTGGATACATGTAATTATATCCTACTATCACGAACCTTTTCTTCCGAACTGCATTTTTAAAACAAATGAACGTAAGGCAAATCTAGTACGTTCAGCAAACAATGCACTACATAATACAACAAACAAAGCAACGGCGCTCATTTATTATTAGGATTTGTCATTACTCCAAGAGCCCTGGGAGGTGGGAATCTGGTCTGATGTCAAAGAGCTTCTGGGCTTGAGCAGGTCAAGGTTGCCCATCGTCATTAGTAAAATCCTTTGTACATGGGCACCGCTCCTCTTGCAAGCTCTACCTGCACAAGCGTCCCCCCCGGGATGCACAGCGGAGCCCGTCCCTGGGATCATGCATCTGCTAGGCGCAGATCCCCGGCGCGTTTCCCCAGCCCCTGCTGGCCGGGCGTGAATCGCTTTTGCTTTGCCCTGGCGGGGCAAGGCGAAGAGCCGCTCTCCGCCCGCCTCACCCTGCCCCTGCCCGTGGGCGGCGGGACCGGAGCGGGGCGAGTCTCCCCCTTACCTGTCAGGAAGGAGGAAGCCAGAGACATCTGGACCCACAGGGGGCTGAGCAGGAGCCAGGCGGCGAAGGGGGCGGCGGGGGAGCGGAGCAGCGGAGCCGGAGCCCTGCCGCTGGGGAGCCAGAGCATCGTCCCCTGGAGCCGAGCCCGGGCTGCGGCGGCGAGAGGGGCTCCCGGCGGGTGAGGAGCCGGGGCGGGAGGGGAGCCGGGCCGGGGATGCCGGGAGGGAGGAGGGGTTCTGCTGCCGCCGCCGCCGCCGCTGCCGCTGCGGCTCTGAGTCTCCCCAGGGCGGCGCGGCGTTTCCCCGCCCGAGTGGGCTGTGCAGGGCGCCGCCGGGCTGGGCAGGGGGCGCGGATCCCGGCTCGCGCGCTGACAGGGCGAGTGGCCGGGCAGCCCGCGCTGCCAGGGAGCTGCCGCCGCCCCCTCCTGCCCCCGGCCCCAGCCCGCCGGCCACCTCCCCCGCCTCCGCCTGCCCCGGGCCCCCAGAGCGCCGGGGGCGGGAGAGGCAGAGCCCGCCTCCGCAGGGGACACTGCCCCGCCGGGGGCTCGGGCACCTGAGGGTCAGTGTCCGTCCTCTCGGCTCTGCCTGCACGGGGCTGTCAGCGCCTGCCCCGCTCAGCCCTGGCACCCGCACCCCTCCTCCCGCACCTCTCCACTTCCCCCTTACCCGCACCTCTCCACTTCTCCCCTCCCCCTTCCCCCTCCTCCCGCACCTCTCCCCTCCCCCTTCCCCCTCCTCCCGCACCTCTCCACTCCCCCTTCCCCCTCCTCCCACACCTCTCCACTTCTCCCCTCCCCCTTCCCCCTCCTCCCGCACCTCTCCCCTCCCCCTTCCCCCTCCTCCCGCACCTCTCCACTTCTCCCCTGCCCCGTCCCCCCCTCCCGCACCTCTCCACTCCCCCTTCCCCCTCCTCCCGCACCTCTCCACTTCTCCCCTGCCCCGTCCCCCCCTCCCGCACCTCTCCACTCCCCCTTCCCCCTCCTCCCGCACCTCTCCACTTCCCCCTTACCCGCACCTCTCCACTTCTCCCCTCCCCCTTCCCCCTCCTCCCGCACCTCTCCACTCCCCCTTCCCCCTCTTCCCGCACCTCTCCACTTCTCCCCTGCCCCGTCCCCCCCTCCCGCACCTCTCCACTCCCCCTTCCCCCTCCTCCCGCACCTCTCCACTTCTCCCCTCTCCCTTCCCCCTCCTCCCGCACCTCTCCACTCCCCCTTCCCCCTCCTCCCGCACCTCTCCACTTCTCCCCTGCCCCGTCCCCCCCTCCCGCACCTCTCCACTCCCCCTTCCCCCTCCTCCCGCACCTCTCCACTTCTCCCCTGCCCCGTCCCCCCCTCCCGCACCTCTCCACTCCCCCTTCCCCCTCCTCCCGCACCTCTCCACTTCTCCCCTGCCCCGTCCCCCCCTCCCGCACCTCTCCACTCCCCCTTCCCCCTCCTCCCGCACCTCTCCACTTCTCCCCTGCCCCGTCCCCCCCTCCCGCACCTCTCCACTCCCCCTTCCCCCTCCTCCCGCACCTCTCCACTTCTCCCCTCCCCCTTCCCCCTCCTCCCGCACCTCTCCCCTCCCCCTTCCCCCTCCTCCCGCACCTCTCCACTTCCCCCTTCCCCCGCACCTCTCCACTTCCCCCTCTTCCCGCACCTCTCCACTTCTCCCCTCCCCCTTCCCCCTCCTCCCGCACCTCTCCACTTCTCCCCTGCCCCGTCCCCCCCTCCCGCACCTCTCCACTCCCCCTTCCCCCTCCTCCCGCACCTCTCCACTTCCCCCTCCTCCCGCACCTCTCCACTTCTCCCCTGCCCCGTCCCCCTCCTCCAGCACCTCTCCACTTCCCCCTTCCCCCGCACCTCTCCACTCCCCCTTCCCCCGTCCCCCTCCTCCCGCACCCCTCCACTCCCCCTTCCCCCGCACCTCTCCACTTCTCCCCTTCCCCCGTCCCCCTCCTCCCGCACCTCTCCACTTCTCCCCTCTCCAGTCCCCCTTCGCCCGCACCTCTCTTCCCGCAACCCTCCTGCCACCCCTTCTCCTCCACCCTCCTCTGCCAGCATATCACATCCCGCTTCTCTGCCAGTACAGACCCCCCCTTCCCCCGAGCACCCCCACACCTGCTCCTCTGCCTGAACCCTCTTTACTAAATCCCCATCCCTTTCTGGGTACAAGGGTTGAAGGTTATTCCCTATGCCTTCCATGTGCATTTGGAGCACTAAAGATGGGGTGGGGGGCGAGATTTATACTAAAGTGAAATAAAAATAGGAGAAACGGTTTGATCCCCACTGCAAGTGTAAACGGGGATTGCTGTGGTGAAGGAGGTCGTCACGTTTGGTTCTGTCAGTTTGATTCATCCTCAGCCCCTTCTTCCTAGTCTGGTTCGGCTGGGGTTGGGTTTGTAGAGGTGGGTTTGCTTGCTCTCAGTGAGCAGAAGGCAAGAGATCTGGGAAGAGAGGGGCTGACTTCTTAAATTCCACAATAGTCATTTATTTACTCGGTCTCTCAAGGGAAAAGCTACTCCACGCAGCTGCTCCAACCCGGAGAGATTTAGCACATCAGCAGCCGAGAGGGGACACGAGAGAGAGGACAAGAGAGGGAATATTCCTTCACACCCCAGTCTACCCATTGGGACCCTCCCACTGTACTCCCCCGCTGCCTGCGGTGCCCCCCTCTCTCATTACAGACGCCGCAAAACCTGACGCAGCCCAATTTCTAACCACCACCACCCCCCCACCCCACCCCACCCCGCAGCCAGGAGGGCTGGAACTGCACCTTTGCAAACCCAGTCGGTCCTTTCTGGAGGAAGGCAGCATTAGCACACATGCTTTTGCGAAATGTTTCACTCTGTCCTTCCTTGACGACGATTATTTTTAAAAGAAAGCTGGGCTTTTGATGAGGGCTTTGGCCCTGGGTTGCCGATCATACCTTGTGTACTCATTTACACCAAATTAAGAGGGGGGTAAAATACTGTTGTTTTGACTGAGGAACGTTTTACACTCACTGTGCCTGGGTGTGAGTTACTCTACAAGGGGCAGAGCAATAGCAGATCTCCTTTCCTAAAACTAAAAAGAAAGGGAGTACTTGTGGCACCTTAGAGACTAACCAATTTATTTGAGCATGAGCTTTCGTGAGCTACAGATCACTTCATCGGATGCATACCGTGGAAACAGTTTCCACGGTATGCATCTGATGAAGTGAGCTGTAGCTCACGAAAGCTCATGCTCAAATAAATTGGTTAGTCTCTAAGGTGCCACAAGTACTCCTTTTCTTTTTGCCAATACAGACTAACACGGCTGTTACTCTGAAACCTTTCCTAAAACTGACCATGTGCTTTGAGTTCACTCCATGGCCATTCTTAATCTTCTGAGCTATTCCTTAACATTTTCCATTGCTATTATTAGCATAACCTCAGATGAAGTATACACATTCACACAGTATAATATAAACGTATACATACATGTAGTATGTGTAATTCATAGTTTTCTTCTAGGAAGAATCTTGAAACCTATCTCACAAATGATTCTCATTCAACTGCGATGTTTCATTCATGGAAAAGAAACCTCTTAAACTCATTTGATGACACTTTGAAAAAGATCCTTCAGCTTGATATACCTTTTCCTTTCCTTTCCCGTCTCTCTTTTTTCCCTCTCAAATGGTTCTGAGTTTCAATGTCATTACGCAAAAGGGGGATTTGAGTAGCAGCAAATCAGGTGCATGACCACAGGCTGTGTGGATAGAAAGACTTTTTGTTACCCAGTAAAATATACGGTTATCAGATTTTCATGCTTGTTTTTAAAAAAGCAAGAACAATTACTATGGAAGCATGCATCTTTGTTATAAAATGTATGACAATCTGAAATTATTCATAGCAGAGGATTTATTCTCCACATCCAGAGAAATATTCTCTTTTTCCTTTCACTTTGGAAGGCATGTCAGAATCTACAACTGCAGAAGATGGGGACTGTCTAAAAATGTTATTCATAATCTTACAATGGTCACTATCAAAAACCCCACTGTATTCAACAAATAAATATTACTTAAACCCATATCTTCTACCCTCAGTCTGAATCAGATTCACCCTCAAGAACTATTTAGACGGATATACTAATCTAGGTGCCGTTATGGGAAAACCCAATGACGGGTTTTTTTAAGGTACTCTTTTTCCTTTCCTAAAACTTAAATGTCCATAATAATATTTAAAGATTACTCTGTATTATGTAACAGAAGTGATCTTTATGTAAATTTAGTGTATGCAATGCATGTAAGATATTTCTTGGAAATAGCTGTTTAATAGTTCACAGAAGTTTAACTGCAGATCTCTGTAGATGCAGCTCTAGAAGATGTTTTCATCAGTCTGAATGTTTTTCCATTGGACAGATATACAGAAGCTTTTGACAAACCTGCCTTTGCTTTCTCTTCATAATCAGCCCCTACCATTCCACTGCTCCCATTCTAGTACAAGAACAATATTTTTAAAGCAGCAGCATGGTAGAAAGTTTATTAAAATATCTTATAGCATATGTACTCCTGATAACTTCTTGAGTGACAGCTACTACTGGCAATTACTTATATATTTGGGTATAAGTAAGATGGGTCTTGTCTTCCTTACAGACTAAACATTCACTGAAAATTAATACTTTCTGGTGTGAGAAATGAATAAAAAGAGTAATTAAAGCACCTCTACCTTCAGGTTGCATAGAAACATCAGTGATATTCAAGTAACAGTGAAGAATTTGATTAAAGAGAAAATGTTATCTCATTTCATAAAATTTTGCTGTCGATAGGTAGTAACGGTAGATGAGGAAACACACTTACCTCACAACTTAACTCATTCTGTTAAACAGAGCAAGTCCATCTCTGCCTCCTTAAAATAAAGCATATAACATATATTTGAAGGAGAGCAGTAATGAAGTAAAAGAAATGAACTGGTTGCACAGAATTACCTTGTTTGGCCAAAAAATATTTGATCCTAGGTGCTACAGTAATATAAACAAACAATACAATAATCATTATTAATAATCCTGCCTGAAGATCTTTCAGCACATTAGTTAGGCCTAAATGCACCTCTCTGGTGAAACAACCTCTGAAACAAGAAAAGGTTGTATAGGAACTCTATGCGGTTCACCCTGCTGATTTCACAGTCCTGATTGATGCTCTCCTTAGACTGTTGCATTTGAGGTTTGCACAAAGTGTGCAGGGTGGTGGATTTCCAACTCTTCAGAGGCAGAGGATCTATGAGGAAGTGAAGCTGTAACCCTACAGATACCAACACATCTACACTACTTCCTGAGAGCCTCCTGATAGCATGGTTTTTTGAGAAGTCATGCTACTATTGACTCACTTGATGCACAAGTGCCTACATCCTCTTTAAGTTGTGAGGAATGGAAATAAATGCCGCTAGAAGTAGCATCAGTTGCCAGCTTTCCCAGGGATATTTCCAAAGGTGCCAGATGCTAGCATGCCATGCAGAGTGGCTGCTGTTGGGGTTAAGGTTCAGTCCAACATGGGAGAGGACTATGCCATATTTATTTGAGCATAAGCTTTCGTGAGCTACAGCTCACTTCTGTAGCTCACGAAAGCTTATGCTCAAATAAATTGGTTAGTCTCTAAGGTGCCACAAGTACTCCTTTTCTTTTTGGAAATATGCCATATTAGTGACACTTCCCCCCGTCTTCCTCCTTTCTGTGGTACAGGGTCACATCTTTTCCCCCCACTTATTACCTCATCAGAGGAAAACATCTTGCCCTTTTTACTCCTATTTTGGTATTATAATACATTACATAACATTTCAAATGCTACTGTCATTTGTATTAGTTTTTGAAGATGCATGCGTGTGAGAACAGAATTTCACGTTTCTTAGTAACATTCAGGAAGTGATACCTTTTAACAGAATCAAAGCCTGACACTAAAAACCAAATTCTGCTATCAGATGCACACAGACTATTCATATGTATCTAATGACATAACCACTTACTTAATTTGTAGGGGCAGTAACAGAGTCTCACCCTAACAAGAAAACATACATTCAGAAGAACAAATATTTGAAACATGCAGCTTTATGTCTATGGAATGGCCATACAAACTGATGGAATTTTAGATATTGACATAATATATACATACATCTATCAACTGAATGTTTCGTGAGTGATGTTTTCCTTATGATCAGTAAATTGTTAATGGTGTTGGTTATTAGATTATGTTAATTCAGCTTCAAAGTTAACACCCATCTAAAAGTGACAGATTTCTAAAAGTATTATTAAATTAAAAAATAAAAAGGAAGTTCATACTTTCCTAAGTGTGAATCTGGTTAGTCAGCAGACTCAAAAACAAAATGGCTAGAAATACCTCATTCTTAGATTCTCAAGCATTCTGCAGAATCTCTTGGAAAATCCGAATCCCTCAGTATTCATATATTTTTCTTGTGCCCATGGATTTCGATTGTCCTAGCAAGTCTCTTGTGTAGCGGCACTGTTGACGATCATATAGTGTGCAAGATCTTATATATCAGACATGCAAGTAAAGGAATATTTATCTTCACTGAGTTATTTAAAGGTACCTTATTTATTTTTCAAATTAGTAGTTTTCCAAATAAAGGAGGAAATATATCACTAGGAAAAATCTTTTGTAGAAGGCTATGGATACTGACACAATAGGCTGCTTCAGAGTTCTGTTCCACTGCATTACCATGTATTTACAGTCCTTTAAAAAGCAAATGTGATGATGTACAGAGTAAATGCATATGATGATTTTATAGGTATTTTAATTACTAACTTTTTATTAAAGATCAACAGAAATTGTTAACCAGACAAGTTATTTGCTTTAATAAGTATTTAAAGAGAGGGTGGTAGATATTTGTTAAGATGTGGATTATTGATTTGTCAGATGCTGTCAAATTCTTATTTAGGAAATTATTAGTAATCTTTAGCCACTAAAATCAAGGCATAGCATTCCAACTTTTTTGGTGATATTTTCATTGGGGTGTTCATCAACACATGGCAACAATGAGATGTAATAATGAATTGTCATCATGTAAACATTACCCTGTCATGCAAGACATCACCCGTTAGCTATTCTGTGGCTCTCTGTGTGATTCCACCAGAAGGCAAAGTGGTTGTCTAGGTCTTCATGGCTGAGTACTACTAATCTGGGCTATGACCCTGCAAAACTTCCACACGTGCTTAACTTAAAACACATGAATAGTGCATTAATTTCAGTGGGACTACTCATGTACTTCAAGTTAAGTGCATTTGTAAGCATTTGTATGGTCAGGGCCTTACACCATATTTAAGAAGGAGCAGCACTTCTTGCATAAGTATTTGTTCTCCAAGACAGAAAGCCTATAAACACAGAGAAAGGCCTAAATACATAACAGGAGTTGAAGATATAGCTCCAACTCCCATGAAATAATCAGAGAAATAAACTCATATGTGATCCAGTGAATACTCAATGGTTTGCTGAAAACTATGTCAAGACCAAAAATTACACAGAAACTAATCCAATTAAATTAAGTGTGAGTGCCAGAAATGAAGATACTACCAACATCTTAGCCCTGAAAGGGCCTTTGCCAATGCCACTTTCTTGAATAAATATTAGTAAATAATACCAAATAACTTTTTATCCTGGCATTTTTGAACAAACATCTGGCATTTACACAACATCTAATTCTAAAAATACATAGTGATGTATTAAAAATCCTTATGAATACTATTCAATGTCCAAGGAATGTATAGGTATATCTCAAAGTTACATACATGAGTTGATTTAGTTATAGTTTACAGGAAACCAAAAAGCAGTTGTTCCCCGAGAGGGATGGGTTACTTGCTAAATTTAATTGTTGAAATCATTACAATTTTTAATTATACAAATGCAAAAAAAATCAAATAAAACCCCCCTCAATATATTAAACTAGAAAAGTGATTTTGATTTAGTTGGGGTTAGGGGGGGTGGGAAACCACGTCAATATGGAGACAATGGATAGTTGTCCTTTTACATCTCTCACTCACAGAGCCCAGAAAACTGGGTATGATAAGAGAAATGCTGATGCAATCTTAACTAGAAGTGCTAGCGGATGCCATTAAATAGGCCGCAGACAAAACAAACAGAATAAGCTGGAGCGTGTTTGTATTTCTTTTTGTTACTTAGCTGCTGTAAATAGTTTGTCTTCCAGGGATAATAAAAGGTGTTTTGTGTAAGTTACATGTGTTTGTGTTAGTTTTACCTTTGAGCATCTGGTGGGTCTGATAAAGGGTAAGAGTTAATGAAATAACACACTAAGTGACGTGAATGAGGTGCTTCTTTGTTCCGAAATTGCAGGACAGACTGAAGTCTACATTTTTCCAGATATTAAATGAGCTAACAAATGGCACAGGTGAGGCGCAATCTAGAAACGCTTTCTAGCATGGAAGATTAAGCTATTTTAGATTATTATGGAAGCTTTGTATAATGACAGCTTCCTCACACGCTTGGAAGTCACCATGGCATAAGAAACAAGGCAAGAAGTTTATTTTAACACAATGTTCTCCTCCTTCCAGGATGCAACTTCAGCAGCAGTAGCCTTTTGCAACTGCAGAAAGGCAGTAGCTCTTACTCCTGCCAAAGAGAAGTCATATACAGCTTTTAAAAGCCTCAGTAGATCAAGTGACTATTTTTCAGGATATATTAAAGTCAGTTTTCACATCTCTCTTTTCTTCATTCAGTGGCTAGTACTGAAGAGAAGAATTTCTATGGGGTCTTTTTGACTTACAGCTGAAGGTTTAAAAACTCTTTGAGCTGAGCTGATGCCCCAGTAATAAAATACATTGGGTCTGGTTCTCTTCTCATTCGTGCCAAGTTTGCACTGGTCTCCTGATTTGCACCCAAATGAGTGGAGGACAAAAAGGCTGATTAATTTTAAGTCATAGAATAAAAAGTTGTGGTTTGCTGATATTAACAGGCAAAGACAAAACCCTGTTGTGTGTTAGAATTGCTGGCAGATGGCAGTGTTGGGAGCCATTGGCTTAGCTCTGTGCAGCCATATGACAGAGCAGACAGGGAGCTGCTTCCACGGTTAACCCGAACCACAGTTCTGTTTGTAACAATCTAATACAAATGTGCCAATGTTTTATTCCTACATGGGTAAAAAAAATGCTCTCTTGATTTATTTTCAAGATTTACTATTTTTTTAACTCATCTGACTTTGAAGGCTAGATGCATTCAGGTTTACTGCCCTTGAAGTAGTATAATATATGTAATCTTATGCCAGAAACAAAATAAAGACTGTTACAATCCCTCCTGCCACCCTAATCTTGTTGGCCTTTTGGTTTAGATCAAGTCCTGATATGGCCTATTGAGTGACTGCACTATGCATTTACAGGGGGATGAATAGGTCGATCTAATTGTTTTTTTCCATCTCTAATTGCTGTGCTTTAAGCAATACATGAGTGGATCTGGGACTGTGGCAGACAAAATTGGAACTAGAAATTAATAGTTACATACACTAAAGAAAGGAAAATAGCTATATTCAACTCCCTTCTCTACTATTCATCAAAGTCTAGAGCATCCCTTTCTACATAAAAACTTGTGGAAAAGGAAAATGTTCTTTAAAAAAGTCGGTGTGGTTTGCCTGAGCTTCTTTTCTGCCACAGCATTTCTCAGTCAGGTTGGGATGAAGGGATCACTAACTGTGCTGGAACAGGGCTTGCAATGCCTCTATAGAATGGAGGTCTTCAGGATGCTTTGGCCCAAACCCTAAATTCTTTCCCAAGGGCAAATCTGTAAATATAGAAAAACGGATAAAGAAAAAAGTGAGATTAGTAACACATGAATAGCTTAAACTCAAGAGTGACATTTGAGTTATTTGTGACTGATATAAAACAATTAACTAACAAGTTTAAGGTTTCATAGACTTTAAAATTGGGTATGTATTTACATGTGGAATGTGCTATTTATTTTATCTTTAAATATAGACTCTGAATTCTCAAAGAAAGATCTTCAAAGTTCTCTGATTTTTATAAAAGTTTATTTAATGATAAACTTTCTTTAGAAGTGAATTCATATTTTTAATGAAATTAGATTTGAGAATAATAACCTATAAAACTATTTTTCAGTCAGTGTCATAAAGTTCAGTCTGACTTTGTTAATACTTTTTGATCAAATCCAGAGCATCCTGCAAGGAGTTATTCTAATTTTTACATTTATGGTAATTTTAATAGTAAATAACATAGCTACTATTAAACAAAACAGTTTTACTACATTGGGAACACTTTAAAAACTGACCACCCAGCTAGCTGACTAAATAATTTAGGCCCCGATCCTGCAAATTGTTACACACCTGGATAACTTTATATATATGAGCAGCCCTAATCAGTTTAACGAGACTATTCAAATCATGCGTGAAAAGGTATTCATGCAAGTGTTTGCTGGATCAGGGCCTTAATGTGAAAAAATGTATAAAGTACATACAGGCACAGAGAGGTTATGGCCAACATTCAAAAATGCCCACCAACTTTGGGTGCCTCACATTATGGGTGCTCAAGCTGGGACAAATATGGCCTGATTTTTGAAGATACCGAGACTGACAGCTATTGCAACTCCACACTATCTTTGGGGACCATTGTACTAAATTTATGAGCAGTTTAACTCCTGTAGGAGTTAAAAGTGTAGGGGGGGAATGATTAAAGTGGGTCTCTGAGACTAAACAACTCCAGAGAGGTACTACCCCAGTGTGGTTTGTATACAGTGGCTCAAGTTGAGTTTTCCAGATACTAGGAGACAAAGAAAGGACTTTTGGTAGAAGAGGATGTGCTTGGAATGGCACAGTGCTTTCATTTTGATTCAGCAAATGGACATGACGAGGCCCCAACGTTTGCTGAAGAGTTGGAAGGGATGTTGGCCTGTCAGACTCCCCGTGTGGAAGATGGATGATTTCTGATATGTTTAAAGTGGGTTTCAATCTGTTTATTTTTTATATGAATGTTTTCTCTATAATACCCGGTGAATCAATATGCTTGCTTGGAAGAGCTGTGTGGTATCGCTGGTAAAAACACTGTCATTGTCCTCTGAGAGAAAGCAACGCACAAGGTTTGGCCTTTTGGCAGACTGGCTTGCTGGGGATATCAGGTGGATGGCAGGGATGTGTGCAGCCTAAAAACCCCCATTTAGAAAGGAGTGGGAGAAGGGTCCCCCCCCAGAGACAGGTGATGCCTAGAAACCTGAGACCTGACTGGCCTCTCCTGTAGTGGACCACAGAGGGGGAAGTACAGAGACAGTTACCCCAAAACTTTGTCAGAATATCTTAAGAACATAAGAACGGCCATACTGGGTCATACCAAAGGTCCATCTAGTCCAGTATCCTGTCTTCCAACAGTGGCCAATGCCAGGTGCCCCAGAGGGAATGAACAGAACAGGTAATTATCAAGTGATCCCCCGCCGCCCCCGGTCACCCATTCCCAGCTTCTGGCAAACAGAGGCTAGGGACACCATCCCTGCCCATCCTGGCTAATAGCCATTGAGCCCTCACTGACTTCAGTTGGAGTTGTAGGTCCTTAGTACCTCTGAAAATGTGGGCTTAGTTATCTTTAGATCGAGCACCCAAAACCTGAGGCACACAAGGTCATATAGCAAGTCAATAGGAGCCAGGGACAGAACACAGATCACCCAACTCATAGTTCAGTGACTTACCTCCTGGAGCACATTTCCTTCATAAGCACCAAAATTGCACACTGAAAAAGTGCAAAATACAGTAGAACAGTGTGGCGGAAGTTATTGAAAGCCAGATGCACACCAATGTAGGGGCTGGGGTCTATAGATTCAGGGCAGGGGTTGCATGAAAGCTATGCGAAGCAAAAAATAATTGAAAATTGTATTTCTTATCCAAGTGTTAGATATAAGAGAAACTGCCCCAAAGCCCCTTAAAATCTATCAAGCTATCTGGCATTACAAATCACATGTGGCTCGATCCTTCTGTCTGTTGAAGACATTTTACAAGATGCTACCTTAGTGCCCGCAAAGTCTATTGACTTCACGTGGATTTGGGTGATCACAGCACTTTGCAAGAGGCAATCAGCACATTGCAGGACTGAGATATTGATCTTGCTCACAGGATGTTATCAGTACCGCTCAGCATACTGCATGTGCGTTCCTTGAGATTCATATTTAATTCCCTGCATATTCTTCATTTAGGTCATGTGTTCATTTTTATGTTTTAAAATATAACATAAAATCAAACTATCAAGCACCGAATTGTGGGGATAAGAAGAGGGCTGTGTCTGGTTTCATTAGTACAGTGACATGAACATAATTGTACTTTCTGAAGATCATCTTTAAGCATCTCACTATTAAACAAAAAAAGAAAACACCAAGACTAACCCCCTTCCAAATGGTAATTAATTGACTTCTGTAACATTCTGGGAAGTGACAGTACATGCAATACATTGCTCAAACTAGCATTCAGTGAGTACTTACCACTGGCAACTTCTCAATACTCCATTTTTTGGATCAGTTCCAGTAGGATGAATAGACAGTACAATTTCCAAAAGAGAGGAATTTTTCTGCTGTTCTGAAGCATTCCAAGGATAGCAATCACCCTTCCGCTTCATAATTATAGGATTTCAAAAAGTGGTCATTTATTTTAAAATAGTCTCTAAGGTTTTTAAAGCAATTGTGACAGGATATATGCAGGATAAAATGCACACGTCTTAGGCGGATCTTTCTGCTGCTGGCCCTAGTGCAGAAAAGGATTACGAGAAGACTGAAGAAATAAGCAAGAAAACAGGTATCTGGAAACTATAGTTTAGTCTCTCTATGCAGACAAAAAACAGGTGAGGCAAATTAAGTATTTGTTCACACACGTAAGAAATACAATGGAATATTAATGTCAGTAAAGATATGCTATGCGGATAGACAGAGGACCCCCCCCTCCCAATACAGCCAGAGCAATTCACTTAGACCCAAATTTTCAAAAGTGGCCCCTAATTTTAGGTCCTTCAGTTTTTGTGTGCCCAGCTTGAGTTTCCTTGGTGCTGATTTCCCATTCATTTCATTTGCAGTTGCAGGTGTTTGGCCAAGTTGTCTCCAGCTCAGCACCTAAAAACTAAATCAACTGTCAGCTTTGAAAATGTGGGCCCTAGTGGATGCAGAACAGAGACTGAGCTAGACACAAATATGGCGGTGTTATACTATTCCTATCACAAAAGAGAAAATTTGTGATAACACATAGCAATTCCCCGGGGGAGCACACTCAAGAGTGCTGTGAATGGTTGCAAAGGGCCACTGTCAGGTGTGATGTAAACTGGCATTAGTGTGTATTATTATTTACTAAGCATGCTTGGTGCTGTAAGTAATGGGAGCATGTAAAATAAGTCAATAAGGGCCAGTCTATGACTTTATACCAATGGCTGCTGTATGTCAGACAGGGAGATTCACACAGCAGAAGGAGTCCTTGGAGAGCTTTGGATGAATAAGAAGAAATTCTGGCAGCAGCTGGCTACCAGCTGTTTCCTCAGAGGGGAGTCACCTTCTGGAAGTGGAGGTTCACCCTTCTCGAAAGTGCAGTATGGACACCCACCGCTCGCTAGGCCAAAAGACGTGCAGGCCCATGAGCCTCCAAATTCTATTTCTCCTGCCTACATTTGGTCACCAGCTACTCAGCTGGTGTAAACTGTCATAGCCACAGTGGCTTCAACAAAGCTATGACAATTTATATCCGATGAGGATTTGTCCCCTGAACCTTCACATCCCTCAGCCCCAACTTCTGCACAGAGCCAGCAACCAGCAACAGTGTGGCCCTATATAACTAAGCAATGAAAAGGTAGGTATAAGAAATGAAGGTGTGGCAGGGTGCAGCTCTATTTTACACCCTCTGGTTGTTGTTGTTTTTTTCTTGCTAAAACTGCTTTTGCACCTTCTTGGTGAGTAAGTGACTCCCATTTACCTTACCCACTGAATGCTGAATCAGTGCAAGGCGTACAATTGTGCCACGTACAGTCACTTTCTGACCAATTTACATCCATTGCACATTTTACCCCATCTTCTAAGACACTGCTGAATTTGGGCGTATAAGTAGCTACAAACCAGAGCAAAAGTGTTGCAGGCTGTAAAAGATCTGTCTTCCAGCTGCAGTTATTGTGGGAGCTCCTGAAGATTTACATGAGCGAGTGCAATACAGAGAAAGAAACAAACCCAGAGCTACAATAAAAGGTCAATGATCAGGATCAGCTCAGAGGCCCTAATCTTGCAAAGATTTAAGCACATGCTTAACTCAAATCAAAGGGCCCACTCACATGTTTAAAATTATGCACATGCATAAATCTTTGTGGGCTTAGGGTTTTAAAGTCTATATTTATGGAAAGGAAATTATGAAAGTTGTAAACAAGAATATTTGTACTGGAATCTTGATTTTAAGTTACTCAAGTCCAATCGAGGAACAGAAACAATTACATGTGACCTAAAATCTAACCAACACAGTTCACATTTTGTATAATTGAATACCCACAATGAACTTGCTTGTGAACAGTGTGTAGAGCAGTGGCTCTCAACCTTTCCAGACTACTGTACTCCTTTCAGGAGTCTAATTTGTCTTCCGTACCCCAAGTTTCACCTCACTTAAAAGCTACTTGCTTACAAAATCAGACATAAAAATACAAGTGTCACAGCACACCATTACTGAAAAATTGCTGACTTTCTCATTTTTACCATCGAATTATAAAATACATCAATTGGAATATAAATATTGTACTTACATTTCAGTGTACAGTATATATAGCAGTATAAATAAATCATTGTCTGTATGAAATTTTAGTTTCTACTGACTTGGCTAGTGCTTTTTATGTAGCCTGTTGTAAAACTAGGCAACTATCTAGATGAGTTGATGTAACCCCTGAAGATCTCTGTGTACCCCAGAGGTACACATACCCTTGGTTGAGCATCAGTGGTGTAGAGAACAAGAAATATTTGAAGAAATGATTTGGGCAATCATATTAATAACTTGAGAAAAATATGAACAATGGACAATCAGGGCCAAAGGCTCCTCTAATTTTGGGTCTGTCTGTGTCCACTGTGAGACACATAGGGCCTGGCTGTCAAAAATATTCCAGATTAAGTCAGGGTGTGCTGAACATGTCCGGAAATCAGGACCTCTCAATACATTTCTCAAGCTGGGAACTCAGTATATGAGAAACCCAAAATTAGTAGCTAGTTTTGAAAATGTTGGCCTTAATAAGCAAAAAGCATGGTTCAATTCATCAGCTCTGTTACTCACTAGGAATTATTTGCTCAGATCTAATTTTAATTTAGTCCAATAAAGGTACCAGTTCACTGTCTCCGTAACTGGCTTACAAAAAAACAATGCAGCTACCAATTTTCTTCTGCTGGATGACATACTTGGGCCACAGCCCTTTAAAGAAAAGTACTATTTTAGAACTCATTTGGTTTGACATTTATTATTTTTCTGATGCTGGAAGCAATGTTATTCATCAGAGAGGAGAATAGCTACATTGTATTGCTAATGTTTAACCAAAATGCTGTCTTCATTTTACTTTAAGCTAGACTATTGCTTTCTTTCAGAGCCTTAAAATACATCTACGAACTGTGGTGGATCAGTGAAATCACCATTTTATGTTCAATGGGAAACTTTTTTTTTTTTTTAACATTAGTCAGATGATTGCAAAAGCAAATCCCCATTTATAGAAATGTAGTTGACCAGAATAAAAGAATGAAAGCCTTTGAGGGGCTTGATGCCTTTATCAGATTAACAATTGAACCGTATGAAGAAAGATGAGCCAAATCAGATGAGCTGGTACAAAACAAAACCATTGGTGTACTTTCATAAAAACAGGTGGTGCCTCCTGGAGCACATAAGACGCTATACTACTTCAACTCCGCCCCATAACCTTACACCTTGTGTTTCTCACCCTTTTTAATAATTATGTCAGAAAAGAATTGGTACGGTCATCAGTTCTATTGATCTTTAATTAGGAATTAGTAAGCAAAAATCAATTAAAACTGTTGGTTTTCTGGCAGTCCTACCACACGTTATTAGGATCCTAATATTCTAATGGACACTGTATAAAACCAGGAAGGTGAGTGGGTGGGGATGTGAGAGAGAGAACAAGCCCGAACAACAACAGTAAATGACTTAAAATATTTTACAGGAACAAATTATTTGTATTTTTGTGTATATGTGTCGTTGTTTTGGCCGCACTCAAGCATTCCATTGTGTGTCTTCTTCTATTGCCCATTGCTGCCAACCTGCAGACTAGGTTGGCTGGTGTCTTAAGATTTCTTCCCACTGATTCTGGGGGAATTGTCTTGTCCAGATGAGACACACATTCCCTCGTCTTGTCCTGGGACAACAGTCATTGCAGTTCTGTGAAGCAGTCAATAAGGGAAAGTTTCAATCTTGCAAGATGATAAATGGGTGAGTGCACTCAGCACCTCCTAGGATCTGCCTATTTTTTCCCTTCTCTCATCCCTTCCAGTCACAATCCTGGAGCCAGTCACAGTCCTACGGCCAAATGCACAATACAATCCCAAATAGCTGAGCAAAGCACACTCCTGCCCCAACCCCACCCCTCCTCTTCCTGCACAGCAAAACAACACTGATTCTGCCACTAGGACTAGGGAGTCCTCCATGGCCACAAACACCTTCATGTATAATTTCTACAAAGAAGTTGCCCAGCCTCCATTAAGCAAGATAAACGCCCAGTCTTTGCCACCCTGTAAACAAAATATCTAGGTAGCTCCTAAACACAGAAGTCAAATATGTTACTCGCATGTACTCTTCTTTTTTATATTGTTACATATTCAATCACATCATGTGCAGCTTTGTGTTTTTCAGCAAGAGTTCCTGGTTACAATTAACAACATAGCAGAGAGAAGTAATTCTATTCAGGCTCCTAGAAAAACAGCCCCCACCCCACTTGATAATATATGTAATAAACTGATATTTATGGATCCCAACTGTCTCCACCTCACTGTACCATCAGGGGAAGGATACTTACAATAAACTCCTTTATGTGTCTGGCAATTGATTCTGTTCATGGTTAAAATATGTTGTGGGCACTTTAAGTAACTATTAATTATTGAATGTTTGCCTCTTAATGAATTGGATTAACATCATTAATCGACCCACTTCTCAACATATTCCCCAGCTAAAATAGTACATCTATTAAGGAATAATACAATACTAGTAAATGAATACAATACTAATAGGATATTTATTTCATTTCAGATTTAGATGTTCCAAAACACATTGTAAACTTTGCCACACCAACTCATCAGAACTAGCAAGCTAAATAGGATTAGTCTTAGCTAGTATGTGGATGAACGACCCCTAAGGAAAATTCAGGGCATTTTAGGCAGTGGTGCTGAGAGTACATTCAATAAGTGGCACTCTTCCCTCTGAATCCATAACGAGCCAACGTCCCTGAATGTTAGATGGCATTGTGCTGATGGGGGTGCCATCTTTGGCACGGCACATGAAACTGAGACACTAATAACGGGTGTGTTTATTTAGGAGAACTGTGCCAATTTTTAGAATAGAAGGCATCAGCCTGCTGTGCTGACCAAATTCTAAATTGGTCCATTGCATTTTGCTTACCAAACCTTCCTCCTGCAAATAGGTTCCTTCCACAGTTTCAGATGGAAGAAGATATTCTTCTTAACTTGTCCTATTGGATAGTGATGCTGTTGCTGTTCAGCAGGTGCCATATTCCATCCTGGAAATGAGACTGTTTCAGGAGTGAGTGAAGTAACTCCTATACATCTGTAGATTGTACAAGGGTTTGGAATTTTTCAGGCTAATAGGGTCTACAGAAAACGTAACCTTCCCCCCGTTAAGCTGCAGCCACTTCTGAGGTGGAATGAAGTAACTGACTAATGGTGCACCACAGTATACTTCTACTGTCTTCCTTGACATCCTGTTGTAAATTTTACCCGGGAGAGCTGCACTTTTGAGTGACCCTCATTATTTATGTCAAAATATAACTAGGACTAATATTTATTTCTAGCTGTGCTATTGTGACATTCACCACCAATGAAAGAAGAGCTTGGGCCTGCTCCTGCTTCCATCAAAATCAATGGCAAAATACTTACGTGAATTCAGCAGAGCTAGGATTGGGCTCTCAATCATTTTGCAATAATGGCTTCATATCGATGTCCTCCTCTCAGGCTCACAGATTGGCCAATAGCATTCATAATCAGAACAAAGACTGTAGCTTATGTTGCATTAGTTGAATACAGTATCAGTCAGTACCCAGCTGGACAGCTTCTGTGGGTAGTGTTTTGAGAAGGATGGTCTGGACTGGTTATTCCTGCTAAGGAAACGTTCCATTTCTCTAGCCTGCTCCAGGCGATGAATTAAAAGCTCTTACCAAACATTGTTATCTGTGTAATTTTCCTCTGGACTCAATTGTTTTTTTTCAAAAACAGGTGCTATGACTTTCCAAAGAAAGATTTTATAATGAAAATATAGCACTGCAGCAGTGCTGATAGACACGGCAGAAATATACTGTAGTCGCACTATACCAAGTCTTAAATATTACAGACGGGGGGGGGGGGGGGGGCAGATAAATAAGTTAGATTAACTTTAAAACAGGAAATTGGAGCAGACTGGTTGTTTCCCATGAGGAAAATGCTGTTTTGGCAGACTGAAGAGGAACACAGCAATTGCCATACGGGATCAGACCAGTGGTCCCTCTAGCTCAATAGCTTTTCTTAGACATTAGTCTATACCAGCTGCTTTAGAGGAAGATGTAAGAAGTGCTGTAATAGGAAGTTATGAAATAAGCTGCCTAGAGGAAAAGTTTCTTCCTAACCCCTGTTAGTGTTCGACTTATGCCCTGAAGCCTGAGGGTTTATATCCCTTCCAGGACTCTTCGTTATTTATTTAGTCCTTATTATAATAACTAGTTAATTTTTTCAACCCTTCTTCCACCTTTTTTAGTAACTGGATTTTAGACTGAAACTTTAAATGGTGTGTGTGTGTGTGTGTGTGTGTGCATAGAGAGAGAGAGAGCGCTACTGTAGTCACAAGCAGTGACTATGAAGGAAATTTCAAACTGTAACAATGATTGAGTGTAACTCCTAGTGTGTTATATTGCCCATCCAGATTCCTACAACATTGAAACATCTGGGAAATACCACAGAATTTAATAACAAGTAAAGAGTGAGGATATATCTCTGCTTTTGTGCACTTCTTTTGTGCTCCTGACCAGAGCAGATGTACAGACTACGGTGGCCAAGATGTGTTGCCAGAGGATACCAGGTCAAATCACGTAACTGTGTTATGCTTCTACCCTGTTACTAATTAAACCACTTGTTCTACATTTAATGCTAATAAAACTGCAAGATATCTGTGCTGTGATCTGTTGGTCACAGTTAAGACATATGGGCACACAGGACATCAGCAAAGCAGATATACCAAGACCCCAAAATAAATAAGCTTTCAGAACATTATTTTTAATCCCGTGTTTGATATTTCAGATTCTAAACTTCCTTTCACCTGGAAGAATGTGGAGTTAGAGGGTTGGTATAGCAATTCCTGACATTGTTTATTACATAAAATTGCAAGAACTTACAATACAGACGAAGATGAATTAGAGAAGTGATTTCAGACTCTAAACCAAACCATGTCTTTCAACCTTTACATGAATTATAGAATCATAGAACCATAGGGTTAGAAGGGACCACAGGGGTTATCTAGTCTCACCCCCTGCCCAATGCCATCCTGTCTTTAATTCATGATCCATAGCAGCATCTGAATGGCCTGTTTTCATAAAACTGATGTATCTGAAGACAGGGAAGCTCTGGATCACATTTGCTAATCATAGGGCCAATCCTGCCTTCTGTGAGATGCCGACGACCCCAAATCTTTCACAGCTTCTAACAGGAATTGAGGGCACTCAGTGAACTTGTCACATCATGATTCATATGAATAAACATGATCCACACTTTGCAAAATTAAGGATCTCTAGGGTTGCAAAGGCATTAAGTCCACTATAGCATGCATGTGAAAACAATGTGTAAATATTGGAAGGATGCTGTGTTACAGGTTAGCCAGTGTACAGAAAGTTTTGTGTCAAAAAGTACTTGTAAACAAAGCAACAGCAAACTCAAGACTAATTTCAAACAAAGCCATAACAGAAGTTTGGAACAGAACTGTGTCAAATATTTTGTGCGAATACCTTTGCAGCTTGTTTTCTTAAAAATATAGACTTTGTAAACAGGATATTTTGATAAGGAAAGATATTTATTAAGCATGATGCATAGACTGTAATTTTTTTTTCTACTGAAAGGATTTCACATGGAAATTACAATCTCTGCTCAGCATTCCTTAGTTCATGACAGTAAATTACTTTTCATATGTAGTACAAGAACAAGTATAAGAACATTCAGATAAACCACTAATACAGTCTGTATAGTAAATGTTGAAGAGAAGAAAACACATACTATTATTAAAGTGAAATTCAGTTCCTTGAAAAATAGAAATTTTGTTAATCTTTGTCTTAGCTGAATACTATTTGGACAGAAGAATCAATGCGGGAACAGGCAAACCACAAGGGTCTGTTGGTTTGAATTCAGGATTGTATTCAAACCCCAAAAGATAAACTGAGCCCAAGTTTTCAGAAACTCAACTGGATTTTGGTCATTAGATGAATAATCCTATTAGTGTGTTGTTCTAAAAATGCAAGGGCAAAAAAAAAAGTGCCGTAGCTATTAACAATAAAAATAGTTGGTACCGCTGATAGGATGGTATTGAAATGTCACAATGCACTCACTAATTCAGCATTTAGATTTGTCTAAAATTGATTTTAACAAAATGATTGCTTAAACTTTGTTTTGCTCTAACAACCACACAAAATATAACATTCTCTTCAAATAACTTGATGAAGCATAGATACTCTGCATATTAAAGTTTGGTTGAATGAAAATAAGAAGTTGTATAGGAGTATTCATTTTATAGTATAAATAACTAGGATTCTACATAAGAAAATTGTATTTACATCCCAACCTCATTTTGAAATAATGTGGTCTACTTATTAGCAAGAGACCTGACAGGGTATGGGTGCCAAGTTCTGTGCATTATAGAATGACATGGCCAGTAAGATCTTTCCTTGCCTCAGAAACATTGATGTTGAGAACTGAACATTTGGTCCCCTGAAATTAGTAGTGCTTCCTTCGTATTTTTGGCTTGGATAACTTTTTCTTTAAAAAAGTATCTTGTAATTTCGCCTCGATTTTTCCCCCAGCCACAAAGATCAGATTTAAAAGAAAAAAATTCATAGAAAGTCTGAGCACTACTGAGAGCTTCTTCCTACTATTTCCTGTTGCACTGTTCTTTAAACCACTAAATTGCAGTGACTTATTTCCTCTGAATTACCTGGATCATTTGGCCATGGGAAAAACAAATGGTTTTTGTACCCAGTGCAAATATCCCTGCTTTAAATCCTGATGATACTATTGAATGGCATAATTTAACATATTATAAAGAGACCATAAAATACTACTATGCACAATTTTCTCTTTCTTTCTTTTATAACCAATATGATTTTCCCCCTTCAACAGTGTTATGGGTTGATTCTCTATAGAACCTTCTCCTCCCACAGCGAGGAGTAAAATAGGCAAACAGGAGCAACACCAACACAAACATGTTTCACTGATGTCAAATAAATGCAATTTAAAAAGAAGCATTTCCCATACCTCACCCGAACCTCTACTCACTACTTACCCCAAACTCCCAATGAAGTCAATGGCAGTTTTGGGTGACTGAATCAGATCTAATAATGATAATTATTACCTTGTAATATATCCCACTAAAGCCCTATGGTTTTCTTTCCCACATATGGTATATATGTATATAATAGTACAGGATTCTTTGGTTCAGGATTCTACAGTGTAATGGCACTTCTACGGTACAGTGAAGGGATTTTTAATAGTAATTGCAGTTGATTTCTCTAGGTTACCTAGCAGCCACTGAGAGCACAGAAGAAGATTTGAAATCTGTGGTTAAAGTTTAAGCCTAATAGCTAAAGTAATTGATCAGTTCCCCATGGATTTTCTTCGGTCACAGAGGTGTGTATGGAGACTACAGGAGATTATTTTATTGGGCAATTTTAGCAGAGCAGTGGAGTCTCTTTACAATGGGTCACATACTGCTCTCCTGGGGAAAAACATGTGGGAGGGACAGAGAGGGAAGAACACTCCTGGAGGGGGAATCTTTCCAAGCCAGAGAGGTGGAGTTTCTCCCCCAGGGAGGTTTTTGGCCCCCATGAGTTGCAGCTCTCTGACAGCTGCCAGGGTACAGGGCCATCTGGATGGAAGCCCTGCAGCTTCACTCCAGCTCCAGGGCCACCTGCTCCCCGGCTGCTTGGCTCCATTTAAAAAGTCGACTAAAAAAGACAACCCTGTACAATTGCAGTGATATAAACATTATTGATACTCCTGATGGAGCAGCACCATGGAATTGCATGGGAGGCTAACGGGAAATGCACAATTGGTACAGGAAGGAGGAAATGATTTTTGGAGAGGGGGAGAGGGAAGGGGATTGAAAGTAGATTTTGTGCTGATGAAAGTTACTGGACTGGAAGTCCTGGAGAATAAACTTCCCTCTTTAGCCACAGATACGGGGCAGATAGTAGTAATATAAATTTGCAATTGTCAACCCCTGCCAGCAGATTTCACAACTGAGCTGGGGGAATCTCTTGTATGGGTGAGAAGTTAGAACAGTGAATCTCTATGCTGACTTAGGCTTTGGCTACACTATGGACTTTACAGTGGCACAGCTGTGCTGCTGTAAGGTCTCCTGTGTAGCTGCTCTATGCTGGCTGGAAAGAGCTCTCCAGCCAGCATAATTAAACCACCCCCAGCGAGTGGCGCTAGCTACACCAACAGGAGATGCTCTCCCACCAACAGGAGATGCTGTCCACACCAGCCCTTTTGTCAGTGAAACTTATGTCAGTCAGGGGGTTGAAAAAACACACCCTGACCAACAAAAGTTTTGCCAACAACAGTGATAGTGCAGACATAGCCTAAACAACACAGGTGCCAAGTTTGATGACAGCTTTTGCAATGTGTACACTTGTCCACTAGGAAATAAGCTGAGATCAACAATTCATTTCATATATGCTGCCAATCAGGCTGGAAATTGTACTTTTGTACGATCCACCGTGAGGCCAAACCAAAAGGAAGCAGATGTTGGCTGCATATCTTCTACACTTGGAGCCAGGTCTCAGTTATTTTCAGACCCTTCCATACATCTTTACATTGACACTGTATCCATGTTACTCTCAGTAATTCATTTATGCGCCTGACATTTCAAAAATCTAGGCCAAGATTTTCAAAGGCGATTTTGGGTGCCTCTATTTTAGGGTTTCCCATTTCTAGACACCTTAACAGGACTTGATTTTCAAAGGGGTCAAACTTTCTGAAAATCAGACCCCCTTTGAAGTCTCTCAGATTGGGTTCACTCATAATCACTAGTCACACATGAAAATCTTGTCCCTAACCAGAACAGACTGATTCATAAGAATAACGGGTCTCAGCATACTTAATGTGTCAGTAAAAAGCACAGTAAGAAGATCCATGTGTTAGTGTTCTGTAACAGGAAAAGGGAAGGAGACATTTTGCCCTTGACATAACCATATTTTACACTGTATCTCTTGAGAGCAGCAGTATAAATCAGGGAGGAGGGGGTTAGAGAAGCCTTGGTGGATTATCTGCCTTTCTTCTTGTGGTGAATTCACCTGTGTGGAAATTGTGATTGGTTTGCAGAGGTGGGAAGGAGATAGCTATTTTTTGTCCAAACTGTGACATTATGAGAAAATGGTAACGTGACCGCAAAGGGACAGGGAGTACAGAATATCTAAAAAATCAGATAAAACATACCATGAAACAAAGGTTGCTTTTAACTGTGTGTAAAATAGTCTTTGATCAGTCAACAGGATCTTTATTACGGGCTGATATTGCAGATTAACAAACATTTGCTATAACAGTTTGTGGTTAGGGATAAGTGGTTAGGCTTTATCCACAGAATGGATGCTAAGCCTTACAGTTGGCAAGAAAATCTAATCACTTTGATGGGAATAAACTTTTTTGTACAATTAGTGG
Source organism: Caretta caretta (assembly GCF_965140235.1). NCBI lineage: Eukaryota > Metazoa > Chordata > Testudines > Cheloniidae > Caretta > Caretta caretta. Next base: position 181,891,627 of record NC_134207.1, read on the forward strand.
GACCTTCTCCTTCTGAAGGCTCCATTCAGAATAGAGTAACATGGATTGGTACAGCTGCATTGTAAATGCTTTTGACATCAGACAGAAAAATCCTCCTGAGGATCCTCTTCAGATTTTCATGGCTTTTCTGCTTCCTCTAGTGCACCCTGCGGAAAATCTAAAGGAGAGAAAGATAGATGAGGATACTTAAAAATTGGATTATAGTTGGCAAGCATACGCAATACATTGTTGATTCCACCACAGTTTGAAAAAGTCTTGGTTATACTAGAGGAAATAATTTACTGCATACAAAAAACTCTATGCTAAAAGAATGTTAAAGTTGAAAAATCAAGCACTCAAAAGTTAGGAAATACCAGAATTAAGATTGCCTGTGCAAATTAATTCAGCCCTGTGTGCATATGCATTATGATACAGTCTTAAACTTACATGATCACATACCACTTTGTCCACAGGAAACAATGACACAGGACACACATGTCAAGTAAATATAAAATGCTACAATTGGTAGCATTTTACCCACAATTTGCCCAGCTATAAATGCCTACACAAGCTGCAAAGCAGTGGAGAATCAGGCACTTCGTTTATTAATAGAATGCATCTTTTTAAATGGCTATATGTATATTCAAGGCTGACACTTTAGAGAGACTGACATAGCAAACTACTGGTCTTGGAGAAGTTTAATGTATTGTTGATGCTTTTGTTTTAAAATGTCAACAGTACAACAGGAGGTGTGTCAAATTTGAATTTGATCTAAATTCACACCATAGCAAACCTGAAGGAAAGCAGAAATCTGGGAGTAAGTGGTCAAAAATTTCCAGACTGAAGTAAATGTGGAAAAAGAGAACAGTGAATAATCAAATTAAAGCCTGTCTAAACACAAACTTGCATGGTTTAATTAAACTGGTTTAGTGAAACCAGAGCAAACCTGTGTGGGTTTACTCTTATTTCAGCTTCAAAGTAGCTTATTGTGTTCTAACTTAAAACCAAACTAAACCTGGTTCAAGCCAAAATAAAAGAAATAAATAATCATAATAATGCCTAGCTCTTATATAGCATCTTTCAACCATAGATCTCAAAGCACTTTACAAAGGAGGTCAGTATCACTAACCCCCTGCAATGGATAGGGAAACTGAGGCACAGAAAGTTAAATGATTTTCCCAGGAGGCCAGAGGCAGAGTCAGGAACATACCCCAGGCATTGCTTTGTCCACTCAGACACACGGCCTCCATAACCATGTCCACACAACCTTTTTCACCTGTTTAAATAAACTGGTTTAAAATTACACACCTTTTATTTAATTGGTGTAACTCTGTGTGTAGACAAGCCCTCAGATTTTCATTTTTTTAGGTTGGCTATGTCTTTTGGTACTTGGGGATTTTGACATGTCAATGAATGGCTGGGTGTGAGGGCAAGAAGTTGAATGAACCTTACTGAGACTCAGAGCCTTGAGACTGAAACCTCAAAATGCCTGAAAGGCAAACAGGGAGCAAGAGCTCGGGGATAAGACCCTGGTGACACAAAAGACCAAAGCTGTGGCTTCTTAGCAAGAGCTTTAATTCCCCAAGGAGCTATGAGGTTTCCCCTCACCAAATTGCCTATTGTTTAAGAGGACAATTAAAAATTCCATGTTGAGAGCTGATCTGGGTTTACAAAGCTCATCTCTGGCCTGGTAGCTCCTTGGTTCAAAACTGTTATGCTGGGGACCCACAGGGATCAGCAGTAGGCCCTGTCCCAGGTAATGCCTTCGTTAATGATTTAGAAGAGGAAGTGAGCAGCATGTTAATTATATGTGCAGATTATCAAAAACTGAGATGAGCTGCAGATACTGGAGAGGAGAAAGAAACACTGCAATGAAGCCTAGAGAGATTAACAAGAGGGACAGAAAAAAAAAGTCAGATTTATATTGAAATACATTTGAGGAATAAACAATCTGAAACACACATGCTTCTGGGAGATAGGGACGCAGCAGCTGAAAGAGACCTTGAGGTAACAGATTACAGAAAACTAAACAAAAGTTTGCAACGTGATAGTAGGCCAAAAAAAGCCTATTGCAATTTAGAACTGCAAAGGAGCTGGAGTTAACAGACCATTTATGGATGGCTGTGCTGTGATCACATTTGAAATATTGTGTTCAGCTTCAGAAAGATATCCAGAAATTGGCCTGATCCAAAGTCCATTGAAATCAATGGAAAGACTCCAGGGACTTCAGTGGGCTTTAGCTCAGGCCCTCAAAGAACAACAAATATATGACTTGGTGACTGAAAACACTGCTTCGGAACAATCTTACAGAAGCTAATTATGCATCTAGTAGATTAGCTCAGAAACAACAAAAGGGTGGATATGAACTTGATAGGCTATATCTGAAGGACATAAACAGCACGGAGAGAGTAATTATTTATTTTGGGACGGGAGGGTATAAGTAGTAGAAGTGGCGTGCAATGAAGACAGAGAACGTTTAGCTAAATATCAGAAAAAACTTCCTCACAGTGAGATATTGTAGTCTTCAGAATAGTTCCTCAAGGGAAAAGACTCATCATTTGGACATTTTCAATTAGACTGGATAGAAACCATAAATGCCTACATTTTCAAATGTGACTAGGAATTGTGGGTGCCCAACTTGAGACACCTTAAAAGTGTCTGATGTTTCAGAAAGTTCTGAGCACCCATCCTCTGAAAAATCATTTAAGAGGTCTCTATTTCAGCACCCAGAATTTGAGTCCTGCAAAATCATTAGATACTTTTGAAGATGCAGGCCAGAAAATGTCTGACTGTAGGGCACAGGTCTACTGGCAGGGAGATGGACTGAATGACTTAATATATCTTTTTCTTTGTGTCTTGACTGATTCTGTGCACTGATTCTGTGCAAAAAATGGAAAATTAATCGTTATTTGGGATATAAAGTAACACCCAAGAGTCTCAATAACTATATTTTCATGACATTGTTTTCTTCATGTTGTTATTTCTAAAAATGGCCATGATAAATTATAGTGTTAATGATAAACAATGTAAATTCCGGAAATATATAGGAGATTATCTCAGACAAAGGTGCTAGCCTTTTCTGATATAATTATAGGTACGCAGAACAAAGGAAATTCAGTGGGCATAATTTATCTTGATTTCACATACCCTTTTGACACAGCACCAAATAAAAATTTAGAGAACTTAGATGCTGTATGACTAAAAGTATCATGGAATAAATAAATTATGGGTGAGGTGCATTTATGTATGAGGTGTAAATTATGTCTGGTATTAAATTGTGCAACCATCTCATGGAATGGTGTATTAAGATTTGTCCTTCAACAATGAAGTAGTCTTGCAAGCTATGACCTATACTTTTCTATGTGCAGTATTAATTAACCTGAAGAACCATGTAACATGTCATTGATTAAATCGGCATATGATAAATAATGATACAATGGATAATTAATATCAGGGAGGTTAATCATCAGCATGCTCTGGCAAGCTTATGCAGAAACACAAATATATATGTTGTAAGATTTAAAATACTACAGATCAGTGATTCTCCAGATCATTTAGAAAGAGTTCCCCCCCACCCCGCTCGATGAAGTCTTTTTCCACCCTCCAAGTCACCCCACTGCATGGTTCTCAAAATGTTTCATTCCGCAGACTACCATGAAAGCATCCATGGACCACCAATCTCCCACAAAAACAGTCTGCAAACATGGTCATGGATAAATTTACATTAACTCACATACAAAGATTAACAATCTACACAGCTACGAACTGGGAAACCCTTACTTAGAAAATAGTAATGATGAAATTCACCCCTATGCTGTGCCAGCTCTAAATCCTCAAAATAGGGCTTAAGCATGGGAGTGATTTAAATCGGAGCATATATGATTTTCACCTTAAAGGAGTACGCTGGGAGTTCCAATTATCAAAAACTGAACATAATAGTATGTAAGAGATGCCATCCACAGCCGCTCAGTGACCGTCCTGAAAACCATTTTTTGCATTTGACAACTAGAAAATGTCCCCACAATGTTCACACTGTTCTCTAGATATTTCATATACAAGCAAGTATTCAGAATACCGCAGTTATGTTAATTCACCGTCAACTGAAATGTTTTTAAAGGTCGTCATCAACTACAGAAATATCGTTTGTAATAACAATAAATCTATGCTTCGAATATGGAGTGCAGTTTTCAGCCCCTCATTATAAAAAGACTGAAATGCGAGAGAAAATTCAAAGAAGGGCAAATAAAATGAGAAAAGTGCTAGAATACAGCATTGTTGAAGCCGTGTCGGTCCCAGCATATTGGAGAGACTACGTGGGTGAGGTCCAATAAAAGATATTAACTCACAAGTTATTACCTTACTCACCTTGTCACTCGAAAAGTGCTACAAGACATCTGAAAGATACTTGATAGAATTATTTATATGACTAGTGGGAAAAAAGCCTTTTAAACCAATTACAAATACTTGAGTGATATTGCAGAAGGGAGAGGAAAGGACTGTGTTCTGCAGTCATGAATTGGTCAAACAAGGCATAATGGTGTAAAAGTTAAGACTGAAACATTCAGGTTAGACATGAGACAACATGTAAGAGTCATGACAATTAGGCAATGGAATAAACTGACTAGTGAGGTAGCTGAGTCACCTACATTAGGGGTTTTCAAAGATTCATTAGATGAAATTCTAGTGGAATTATCATAGAAGACGCAGAGGAGTCGGATTGGAGGACCTGAGGGGCCTTTTCCAACCCTATCATCTACGCTGTTATGATTCATTCCAAGCAGAATATTTTGGACTCTCATGAATTACTGGCTGAGTATCCTGGATACTTGTGCACATTAGTTTGCTCATAGCATGCATAAAACTTAGCCAAAAGCTGGTTTGGAAGTGCTTAATCTACAGTATTCAATACTTCCCAACCTCTGTTTCGTATGGTGACTCAGAGGCAGGACAGTTATAACAGGAGAACAAAAAGCTATTTTGGTTTTCGATTAGGTTCTAGAAAGGAGTCACCACTTCCCCCTCACAAAAGGGGAGGGAACACACAATTTCATGGACAGTTTATCTATTGCTATTCCTAGACCATACATGAATAGCCTCCAAATAAACCAAAGTTTTAAAGTCACTGCTTAACATATGTAAAAAGAGGGAAAAAGGCAAAGGTACCAAATGACCAAAGTTAATAATAGTTATTTTTGCTTCTTTGTTAGCAAGATAAAACTTAGACTTTTCCCAGCACCTTTTAGCCACGCTTGAAATCATCATGATAATTTCCTTCTAAGAACTCCATCCATCTATTGTTCATAATTTTCATTATCACTATAAAACAGTGTGAGCAAAAAATTTAACTTCCCTTTCCTTAACACGTAATCTTTCTCCCATGGACATATGCCAAAATGGTGTTTCAGCAAGCCTAAGAAAGTAACAATAATTTATTAATCCCAAGAAAACTGACTGAGTAGTTTGAAGTGCCTAGGGGATTGATATAAATTCATGATTTTTAACTGTCATTATGAAGATAGCTCATGGTGATGGATAAGACCACACTATTTACCAATTGTTTCCTTTACTTCTTTAAGGGAAACGTCTATAGAAATAGGACTCAGATCTGTGTTCAATACCATATTATTGGAAGAACTGATTAAGAGTGAACAACACCCTCTTTGAGTCATTGGTTGATTATAATATTAATTTATAGATATATGATTTCATCATAGTGTGATGAGGGCTTTTGCATTTGAAAGGGACATGGTACTCGATGAAGGAGTGGGAAGACAAGACTGCCATATTCACAAAAGAACTGTATAATTCAAAGTGTTTGTTTTACTTTTGGTCTGGGAAGTGGTGGCAATGAGAGCAAGGTCTTCATTCATCACCTTTCTGTCTGTCTTAGGGGACTGGATAGACCATAATATGGATAACAGGATACAGTGTTTTTCATCTCTTGGTCACTGATTTGAATGCAACTACTATGGTAGCTGCAGCTGATAGTCATGACTATTTGATATTTGTAGTGTTGTTGTATCTATGTGTTGATCCCAGAATATGAGAACGACAAGGTGGGTGAGGTAATATATTTTATTGGACCAACTTCTGTTGGTGACAGACAAGCTTTTGAGCTTACACAGAGCTCTTCTTCTGGTCTGGGAAAGGTTCTCAGAGTGTCACAGCTTTAAACACAAGATAGAATATATTGTTTAGCATAAGGAGTTAACACATGTTGCAAGAGAACATTCAAGGTGAAATGGCCAGTTAATACCTTTGCAGTTGTAGGACAAAGGAGGGTTAAGGGGTTACAGATTTTTATAATGAGCCATAAATCCAGTGTCTTTACTGAGTCCATGATTTTAGTAGTTATGAAGGTAAGCTCCCAGGCTCATCTTTTGAAGCAGTTGTGAAGGTTTCCTTTGAGGATGAAGACTGACTGGTCAGATATGGAGTGACTGTTTTGAGGAAGGTGTTTCATAACTTTGTAATAAGTCAAGCTTTGTCCTACAAAGTGTTAACTGCCCACTTCACCTTGAATGGTGTGAGCAATGAGGGCCTGCAACTTGCCTGCCCAGTTGCCAGACAGTCAGTGACTGCAGCTGTGCCACAGCAGAACCCCCAAATTAGAGAGATTCATCTTATGGCAAAATGCCATCTTCCCAGAGATTGCTGAACTGCTTACTCAGTGCTCCAGTAAAGGATCTACATTTTAAACAGAATGACAAATTCATTTCTTTTTTGTTAGCAATAAGACTTTGTATTGTACATTGTTGGGAAAACATGACTTCTTCTGGAATTGTGGCATAACAAAATAGAGATTGTCCTCGTAATGGAAAAACATTCCCACCAAGTACATACACAAGAAACACCAAAAAGATGACAGGTATTTAGAAATGTGGTCATCTTTTTCAGCATATTTAGAGGACACTCTGTTTAAAAGAAAAGGAGTACTTGTGGCACCTTAGAGACTAACCAATTTATTTGAGCATGAGCTACAGCTCACTTCATCGGATGAAGTGAGCTGTAGCTCATGAAAGCTCATGCTCAAATAAATTGGTTAGTCTCTAAGGTGCCACAAGTACTCCTTTTCTTTTTGCGAATACAGACTAACACGGCTGTTACTCTGAAATCTGTTTAAAATGTAGATCCTTTACTGGAGCAATTAAATTTATCGTGAGTTTCCTTATTCTGTTCTCCCTGACTAACCGATGTTCCACTGGAAACTCACCTTACAACTAGAGTTTCATCCCTTAATCAGTGAACGTCAGCCTATATTAAGATTTCTTAAAAGCTTGTTTGGAGTGCATCCTAATATCCTTGCACATTGTTTATATTCATCTAACAAAATTTAGGGACCTGATTTGAAGCAACTACAACAGGGGTGGGCAAATTACAGCCTGGGGGCTGCATCCGGATCTTCAGACATATTAATCTGGCCCTAGAGCTCCCGCTGGGGAGTAGGGTCCAGGGCTTGACCCGCTCCGACTCTCAAGCCAGGAAACAGGGTCAGGGGCTTGCCCCACTCTGTGCATGCCGTGGCTCCGGGCAGCTCCTGGAAGCAGTGGCATGTCCCCCCTCCGGCTCCTACACGTAGGGGCAGCCAGGGGGCGCCATACAGGGAACCGAGGCCACTGGGAGCTGTAGGAAGGGCACCTGTGGACAGGGCAGCACGCAGAGCCGCCTGGCCGCTCCTCCATGTAGGAGCTGGAGAATGCACATGCTGCTGCTTCCAGGAGCTGCTTGAGGTAAGCGTCACACAGAGCCTGCACCCCAACCCCCTGCCCCAGACCGGATCGCCCTCCCGCCCTCCGATCCCCTTGGTCCCAGCCCATAGCACCCTCCTGCACTTCCAACCCCTCATACCTAGCCCCAGCCCAGAGCCCGCACCCCCAGCCAGAGCCCTCACCCACCCCCCCATGCCTCTGCTCCAGCCTGGAGCCCCTTCCTACACTGCTGAACTCCTCATTTCTGGCCCCACCCCAGAGCCCACACCCCCAGCCGGAGCCTTCATCCCCCCCCACCCCAATTTCTTGAGCAGTCATGGCTCACCATACAATTTCCATACCCAGATGTGGCCCTTGGGCCAAAAAGTTTGCCCACCCCTAAACTAGAAGCACAGTAACATTTTAGGCAAAATACCAGGTATGAACTAATGAGCTGCCATTGAGCACAGTACTCCTGCACCTCCATCCCTATTATATAAACGATAAGAATAAAATCAGCTATGACATGCTAAACTACATTAAAACAATGTTAAGGGTTTGATGTAAACAAAGGGAGTTAAGTTCTGGTTTAAGGCTGAAATTCTGTCTGTAAAAATCAATTTGTTGTGCCCAGGTTTTTTTAATATACATGATATATGTAGCCTCATGCAGTTTTCTGTGACCATATGGCATTATCTACTGTGATCTGTTGATTTAGTGGTCTGTTTTTTCTTACGATTATAATATAAAGATGCCAGAACTGAGGATTGGGGCCTTCTTCTATCTGGCTTTATAAAAACAGTAAGAGGCACATATAACACGCTAGGCAACTGGTTAAAAATACAATCAATATATTGAAAAGCAAAATGAACAGCAGCCACGTAAGTAAATCCCTCACTTTACCTATGCATCGCCTTCAGGCAGCATGGGTTTCTTCTGAAGCTTTCTTGAAGTATGCCATAAAGGTCCACAGATCTGGGCTCTTTTGTACCAAGGATTAGATTCCAAAGAAAGGGAGCCTCTCTTGGAGAAACCCCCTGCCAGCAGCCCCCTTATACCAAGGACAATGGGTCTAGCTTTAGTGACTCCACAGATCTCAAATGTGGAAGTATAGCTGAAGGAGAGAGGCAATGTTTCATGGAGGATGGTGCTAAGTCATGTAGGGCTTTATAGGTGAAAAAAAAAAAAAGACCTTAAACTCCACCTAAAAACCCACAGACAGGCCGTGCAGATCATGGAGCTGTGGTGGAATACGCTTGTAGCAAGATACTCTGCTTAACAAGTGGACCACCACATTGATATGTTTAGGCTGCCATCACAGGTTTGATTGCAGCAAATGTAGACATCTTTAATGTAGATAGCACAAGTACCAATAGCTGCAGCACCATAAGATTTAGAATGGGCCAGCCACCCATGTAACTGCCCAGGTTCCCAGGTGGGCTTTTACAGCTAATGCTGCCATAGTTTCACTGATATTGGTACCCATACTAACTAGATTAAACCTCTCTTAGGTATGTTTACACATGCTGCAATCACACCTCAGACTGCAGCATATGCACACTCCATATGTTGCCCCAGTTAGAGTGCATTTACAACAATCTAATCTGAAGATAACAATGGAATGAATTAGATGATTAAGGGAAGCAGTAGTTGGGTCATTGAAAAACATTTAGTTTGAGGCACAAATGCAACAAAAGTGGCTTTTCAAATAAGCAAGAATGTTGGTTGAAAATTTTCCATTTTCATCAAAGGTATTTGGGCTGTCATCAAAAAATTCAGTTATCAAAACAAACGAAAATCAGTTTTCAGGGTTTTGATTTTTCAATTAAAACCTGAACATTTTTCGAGAAAATCTGATGGAAAACAAGCAAAACAAGAAAATGTTTTCATCCACAGCTTTCACTGGCGACCCAGATTTAATTTCCAGTTTCAACTAGAACAAATAGTTTTTTCCAAGTTACAAATGCCTCAGAAATGATTACAAAGAGTTTGCAGTGGAATGACTGAAAAGCCTTTTGTTTGCTTCCCATGCTGGTTTTGTGAATGTTGAGATTATTCTGGATGTTGGTTGATATTGGTATTTAATGTGAGGATAGTCTGGAGCTAATGAGGATTTTAACTGTGTTAAGTGTTGGAAATACACTCAGAGGGCTTATGCAATATGCATAACATAATTCTAAAAACATAAAGGTGGCCACAAAAACATCACCATCATACTTCATTACACATGATATTTCACATCCAATACCATTCAGAATTGCTGATAAGCCTTATAAGAAACTATTGTCTAATTAATAAATAGTTATCAGATATAATAAGGAGGACCACATATGCCTCGATTAGACAGGCACAAAGAATAAGACATTTGTAGTGCATACGTAATTTTGTCTTTTCCTTGGAAGAAGTTATAATATATTAGCTATCTTACTTCTGTTAATTATTGGTTGTTCTGATGGTTTACTGTCTTCACCAAAAAGGTGTAAGATTGGACATCTGACAATGAACAACTGCTTTGTCTTCCCAGACAAGTGATCCCTATGATAGATAGGAAAAACTGCAGGGGTTGGTTACCTTTAGGGCAAGATTTTCCACTATTTCCATATGAATGGCAGTGAAATGAATGCTCCTTGTAGAAGCAGCCATCCAGTGCCTGCCTGAAGGAAGAGTCAAGACCCCTTAAGGATATGTGAATTACAGCAGTTTTCCCTTATTGGACCAACTTCTGTTGGTGAGAGAAGCATATTCCTCACCACCTCATATCTCTAATATCCTGGGACCAACACGGCTACAACAACTCTACATACAGAAATTTTCCGTTCATGGAGGCTGATTGCACTTCAGAAGTGACATCTGAAAACTTATGGCCTCCTTGTTAAAAAGTCTTACAACCCTCTTCATCCATCTAAGTCTTGCTCTACACTTAAAATTTAGATCGACCTAGCTACTTTACTCAGTGTTGTGAATTTTTCACCCTCGGGGTGTGAGCATCATAGTTAAGCCAATCTAGCCCCTGGTGGATTGATGGAAGAAATCTTCCACTGACCTAGCTACCACTGCTTGGGGAGGCGGATTACCTACATTGATGGAAAAATACTTTGTCAACATGGGACGTATCTACACTATGGTGCTACAATGTCATAATTGAAGCACCGTTGCTGTGGCCACTGTAGTACCCATACTGTAGATAGGGTTACCATGCGTCCAGGTTTTCCAGGACATAGCCTCTTTTTTGAGTTTCCTTTCTCTGTCCGGGTGGATTTTTCAAACAACAGGAAATGTTTGGGGCTTTTGCAGAGCAGGCAAGCTGCAGCTCGGAAAGAGCTCCGATTGGTCCACTTCCTGATTGGTCCTTCCCCTGCATCCACAGTTGATTGGTCCATTCCCCTGCAAGCCATAGCTGCCAAAGCCCGCCTGCCCACCCAGGTCCCAGCCCTGGGGAGGGATTCCCACAGGGAGGTGCTGACTGACAGCTGTTGCAGAATCCTGGGCTTGCGCCAGCTACCCTGCCACCATGACAGGGAGCGTCACTGCCTCCCCACCTCCAGTGAGTACCCCTGCCACAGGTACCATCCAGTACCAGAAGATGTAGACAAATTGGAAGAAATTCAGAAACAAGCACCATAAATGACTGAGTGGCTGATTTATTAGGAAACACTAAAATATGTGAGGGGGAGAAATCAAGTAACCGAATAGCAAAGAAAGATCTAGGAATTTAGTATTATGCAAAGGGGTAAGACTAGAAGTAGTGAAATAAATTCAAGAAAAGGCATATTTAGGTTGCCTAATGTACAAGTAGAGTCTCCCAAAGGAGGTGGTGATGAAAGCCACATAGTTTGGCACATTTAAAAGTTAGATAGACAAAGTGCCATAATGGAGAGAACAATCCTGCAATGTCAGGGAGATGGTCAAGATGATCTAACAGGAGATTTCCAGCTCTTACTTCTGTACGTATCATTTAACAAATCCGAGGTGTTACAAATTCCTAAGTGTTTTGTAATGTGCACAGAAACATCAGCTTTTGCTTACCAGCAAGTTTTCAGGGAGTGAATACTCTTCAATATGCTGTTCTGTTTAACAATGATACATTATAGTGCAAGTGCTAAAATCATATTCAAAATTTCCATAGATTCTTCTGGAAATAACATTCAACAGGACTTTACCATTTGATGTCATTTTTCCTTTGGAATCTTGGGAAGGGTGGGAAGGTTGAGGGAAGGGAGGCTGATTTGGGGGAAAATGTGTCTAAAAAAAATAACAAAGGCAAACTAATACTTGTGTAATATTTTCCCATCTTGAATTTCACACATATACTGTAGCTTAAAAGGAATGAGAAAAATGCTCCGAGACCTTTTTCCAAATGCAATCTTTTGATAAGTTCCAGTGTTGGCTTAAAAGCAAAAGAAAAAAAAGGCACACATTAAAGTAATAGCTGAGAATTCTTCTATAGAGACTTTAAAACAAGCCTCTTTCTATTGTTTTTCCAAATACTATGCCTGTTTGTTTGGTTTTTTTGTTTGCTTTTTTTATACCATGATTTTTGGCTAAAATCCTATTTTTGCAAATATGAAGGGTGATAGAATTATGCTTTTAAGAACAAAACCAATAACAACACATTTTATATTTTTGTATCATATTATATCCCCTATTAACGGTGTCATAAAAATCAGTCTACTGAAAGACCGAGAGCCTAATTCTCCTCTCACTTGCACCACTTTTTCATTGACACCATTGACTCACTCATGTAAGTGAGAGGAGAATCAGACCCCTTATTTCTAGCTAAATCTTGGTGCCAGTGTCCGACCTGCCAATTTCAATATTCACAGTACAACAGCAGTAGGTTACTTAAATATGATGATCCAACTAAGAAGTTCCCAAATCTGTGAGATCCTGGGTTCCTCCTGCAAGGTTCTAAGCACCTTCAGCTCCCATCACAGCTAACAGGAGTTGAGGGAGCATAGCACTTTGCAAGATCAGGCTCATTAGCACTTGCATAAGACTGGCTGAGACAAAAACAACAATTAGCGGAAGCCAATGGGCCTGCACATAAGTCTCGGGAATGATGAAAGTAGCATTTTTAAATGCAGCATGGTTTTTCTCAGAGGCACAGGAAACAATAAAAGCTTAGTAGAGTTAGCATGCAGGGGAGCAATATAACTTTTATCGGTTTGTGGGATTTTGTGAGAAATAAGTCCAACTATTATAGAAGGGCTATTGCCCTATTGAGCTAACAAATTCAATGCTTACAAAATTTAAATACTTATACATTCACAGTTGCTTCAGTAACTTTAGTAATAAGTGCAGCTTGCATTCAAATATATGTTTTCCACTAACAGCACTGACTAGAATTATCAATATATTTTCTGCCATGAAAAAGAAGCCGTTTGGCTAAGTTACAACACTGCGAAGAACAAGAGTAAACAATTAGATTTTTGCTGATTATGAACTGTTCAGGATTATTTCCTTAGTAAGCAATAATGTGAATTAAGTATGTAGCCATGCCAGTTCCAGGATATTAGAGAGACAAGGTGGGTGAGGTAATGACTTTTATTGGACCAACTTCTGTTGATGAGAGACAAGCTTTCGAGCTTACACAGAGCTCTTCTTCTGGTCTGAGAAACTTAATATGTATTACAACAATCTATAACCCACTAACAACCCCACCACCACATCTGCTTTCCTCCTCTCCCCCCCACCCCCCGCTCCCTTCCCTTCTTCCTTGTGACTGGATGGGTGTTAATAGGCCATTTCACCTTATATGGTCCCTGGAAATATGTGTTAACTACTGATGTTAAACAATTTGTTCCATCTTGTATTTAGCTGTGACACTTTGAGGCTATGTCTACACTGCAATTAGACTCCTGCAGCTGGCCCTGCCAGTTGACTCAGACTCAGGCTAAGGGGCTATTTAATTGCGAGTGTAGATGTTCAGCTTCAGGCTGTAGCGTGAGCTCTGGGACCTTACCCTATTGCAGGGTCCTAAAGCCTGGGCTTCAGCCCAAGCCTAAACGTCTACCCTGCAAGTAAACAGCGCCCAAGCCCCAGAAGCCTCAGTTAGCTGACACGGGCCAGCCACAGGTGTCTAACTGCAGTGTAGATATAGAATCATAGGATTGGAAGGGACCTTGAGAGGTCATCTAGTCCAGTCCCCTGCACTGCTGGCAGGACTAAATATTATTACTACTTTGAGTAAATATTCCAGACCTGAAGAAGAGCGCTATGTAAGCTCAAAAGTTTCTCTCTCTTACTGAAGTTGGTCCAATAAAAGATATGATCTCATTCACTTTGTCTCTCTAATAAAGCAAAGGTACAGATTATTTACCAAATACCAGCAAAATGGAACTAACTGGCAACAGAAAACTTGTAATTTTGGAAACAATTTCTAAAAAATATACTGAAACTCAGGCTTCAGCGAGCCTATTGCTCTTCAATTTCTCAATAACGCTGCATTTATTTTCAATTTTTTTAGTGGATTTTTGAAAATCATCATCAGCCTAGGAAGATGCCAAATCACTCTGTGGTTAAAATGTCTCAAAACAAACTGTGAAGGAGAAAAAAATATTAATTTTAATTCAGGCCTGCATACTGCAAACACTTACACACATGCTGCGAACTGCAAACACTTACCCTAAATTTATGCACACGAGTAGTTCCATTAAACTTAAAAAAGTCCAGTTGGAGTGTGTGGTTTGTATTTTTAAAAAATCAGTTAACTAATTTTATTTTTTTAAAATTCTGATATCAACATAACACTAGGAAATACTTTTTTTGTTTTTTGTTTTTATAAAATTGACAAAGTTGAAAGAACAAAGAGCACACTTTCAGGTCACAAGCCAAGGCCTCAGTCCTGCAAGTTTGTCCATATAGGTGGACGCCTTTGCCTACACAGAACTCTGCTGAAATTAGCTAAGCTCTGCATAGGTGCAGGATTCTGCCCGAACAGAACATCTTTACAGGATAGGGGCCTGACAGCTCAGCTCTACAAACAATAAAGATTTTTAGAAAATCTTTACAACTGGTAATATTTTCAGTGCTAACCCCCACCCCAATTTCAATGATGACAAATAATAAAAAAACCCAAAACTAGAACACTACCTTTGAGTGTGGCACAAGAACCAGAAAATGTAACAGAGACTAGGAACAAATGCAAACTAATCAGTCTAGATTTATTATCCAAGCAGAATGAAATGCAAACTGCAAACCATGCGCAGACAGTGATGAAAGGCAAATTATATTTTTTAATATTCCTTAAATTTTACAGCACAAAGCAATTTATTAATAATGCAGGTAAGGATATGTTCTGGTTTCTTTTTCTTTTTAAACTTTAAAAAATTTGATGGTGTTCCTTTAAGAAATACCCACCACATACATATTAAGTTGAACACAATATAATTTTGTTTAAAACTTGCTTTCTGTGGGAACTGAGGCTTTTATTTCTCTAAATTGTTCTCAAAGGAATCTTGGGTTTTACATATGGTATTTCAAGTCTCACTGTAGGAGATTTTTACATCAAAGTTCACAAAGAACTCTAAAGGCTCCATTGGAGTTTCTCAGAGTGACAGTTTAAGAAAAGATGTAACTAGAGATCCATTGAGACAGATTACATGACGGCAAAAATGAAATACAAGTACTGTAGATGAAGATTTATCAAAATCTAGCCGGTGGTAGCCCCAATGTATTTAGCCATAAAATCCCCCTTCCACTGTTTTCTAATGTGCTAGATGCTACTCTCTCTTTCCCAGAAGCAGTTGCAGTTCAGAGGTGGTGTTGCTGTAAAACACAGTATTTTATGTTCCTATTGAAGGAAAAGCATTACACATATGTTAAATATTATAAAGTGAAGTTGTGAGAGTCAGTATTTTAGCCTTTTTAATCCCGAGATTGAATTGTTATTCTAACAGCCTGTGAAGATGGAAGGTAAAGAGAAGCAAATTACATTTTTGGCGATATTATATACATACAAATGACACACAACAAGCATAAAACATAGAAGTAATGTGCAAAGGAGTCACAAATAAGCAGTAACATGAAGCAAAAACTGTATTTATCAGTTCAAAGTCTTATTTTATTTAGCACCTTCCCTTCCCCACCCAATCAGAGAGGCAAAAATATTGAAGTCCATTTGAAATAGGTGCAGAGACTGGCACCTGCTCAGTGTGGCACTAACGGGCCAAAGCATTAACCTAAAAGGCAGGTGAGTTGAGGATTCCCCCGAGCATGGGGGAATCTCCTGCTGGCTAACATGGCCAGCTCTGCGGAACTCCCTCAGAACCCTCCTGATGTAGGAGGCATGAGAGAAGGAAGCATTTAGGTTCTAAATTATGCTGGAGGATAAACTGACCCCAAATAGTCCCAGGTATCAGAGGAATGCAAAACTGGCTTTGTCCCCACTTGACTCAGGAGAGGATTTGGCCCATGTTATTTATAAAATATTAAGAATTTACAAAGCATTTATTATGGGAGTCCCCAAGAGCCTTTGTCATGGGACAGGACACACTGTGTGAGATTTTGTACTTATAGGGTATGTCTACACAGCTATTGTTAGCCTGCCAGCTCAACCCCCTCTATTGTGAGTCTGTCTACCCAGGCTCGAAGCTCACTCCCAGCTGAAATGTAGACATACCCATAGTGCACTGAGCATTTCTGCATATCCCATACCACAGTAGTTTAAACTTAAATATAAGAGAAATGATGACAGATAAGTGTGTAAGAGGACAGGAGTTATAGCAATAATCTTATGTGCTTTATTAAGTAGGTTTTGCTTGCTTCGTGGTAGTTAATTGATTGCTATTATTAGTTATTTAATAATAACTAATAATTAAACAATATCATAGATACTGCAAAGTTCTACTTCAAAAACACATATCTCATGGCAATGGAATAAATACTTTAAAGGTGGCCTCAAGACACACAAGAAAACACAGTAGACCTGATTCCATGCCCCTGAGTCTTAACTTTCCTCTCTGCCACAAATGGTTAAACTTTACAAACTTGACCATGAGTGTGGATCAATGATAGATGCAACAAGAAGTAGCAGAGCAGGAGACCAGTTAAGAGAGTATCTGTGTTGCTGTGGTTTCCCTCAAAAGTTCTGTCTTTGCTGATGCTTGTATGATTGTTGGAGTGCTTCCATTTTGTTTACTTGGGTCCTCATCCAATACCCATTGAAATCAACAGAATTTTTTTCACTGACTTCAACAGGTGCTAGATAGAGACGTATACTCACCAAGCTTATTTCTGGACATAATAATAATGTTTAGTCTTAATTTGACTTTGATTTTTGTATCTCATTTATTTATTTATTACCTTTTAGCCTTTCCTTTGTGCCACAGCACAGAATTCACCAAGATACAGTAAATTAAAGTAATAAGCTAGGCTTTTCCAGAAGGAAAGAGGATGGAAGAACTTGTTTTTGGCAAGTTTTTATTATGCCATTTTGACCTATTGAATTTTAAATAAGGATACGGCATCTAGAGCCATGGGTAGGTGCTTTTATAAATAAAAAGGATTTTTAATTCATTTAAAATAATAAAAGCCTTTATCTTATCTGCCCTAAAGGGTTGTTCTCATCTGTCCACACTTCAGCCACAAAACAAGTTTTCCACACTGTTAGCTAGGATAATTTATGTTAGTTGGTGAGTTGTCAAATCATGACACAAACTGGCATTGGCTCCAGAGTGGACCACAAAGCTCAGTGGGTTATGCATCAAATGATGTCATGAGTCAACAGCCGTCTGTAGCTGATTGACTCTGCCTCACCAGTAGGTGTTACTTCAGCCATTAATACAGATTGTTCTGTGGACGAGGGGATATGCGTGTCTGCCAAAATACATAATAAATATCCACGTCAAACTAAAAACTGCCAGATTCTGAAAATATCATATAACACCCTGTTCTGTATCTGTAACAATGTCCAAAGCAATGTTTGAGAGAGCTTACTATAACCACACCTGTGTGTGCGTCTGCCACAGAGTTTGGAGTTGATTGCCACCTCACTTAATCATTCAAAGCAATGCTTGGCATTTTGAGTGCTATGATTTAGTGCAGCAACAATAATCCAGACCATGGTTTAAACCATTCCCAGCACATCCAAGACTGTTTATTAGCATTGGCTTCTGGTTTACTAGATATTTTCAACACTCTTAATATTGAAGTTCCTCCTCTGGCAGGTCTGAAAAGGCCAAAACTATCTCAAAAGAAGGCCTTATACTTCTCTCACCAGACACTTTATAACTGTGCTAAAACTTAAACTGTGTTAATTTACCTTTCCCTCATCCTGAAGGCAACTGAAGTGGAGAATGTTCAGCACCTCTCCAGGGCCGTCCAGCACCTTGTAACATTGGGCCCAAAATCTGCAGAGCACCTGAGCAAAGGCTGTATGGGATGAAACTCAACTACCCCTCCTCAACCTGTGAGCTGGCTGCAATGCAATAATTGCACATTTTTTTATCCCAGCCCATAATCTGAAATATCAGATGCTGTCACACGTCTAAGCAGACTGTTAGACTTATTGGATCTTTGACTCCTTCGCGCCGCCGCCCCCCAACATCTTGTCCTTTGAACCTTGCCATCTGCTAGCATATTCTGGGTAGTCATGAGCCCCTTTCAGAGACACACAAAGGATGCAAACATCACCCTACATTGCCAGTCTTCCACCACACATTGCCCCTTTGATCGCATGGAAGAGCTTTGGAAGGTTTGTAACACAGTGGGTGAAATTCACCCTCCAAGCACTTGAATCCTCATGAGATAAAAACACGAAAGCCTCCACAGTGTATTTAAGCGTACCCATGCCTTGACAGCCATCCAACATTTCACCACTCATTTATTAAGATTAGACAAAGAAAAGAAAATTTCCCCTTTAATAATTTAACATAGACCTTGTTCAGTATGGAGAATGTTACCACAGAAATGTCAGAGAAAAATTAGCTGGAGATCAAATGGGAAATATTTCAGCATTAGTTTTCTTAAGAAGTGGCTTCATCTTTTTAATTTAATAATGTTCTTTACTAAATGTTTTCACTATGCTCTTATGAAAACTGAACTACGTTTTTGTCTACATGATACAGGAGGTGAAAAGGCAATGCCATTCAGTATTCCTTCTATATATAATATGAAGCAATAGCATCTCTGCGTGAGACATTTGCAGTGTAAATGCAGTGCTTATGAAAGCATAGCGATTGAAAGCAGGTGGGGCACAGGACCAGGATTTCTCATCCATTCTATCCATATACTTCAGCTCACTAAAAATAATAAAGCCTCCTATGTTTACTCAGTCTTGTACTTGTTTTAAAGCTCAGCCACCAAATTATGCCAAATTATGTGTTGTCCAACTTGGACTGAACTGAGAACACTAAGCTCCTTTTCCTAGTTAACTGTGCTGTATTTATATGATTTCTGCATTACAAATAGACATTATTGATAAGAAAAGAGAAAAACAGATTTTTTAAAGGTTTCAGAGTAGCAGCCTTGTTACTCTGTATTCGCAAAAAGAAAATGAGAACTTGTGGCAAATTTATTTGAGCATAAGCTTTCGTGAGCTACAGCTCACTTCATCGGATGCATGCAGTGGATTATACGGTGGGGAGATTTTATATACACAGAGAACATGAAACAATGGGTGTTACCATACACACTGTAACAAGAGTGATCAGGTAAGGTGAGCTATTACCAACAGGAAAGCGGGGGGGAGGAAGGGGGGTCAGAACTGCTTCCAATTTTTTACTTCAGTCTTGGTACAAACTTAAAAGAATATTATACTGACAATAGAACTTAAGAACATATGTATTTATACACACATTATAATATATAATTATGTAAGTTGCATACACACAGACACACATGTACAGACTACCAAAGTCTATTCAATGGATATTATTTATTTTTCATCTTATAATTGGAAGCCTAATTTTTTTCAATTGCAAACATTATATGCTACCATCTAGAATGCTCATTAAAGATTAACAACTCAACAGTAAAACTTTTACTGCATTTGTTTTTTGCTAACTTAAAAACGAAGCAGGAGATAAGAGATTGTTTGCAAAATGAAAAACAAAGAACTAATAATTGTGGTAGAAATGTCTCAGAACAAAAAAAAAAAATCAAGCAAGGTGGCACATGCTAAAGCTAGAGATGGCTAGACTACTTCAAATAAAATAAGAATTTACCCAAACCTTCATACATAACTAGAACTGACCCTTTTTGCATATATGAAAAAGTCCAGTTAATTTTTTCATTATTTTTTATTTTCACTCTCATCTCCCATTCTTGTTGCGGGCTGGTGTCAGAAATTAAAATGCTGACATACAGTGAGAGAAGCTGGTTTTGAGATATTTCCGACTTGACAGGAAGCAGGATATATAAATAGCGCCAGGAAAAAGGCTGTTCTTTTGAGTTTTCTTGATCAGTTTTGAGGATCCAAGAGGTTGGAATAACCAAACTCAGATGATTATCCAGAAGTTTGACTGTCACTGCTTACATTGCCTACAACATATATGTACTCGCTAAAACTGAATTAGAGGTGTTGGTTCGAACCCCTAGGAGTAAAGCTATTCAGAAAATTGTGTATTTGTCCCATGGAAAATGTCACCATTTCCCAACGAGTTTCCATTCTGAATTGGAATGGAAAGTCAAAATATTGAAACTTTTAGCGAAACAAAAATTAGAATGAGTTTCAAATCAAAAATGTCAAAACATAGAATGTAGCCTTCTTGATCAAAATGCAGTTCAGAATCAGGCACTAAATCAGGCCTGATTCTCTCCTGCGGAGGCAGGGGGCAACATCAGGGAGCTATGAATAGCTGCTTGATTTTGAGGGTGGCCCTAGCCCCAGCACCACTTAGAGATGCTGCCAGATCATTCTAAATTGCACCAGTTAGGTAGGGTCCTGTGGGGAGAACTGTGAGGTGCAGATATGGGTCAGACATCGTAACATCTAGCAGAGAGTTCCTTTATGCCAGTGGAATTCTCTGCTGGGAATCTGAAGCCAGCAGAGAATGCTGCCTTAGCAGTGTGAAAAGGCTAGATCTCATTAGAGACTATTTCTGTAAAGAATGAAATATAATTAGAAATAGACTTTTTACTATTTTAAATGAGTATTTTGAATTATTAAACCCCCTTTATAACAATACTAATAAAAAGATAAACTGACTAAATGAATACACCAGAATGGTACGATAACACATGCCATTACTCTTCCTATATTCACATATTTTAAGACCAGAAGGGTTTGGATTATGATAATCTAAATCATGACCATCTAGTTTGCATAATAAAGAACACAGAATTTCACCGAGTAATTCATGCATCAAACCCGTAATTTCTGGTTGAGCTAGAAAGACATTTAATCTTGATTAAAATATTACAAGTAATGGAAAATCCATCATATCCCTAGGTAAATTGTTCCACACTGTTCAAAATGTGCATTTCATTTCTACGTCTGAATTTTTCTAGCTTCAGCCACAGACATGTACTATGGCTTGATTCTACAATAATTAATCTGTATTTACGCAGATCAGTTTTATATTTTTATAAAACAAATGTAAGAGAAAGTCATGAGGAACTAAAAGATGTTTGAGGCATTTACAATAGAGACCACTTAATTCCATCTCTAGTGTCGTATCTCCAGGGTGAAGGATAATAATCCTAAATCTAACATACACTGTCTACTGAAACTGTCATTGCTGTGTTAGTCAGTGTGTTCAATTTGTCAATACTAGAGGGATTAAATCTAGACAAAATACATATCTGAGCAAATTATGCCCGACATGGATCCAGTTTCATCATTTGTCAGTGAGTGCTGATGGATCCAAGGAGATAAGTGATGACACCAGATGAACTCTCTGCACGTAGGTGCAGTGGATTTTTTTGTTCCAAAGCACAATAATGGCCTTACAAGGCCTATTAAAAAAAATTCTGAAAGCCAATGGATCTTATCCACACAGAATCTTGGATTATTAACTCATTCATTGCCAAACAATTTCCAACATAAAATACCAGTATACTTTTTAAACAGAGTACTTCCCAGGTGTTACGTAAGGAATACCAGTCAGGTAGTTCTCATCAGCACAGTGGTGTATGCCAATCCTTTGGAAGATTGAAAAGTTGAGATCTTGAGAATCCTGGATCCATAAAGAGCTGGAGGCTGATCCTGTGGATTTACACTCAGAAACCCCCCACTGATTAAACTGGGAATTTTCTCCAGTGGAAGGACATAAAAGTGACAAGTCCCTTTTCCAAGGAGCTCAAAGTTTAAGTTGAGATATAACACTCACCTAGTCCTGGTTTACTGTTAAGAAAGGATCCTGTTAGCGCCTTCCCCATAGTGTCAGGAGTTAAGGAATTAAGAAGGTAAGAGATGAAAACTAACCAAAAGTGAGTTCTGAGGAGTGCTCTGAAGAAAGACTGAGAGGTTGGATGGTACATTGAACTAGGAAGGACGTTCCAGAGTTAGGGGCCATGTAAGAGGAGACAAAGAGCTGCAGGTGGGAGACCAGGTGAGCTGAGCTATACTCAAGGTGCAAGCATCTTGTGCAATTTTATAAAGAACAACATGTCACCCTGTTCATCCACAGACTAGGAACAATGAAGCCTGACTAAGTCATCTCTCACTAGAGGCCTAAAACCCAGAGGCTGATTCTGACAGCTACTCTACTGAGGGCACTATTACAACACCAAAAGCCAGCAACTTCAAAATTGAATACACTGACAATGGGACCAGTTCATCTGATTATTCTTCCCTGGCTCAAAATCAGCTAGCTACTGTTGACTTGTTTCTAACCACTTCCTGGTTTTAGTTTGGCTATTTATTCTTACAACACCTGTTTTGTATTTGATTTAAAAAAATAAAAATAAACAAAATCCCCTGAAGGACAAACAACAGAGTTTGTAACCAGCAAGGCTAAGAGTTGATGCAATGCATCCTCTGGTGCTCAAACCACAGTCAAAGTGGTTGCCAGCTAACCCAATCTTTCCGGTTTGACTCATATGCTGAATTCTCTCAATGAGAAGGATTTGTCCCATCACTGAAATAGGAAACTGAATTAAAAGACAGCTGTGTAAACAATGTGAAAGTTTGTTCAAAACCAGTGATTCAGAGGCCAGTTATTTGTGGCATATCAAGAAAATTAAACTGGGAAGAGTCTTAAGTTTGCACCTGTAAGTCTGTCCATTGCTGCCCTTTTACATAAATATATATGCAAACGTAGAAATGGGTCAGACATGTGAAATTCAGAGCATGGTCTGAACTTCTTTGAAGATTGGAGGTGTTTGGAGCTAGAGTTTTATTTCAGGCCCATTATTAATTTTAAAAAAGTTGGTTGGTGAATTAAAAAAAATCCCCACCCTACCTATCACCTTTTAGTCACTATCAAGCTGTTGATGCTTGCCTCCAGTTGGCCCATGATGCCAGTTTCCATTGCCCATTTGTGAACTTTTCAAACAAGCACCACTATGCTTGGGAGGCACTCCCTGTAAACATCTGCAAAGGTACCTCATTATCCATCTTCAAAACCTTCCTTTGCCATGATGCCTATAAACTTGACAACCGTTCGGCTGCTAGTGTGTAGAGACCACAGCCTATTCTGTTTACCAATATTGTCTCACTGTTTACTTGTACTCCCCCATCTGTCCGTAGTTATCTGTTGTTTCTTGTCTAATATCTAGGCCATGTCTACAGTACAAACGTTGGTCAATGCAAATTATGTCAACTTAAAGCTGCCACCATTAGTATATTATTCATGTGTGTGCATATGTAACCCACACACCTTCTGGGTGTGGTGTTCTGTCCCATCTAGTGGCACTGAGACCACTTAGAGAAAATTAAATGAGTTTGCTCCACAGCATTAGCTAACACCTAGTTGGGTTTTAGCTCATGCGGTAGAGGCTCATGCACTGAGGTCCCAGGTTTGATCCTGCCTGCCGATGACCAGGGTCTGTTGGCATTTCACATATTTGGTTGTTTGTGTCAGCGCTGTGCATACTCACCAGGCATGCTTGTGTCAATGCGCCATGGTTAGGTATCCCATCATGCCACTTCCCATCATTCAGCGCACTGAATTTTGGGAAATTTTTGCAAGGCATGGTGGGCCTGAAACAACTTATGCAGGGGTCACTGGGAGCAAGGGGTCAGTTCCCATCATGAAAATGTCTCTATCCCATAATGCAGTGGTTCCCAAACTTGTTCCACTGCTTGTGCAGGGAAAGCCCCTGCCTGGGCCGGGCCAGTTTGTTTACCTGCCACGTCTGCAGGTTCGGCTGATCGCGGCTCCCACTGGCCACGGTTTGCTGCTCCAGGCCAATGGGAGCTGCAGGAAGCGGCGTGGGCCGAGGGATGTACAAAACAATCCAGTGCAAAACAATTCTGTGTAATTGAAATACAATACAATACAAACTTCAAAAATAAATTAATGAAATGCAACGTTAACATTAAAAACGATAGAAAACATTCCTGACCATTTCAGATGCACATACACCAACCAGGGCTCCCAAAGGCTAGTGTCACATGGAACATTGGGGGGCACAGGGAGGTGCTAAAATGGAGTTCTCCTGTGACTGCAAAGAGAGGTGAGCCCATGATTGTTGGATCTGCAGGCCAACAAGAGTCTGTAGCATTTATGTTTGCTTCCTGAGCAGCCCCATTATGTCCTGATGCATCTCCTTCTCCTTTTCCTGCTGGGACTCCTGGGTCTCTCCTGTCCACTCTTTCCTTCCCCAGGCTGCCTGCTATATTCACTTTCCAGGCTGTCTGTTCACAGTCCAGTGCAGCACTGGCTTGCAGAATCTCACTGAACATGTCCTCCCTAGTCCGCTTCTTTCTCATCTCATCAAGGTTCAAGCATTCCACTTGGGTGTGGAAAGGACACCCCGAAGGCTGCAACAGCTACAGATAAAACAGATAGATATATCATTGAATTGACAATGGAAACTGAACGATAAGTTTCAGAACTCCCTTCCCTTGTTCCCATAATCTAAACAAGAAATGCTTATTGACACTTCAGTTATGGAGTGCCTCTGCACAGCCCTGCTCTGCAGCCCCAGCCATGGTGAGTATTACTCACCAGGCATTGGGGGGGAGGGGGGGGAGAAAATGAGGAGGAAATTGTTTGGTTGCGTGAAATAATAAAAAGCCCGTATACTGCTCGCCTGTTTACTGCAATGGTGCCAGTTTAAGTCATCACAGAGTGGCGTGGGAAAATGTCCTATCGCAGAGGAGGAAATAAGGCTGCCATTCCTAGAAACCTTTGGGAGAGGACTGCAGAACACCTCTAGTTTCATTAGGATCTCTCAAGAGGATACAAGGGACATCTGTATTCATAGGGGCTGGAGCACCCACAGGGAAAAATTAGTGGCAGCCAAGCTCCCCTTCCGGCTTCACCTCCTCCTCTGCCTCCTCCCCTGAGCGTGCCGCATCCCCGCTCCTCAGCCTACCTCCCAGTGCTTGCTGCCACCAAACAACTGTAGCAAGCTCTGGGAGGGAGCGGGGAGAAGCGGGAATGTGGCGCGCTCAGGGGAGGAGGTGGGGCCGGGGTGGGGATTTGGGGAAGGAGTCAGAATAGAGGCAGGGAGGGGGTGGAGTTGGGGCAGGGACTTTGGGGAAGGGGTTGGAATGGGGGCAGGAGGGGGCAGGGCAGGGTGGAGTCAGGGCAGGGCAGGGCCGGGAGCAGAAGGGGGTCGAGGACCCTCCAGTGCCAGTAGAAGTCGGCGCCTATGTCTGTATATATGGAAACAAACTGGTTTGCATCCTGCCCCCCAATACCCCACACCCCTCCATAATACTTCGGGGGAATGAAAAGCAGGTAACAATGCTAATCTCTGTTTGTTGTACCACCACCTCCTCTC
The DNA here is from genome assembly GCF_965140235.1 of Caretta caretta. Taxonomy (NCBI): domain Eukaryota; kingdom Metazoa; phylum Chordata; order Testudines; family Cheloniidae; genus Caretta; species Caretta caretta. The sequence goes on from NC_134207.1 coordinate 181,917,129, forward strand.
ACATGAATAAAATGATGAAAAGTTAATACAGGAATCCTGTTAACTTGGGGTTGGATTGGACACCATCTTTACATTTAAACATTAGAAGAAAAAATGCATGCACACACTTACCCAAGGTTTCTTTCCCTTCATCAGGCTCATCTGTTCTTGTTTGAAGGGACTGTCTCGACTGCAATAAAGTCTCATAAAAACATGGCGTAGCTGGATGCCCCCTGTTCCATGGCATAGCATGGCCTCCCTCTTCTCTTCCTCCTTGCTGTTCACGATAGGGTTCTGTGTCTCAGGCTACACCGAGCTATTCACAGTGGTCTGCAGGGGGACGGTGGGGTCTCTGCCAAGTATGGCATGCAGCTCATTGTAAAAGTGACAGGTCTGTAGCTGGGCATAAGATCAACTACTGGCCTTCCTGGTTTTGTGATATACCTGCCACAGTTCTTTCACTTTCATTGCTGCTGATCCCTGTTGTATCCATTTGCCTGCATCCCCTGTGAGATCTTTTCGTAGATGTCCACATTCTTATGACTGGTCCGTAGCTGTACCCGCACAGATCCTGGAGATCAAACATCTCCTGTCTACTCCAGGCAGGAGTGTGTCTAATGTGTGGGGGTGGCATGGTTGGTTGGGCAGTTGCATGCAACGAGAGATGGTAAGTGTGCTCACCCAGCTGGACAATCAGGAAAAGGCATTTCAAAAATATGCAGGAGAGGGGAAGTTAAAAAAAGGGAGGGGAGGTGGCTTCCGGTCTCCGTGAACCCTGGGTAGTGGAGTTCACAATTGTGACCAGAGAGCCCACTGTCAGGCATTATGGTACAGCTGTGGGAAGACTTAACACTAAAAGAAGTCACACAGTGTCTACACTTGTACTGCGTTGACCTCAGTAGGTCGACCACAGCTCAATGCCGTTTGGGGAGCTAGTGTTACTGTGTTACCATAATAGGGTGCTTACATTGGCCAGAGATAAATTTGAGCAGAGATACATGCACAGCTAGGTCACTGCAAGGCGACTTAGTTAACTTAACTTAATAGTGTAGAGCAGGCCCTAGACTGGAAGCACCTTGGGGCAGGGACTGTCTCTTTGTTCTGTGTTCGTAAAACACCTACCACAATGGGGTTCTGGTCCATGCCTAGGACATGTAGGTTCTACAATAATACAAATAAATAATAATACATAATAATAATAATTAATAATTCCCACCTTCCACTAGTGAATATATTTTGTAAACAGCTGATCTCTTCCGATCCAATGTAATATTTAAAGTTTTCTCAAAGTTAGTTTCTCCTCAAAACAACTTAGTTAACTTTAAGATTCTTTCTTTCTCCGCAATTAGTCTTGAGTTTTTAATCATAACCCACTCTCCACATGCCCCTTTAAACAAATGTGTTTGGTGAGCTATTTTAACAATACTGCACAGGAAATGAGAAAACTCAAAGGCTAACATTTTCAGAGTTGCACAGGGTTTGTCAAAGGAGGTCAAGGAATTTAGGTGTCCAAACCCATTGAAATTCAATGGGTGTTTATCATCCTTATGCTTCTTTGAAAATCCCAGGCTTGGTGCTCAGTTAGCATGGTGATGTACCTGGTATAAAAACCCTGAGCATAACAGGACATATTGCTGCCTAGTGTTAGGCTGCTCAATACACATTTAGGAATCCAAATACAAGCAGCCTGATTGTCAAAGGTGCTGTATACCTGGAGTTTTTATGGACTTGAATTTAGGAATTTTTTGGAAACTCAGAACTCCTGAAAATCCAGGCACCTCAATAAAAATGGTCTATCTATGAATTAAGGAGCCTAACTTTAGACACAAAATTTTGAAAAATTTGGTTTAAGTGTTGTAATCTAATATGTGACTGCACTGTCAACCTCCCCCCCCCCACCTTTAAAACAGTCTTTATGCACACCTCCACACCCCGTCTGCCAATTTTGTAAGGTGGACACCTGGATAAAATTGTAGCTTTTCCAGTCACATGCTCTAGCTAAGGAGGATTCCAGCCCCCATTCCCCAGACAGGTTTCTGTGAAGAGATAATTCACTTAAAGGCAATGACCCCGCTGGCAGAAACCCCATTGTTTAAGCAGGTGAGAGCCATTCAGTGCTGATGCTCTTTGACAGGTTTCAGAGGAACAGCCGTGTTAGTCTGTATTTGCAAAAAGAAAAGGAGTACTTGTGGCACCTTAGAGACTAACCAATTTATTTGAGCATGAGCTTTCGTGAGCTACAGCTCACTTCATCAGATGTGTACCGTGGAAACTGCAGCAGACTTTATATACACACAGAGAATATGAAACAATACCTCCTCCCACCCCACTGTCCTGCTGGTAATAGCTTATCTAAAGTGATCAACAGGTGGGCCATTTCCAGCACAAATCCAGGTTTTCTCACCCTCCACCCCCCCACACAAATTCACTCTCCTGCTGGTGCTAGCCCATCCAAAGTGACAACTCTTTACATAATCAAGTCGGGCTATTTCCTGCATAGATCCAGGTTTTCTCACATCCCCCCCACCCCCATACACACACAAACTCACTCTCCTGCTGGTAATAGCTCATCTAAACTGACCACTCTCCAAGTTTAAATCCAAGTTAAACCAGAACATCTGGGGGGGGGGGTAGGAAAAAACAAGAGGAAACAGGCTACCTTGCATAATGACTTAGCCACTCCCAGTCTCTATTTAAGCCTAAATTAATAGTATCCAATTTGCAAATGAATTCCAATTCAGCAGTTTCTCGCTGGAGTCTGGATTTGAAGTTTTTTTGTTTTAAGATAGCGACCTTCATGTCTGTGATTGCGTGACCAGAGAGATTGAAGTGTTCTCCAACTGGTTTATGAATGTTATAATTCTTGACATCTGATTTGTGTCCATTTATTCTTTTACGTAGAGACTGTCCAGTTTGACCAATGTACATGGCAGAGGGGCATTGCTGGCACATGATGGCATATATCACATTGGTGGATGTGCAGGTGAACGAGCCTCTGATAGTGTGGCTGATGTTATTAGGCCCTGTGATGGTGTCCCCTGAATAGATATGTGGGCACAATTGGCAACGGGCTTTGTTGCAAGGATAAGTTCCTGGGTTAGTGGTTCTGTTGTGTGGTATGTGGTTGTTGGTGAGTATTTGCTTCAGGTTGCGGGGCTGTCTGTAGGCAAGGACTGGCCTGTCTCCCAAGACTTGTGAGAGTGTTGGGTCATCCTTTAGGATAGGTTGTAGATCCTTAATAATGCGTTGGAGGGGTTTTAGTTGGGGGCTGAAGGTGACCGCTAGTGGCGTTCTGTTATTTTCTTTGTTAGGCCTGTCCTGTAGTAGGTAACTTCTGGGAACTCTTCTGGCTCTATCAATCTGTTTCTTTACTTCTGCAGGTGGGTATTGAGTGTTTTATCACACCTTTGCAGACATAGCTCCTTACTATGCCAGGTTCCTGTTACCAAAGGGATGATCTAATTTACAGTGACTTTTATAAGTACAGCTAGCGTTCATAAAACCAAATGGAATTCATAGCTGAACACAAACCTATTCCTCTAATGGTCACACAAACCATCTAAGTAATCCCCATATCTCATGTCTTGTCCCATTTCCTCCACACATTCCCTAACCAAAAGTTTAGGAACATGACATTTTGGGTGGATTGATCTAATTGGTCTAGAAGCTGCTGGGAGGGGAGAAAATCCAAACTTGGCTTATAATGGAAAACCAGCTGCAAGCTTGATTATGACGAGAACAGAGTTTTCCATAATATCACCTGCATCCCACATTTAAACGGCTTTCAATAAGTTGCTAAAAAGCAAAAGTAAGTTAATAGAAAAAATATTTACCTAAGAAGGAGGTAAACACAGAGGAACCCTTTTGCTTGTTGGTTTGCCCAGCACCCGGATGCACTAGTAAAATAAAACATACGCTAAATGTAAGGCAAATGAAATCTAGAAAAACTAGGGTCTACATAACAGTTTCTTTTTATGTAAAGAAGATGTCATCACTGGGCAGAGTAGGAAAAACTTTCTGTCTACCTACAGGTTTCAGAGTAGCAGCCGTGTTAGTCTGTATTCGCAAAAAGAGAAGGAGTACTTGTGCCACAAGTACTCCTTTTCTTTTTGTCTACCTACAGTGAGTTTCAACGGCCACTGCATTGCTGACCTATGAATGTTCTAATTCAACTTTCTGAAGCAAGCAGGGATCACCACAGGCACAATCCCTCTTTTCCCCTCCCCTCCTCAGTGAAGTTTCCCAATCATGACAAAAGTAGTAGGGTGCACATTAAAAGTACAGATCACTGAAAATTATGCCCCCAAAAGGGAAACATTTACCAAAAAGTCTGTTTGTATTGTGTAGCACTCAACAGAATCCCAAAATCCTTTATTGGGGGTTTAACATGGCAGTAATGGTAAATTCACATACAGGATTGATTAATACAGGTTTGAATGTGAAAGTTAAATAAACCCTCAGAAACTACAGTCCATCCTCTGTTGCAGTGTAAAGCTATCTGAGAGAGTAGTACTACCTTGTGCAATGATCCCATCAGATGTCATAAATTCAGCAGGGTTGGACCGCATGGCAAATTTCCAAGTGAAAACTAGGTGCTGCAGGTAGTGCTATTGATGACAGAGCAGGTAACATGTTCTTCTCCGAATTAGTGTCAAACCAATATTGAGGCTTGCAGGTCAGAGAGAGATCTGTTACCTCTAGTAAACACAATCAATTTAATTAAGCTTCACAGCACTCCTGTGAGCTAGTCATGTTTTCAAAAGGACCACTTCTCCCAGCACTAAAATGTAGCTATATTTTGGATAACTCTAACAGCAAGTTCCTGATCACTTGTAGCCAACGATTTAATGGCACTTTGTATGCAATTAAGAAGAGGGGTGTTCACCTTGGTATCCTGAACAAATTCCAACAAAGGTAATTCCTGGTACCTAGCTAGATTTTCCCTGCAGCTTCAATTTGATAGATTCTGCTCCACTTTCCCACCTAAACTGGTGTGCTATGCGCTATTAAATAGTTACCACATTCCACCCCAAGGATAGCTACATTTCAGTGCTTGGTGAAGTGATCCTTATTTAAATATTGCTTGGCTCACAGGAGTGCTGTGAAACTTAATTAAGTTAATGTCTGCAAAGTGCTTGGAGGTTCTCAGATGAAAGGTGCTACAGAAATCCAAAGTACTGTTAACCTTGTAGGGGTGGCAATTTGGATAAACTAAAAACCTACATAAAACTTCAATCAAAGCAAAGCTCATTAAGGTTTCAATTAACTTCTTGTTTTCATTTCCAAATACTTCTCAACTTTATTATTTCATCTTCAGCTGGAAGAACCAAAATATGATCAGCTAAAACAAGGAGTAACAAAGCCTTATATCATCCCCCTTCTGTCCCTTTACCTTATTTGTACTCTCAGTGGCCTTCACAAGCTGTTTTATGGTATTGCTTTGGAAGATCATGGCCTTCTCCATTCCTGTGAGCTGCTCTAAAGGCAAAATTACTAACTCACTAATAATCAAGGGCCTGTGTATTTTGTAGCTCAACAGTTTCAGCAGAATCCATCCCTTGCTGAAGAATTGTACTCCAGAATCTGTTTTCATTTTAAAAATTAAATGTCTAGCCCTCATAGCTGGAAAAAACCCTGGATAATGTGACCCAAGTTTGAAATGATATAGTGTTGTCTTCTCTATTATGCAGACAGCAAGAAACAATAGCTCTGAGAAGTGGCACTGCCTTAGTTATCTTTATGGATTGTTGTGAAATCTAAAGATTACAACCTATGTTTTAAGAAGTGACTAGTGATGTTAGAGAGCCTCAATTTCTGTGTGCTTAAACTGAGACACTTCAAAGAGGCCTGATTCTTTATGGGACTAACAGTTATAAGCGTCACCTTTTGGAGTACTCCATTACCATACAAATGAGGTTGGTCATTTATATGCCCCATAGCTGAAGACAGATATATTTATAAGACACACACACAGTACACCAATTATTAAAATCATGTTATAGCATGTAAAAACTCATATCAAACAGTTTGCCACACAAGCTAATTAAATTCCAGCAATCTCATGAAAAAGCTTGTTCTCATTAAATTCCCAGCCTGATTTGCAAATCAAAGCAATATGGAAAAACATCCTAAACAGTGAAAAATTAAGTAAACCAAACTTTTAGTTATTTTGAGATTTGCCTGTCGCTTGCTATTTCCCTTTGAGTTCAATACTGAAGAAGAAAACTACAAAATCCTATGATCTGCCACAGGGCACCAGACTGTGTAGGTGCCTGACTGACCATGTGGCTTCTCCATTCCAGCATCACTCTATTTAGTGCAGATCAAGAGTGTTTAAATTCCTTCAATGCATTTTAGGGTATGACATCAACTTAAAAATAATTATGGTAGCATAGCACTGATGTGGGAAACCATTTTTAATCCTAGTAATGCTTGGGTGCCTATATGTTGTGTGGTAATTATAGAGGATGGAGAGGGCTTGATCAAAAGGAAGGAAATCCCAGTCTTTGTTCTCTATATATACACATAGCGTAACTGCATATACAAATTGATGTTTAGTTTGATTGACTATAGACTGAAGATATTTATGCCTCCTGTTTTGAAGAACAGAGGACAATCACATAGTATCATGCTGTGCATGAAGTGAAAAATTTTCAAGTATCAATTACCACCTAAACACTAAACCAAAATGACATTTAGTAAACTGCATTGCTGAACAAGACACAGCATGTTCTATATAGATGCAACTTTAAGGGTGGAAGATGGGTGTGATTGCCATAGTGGTTGTAGAATATACTGCTTTGGTGTGTATGCCCCGAAACAAACGGTGCCTCTACCACAATCTGGCACATCTTTCGCTGTTTCCCACTGTGGGCTGCAAAACATCTGTCTAGACAACTCTGTTCACAGAAAGGCAGGATGTAGGGAAGGAAGCCAGGAGACCTATCTAGGACAGTCCCCTCCTTTAAGTCAGCACATGTCTGCCACATATTTTCTTTCAAATACCCATCCATCGCATTTTCAAGAACTATTTATATCAGTTGCTTCTCTGTTACTTTCATTCTGGAGGCTGCACAGTATTAATAACCATCTGTGCCAAAGAGCAAGTCTGCCTGAATTCCTTTGCTACCCTGCCTTTCCTGAAGCTTGTTTGTAACCCCTTATTTTTGTTCTTGACTCTAGCTCAGAATAGTCTTAGAGGATCCATTATTTCAGTTCCCTTAAGAACTATGTCAACCTCAGTGGGATCCCCTCTTACCTCAGTGAGATCCCCTTCTTTCCCAAAGAACACATACTTAGTGCCTCTAGCATATTTTGAGTAACAGACCCCTGAATCACTGCATTATTCTGGTTGTCCTTTTGCTCTGCTGTAACCTCTCTTTCTGTATTTTTCCTCTTTTAAAACAACATGTGCCTCTACACAGAGCCACAGTTATTTCCCCCAGTTTATTCTTGATACCTGAATTTGTACATTGTAATCAGCGTGCCAAAGGTTTTTCAACTTTAATACAAACAGGATTTATAGAATGCCTTTCATCCAAAGAACTCAAAGAACATAATACACACCAATTAAATGTCACTCCACCCCATGAACTAAGTAACCATTTACAATACCCCTCTTTCAAGGCAAGTAAGATATATCCATTTTACAGACAGCTAATCTGATGCACTGATAGAAAGTTAAGTGACTTATCTATGGTTGCACAACTAGGTGACTGCAGAATCACGGAAATCAAAAAATTAGTGTAATAAGCAGCGTTGTGGTTCGCTAATTCTCTTGTCAAGTATTTTGTAGGCATGGCAGCAGAGGTGACTTTTAAAGATGATTACATCAGCCTCGATTTATTGGCCCTCCTGACCTTATCTCGTGAGCCAGCTACTCTGTTTTAGCAGACAAACTTGAAAGAAAAGGAAAAAGTTGGTGGGAAGGGAGAGAACAGCAGCTAAGCAACAGCTGCAATAAAAGGGCCTTTTGTAGCTCTGTACTGCAAGTGAAGGTGTGATTGTAGCACAAGTAGGCATGCACATACTAGCTTTAATCTAACTAGCACAGGTAACAGTAGCAATGTAGCGGTGGAGGTGCAGGCTTCAGCACAGGCTAGCAGTGCAAGTATCTACACTGCAGCTGGGAGAACATAAGACGTGATTCCCTGCACGGTTAGACAGACTCGCGCTAGCTCAGCTTGACTTAGTGCACTAAAAATAGCAGTGTGGGCCTCTCAGCACAGGTGGTGGCTCAGGCTAGCCTCGTGAGTCCAAGCCTGCCTGACCTGTTGGGGCTGAACTTGGGTGACTAGCTTAAGTTAACATCCACACTGCTGTATTTAACATGCTAGCTCAAGTTGTACGAGCACAAGTCTGTCTATCCACGCTGGGAATCACACCTCATAGCTGCAGTGTAGACATAACCCCCAGGGACCAGGGGTATGTATGCTGGTTGCTAGCCTGTGCTGAATATTAGTGCACCTTTTGGTTTATTGTGCTTCCTTGGACAAAAGTTTATGCAAAGAAAGCAACTATCGAGGAGAATGTGGTTCCTGCCTTTGGGACTTTTATACCTGTTAACAGCTGGTTAAGATGCCTCCAAGAGCCAATTTCAATATTGTACCACTAGAAGGACAAATTGGCAATTCTGTCAACAAAGAATACCAAAAAGATGACTAGTCTTGTTATTAGATGGGCAAAGATGAAACGTGCAGAACATTCAGCCGACAAAGGAAAGGTATAATGGAGACTCTTCAGGATGGGGAGTTTTCTGCCTTCCCTGCTGACAGAGCTCATCCAAAGCCTTTGATGAAATCACAACTACCTTGTCTCAGTTTCAGAAGAAGGCGGACTGCGGACAGTTTAATTATCACAGTACCATTATCATCAGCCGCAGTTTCACAATCCTGAAATGCTGCCATTCTCAAAAGCCATTTGCATGGAAAAAAAAATCCTCCGGACACAACAGACTGTCATGCTGCCCAAACAACAGAGTAATTCTCATACAATCCGACGCCATAACTAATTATTAAACACAAAAACAACACAAAAAGCCCATTATTTTTAAACAAGGAAACAAAGAGATGAAAATTTTATCCAGGAACATTAGATTTTAAAAAGAGTAAAAATATCCAAAAATCAAAACAGATCAACATTGTAAAGACTTCCTGCCCCCCCCCTTATGCATTGCACATGCACTCGATTGATTCTGTCCCTAAGAAATTAGTACAAATGCTACGCATGTTCCTAACAAATGCAATAAAAATAATAAGTAATAAAACCAAACTCTGCTGGAGTCTTTTTGTCACTTTCACTTCATTTCACAGAACTCACCTGCTTCATTCATACCCTATCTTGTTTGGGGTAATCAAACCATATTTAATTTTTAATTTGGCACCTCTAAAGATCTTATTGATACAGTGCCTGTTAAGATAAGTGTTCCAGTGTTCTTTCGTCTTACCATTAGTCACAATTTCCTAATGCTGATATTTTGCCAGGAAGACAGAGGAAGCAGTTACAAATGCAAGTGATTAGTATGTGTGTGAGTACTTTGACACACAGTTTTGGTTACTTACTAATACAAATATTGAGCTGGTTTAAGGGCATCTTTGTGCCATTTTCCATCATTATAAAAATATGAACTCTTTGTAACAAGTTGCTACTAAACATTATTTCCTTGACTTCCATCGAGTTAGCTGTGCAAACATCTGATGTTTGATATTCATCTTGTACTGCATTTTGGACATTCTAAAATCTTGGTAATCAAAGCAATATGTACATTTGTGAATGTTCTTTTAAGTCTACAGTGGCCATCATCAGACTATACGGTGATGCTAACGTGAACTAGATGTAGATTATTCTTTCTTAAGCAGTCCACCAGTGTAGTACAAGATCAGTATACAATAACTAAAATTGTATTTAGATAGCACCCAAAAGCATGTAAGGGGCTTTAAAGACAAAGAAGAGATGGGGGTAAAATCTTGGCCTTAGTGAAGTCAATTGCAAAACTCCCATTGACTTAAATGGGGCCCAGGATTTCACCCAGTAACTTTGTGTCAAAGATCTTACAATATAATCTTAGATAAGGTTCAATGCGTGAGACACCCAAACAGTGGAGCTAGAGATAGTGGAAGGGGATCATATAAAGGAAAGTAGAAGAAATAGGGAAAAGTGATGGCAGTGTAAGTGAAAGGGAGAGAAAGAGAGTAAAGGGTGGAGGCAAGGAACTGAAGGACAAATTCAGGTGGCATGGTGGGGCAATGTGAGCATGTAAAATCAATGGGTGGCAATTAAACAAGTGATAGCAGAGAGTTAATCAGCTGGTGAAATGCAGGGTATGCGGGTGAATTTAATCAGATATGGTTACTGGAGATTTCTAATAACAGGTTACACAAACACCTGTCAGGGATGGACTAGTTATTACCTAATCCGGCCTTCAGTGCCTGGGACTGGACTAGATGACCTACTGATGTCCCTTCCAGTCCTACATTTCTATGATTCTATGAGGGTGTGGGAGGTAGTTCTGGGGTGATGAGTTGCCTGGTGGTGTGAACTAGTACTGAGCTGGCACAAGGGACTTTGTGGCTAGCACAGCAGTTCAAATAGCATCTCTGATCTGAAGTGGGAGGCAGGTCCGCTTCTTCACCCCTAGGGTCCTGGTCCTGTGTGGCTGAGGTGGTGGAATGGGGATTTTTAGCCCTCTGTGCAGTACATTTGGACTGGATCCAGTAAAGATGAGGCAATACTCTCAGCTCTCCCCTGGGAGCATGTGATATCAGAGGAACAGTGAACAAGATGAAAAGAATACTACTGGAGGCTGTGAACACTCACCTCCCTGCTCCTTGGATAGTGCCTCCTGCTTCTGGGGTAGCTGACCCATTTCAAATATGTCCCTGGAAACGAGCTGCTGCCACTGGTGCGAGTTGGCAGCTGGGGTCACTCAGGACTTGTCTACACTACGAAATTAGGTCGAATTTCTTAAAGTCAACCTGTAGCCTCCGATTTTACAAAATTGATGGTATATGTCCCTACTATGCACATTCCATCGGTGGAGGGCATCCCCACTACCATGGATAGCATCGACTCACGGAGTGATGCATTGTGGGCAGCTATCCCATCGTTCCTGCTGCCAATTGGAATTCTGGGTTAGGCTCCCAATGCCTGATGGGACAAAAACATTTTCGTGAGGTGTTTTGGATTCATATTGTCAGCCTCTCATGAAGCACTTGGCTCCTCCCTCCCTCCCTTCCTGAAAGCAACAGCAAACAATCATTTCTGTGCCTAAGCCTGGGTTACTCATGCAGACACCACAGCACAGCAAGCATGGATCCCGCTCAGCTGTACCCTGTTGTTGTGAGCGTGACAAACACCTCGCGCATCATCCTGCAGAATTTGCAGAGCCTACCCAGGAGCAGCCGCGCGGAAGAATGTGATGCCACGCAAATAGCTGTACTGGAAGCCATGGAACAGAGCAATTTGCACATACTGGCAGTGGCAGCTGGGCTTGTTGACACTGTGGAATGCTGCTTCTGGGTCAGGGAAACAAGCACAGACTGGTGGGACCACACCATGATGCAGATATGGGATGAGGAGCAGTGGCTGCATAACTTTTGAATGCATAAGGCCACTTTCATGGAACTTTGAGAATTGCTTTCCCTAGCCCCGAAGCACAGAAATACCAAAATGAGACCTTCTCTGACAGTTGAGAAGTGAGTGGCGATAGCCCTGTGGAAGCTTGCAACACCAGATTGCTACTGGTCAGTCGGAATCAGTTTGGAGTGGGTAAATCTACCGTGAGAGCTGCTGTGATCCAAGTAGCCAGGGCAATCAATTCACTTTTGCTGAGAAGGGTAGTGACTCTGGGAAATGTGCAGGACATACTGGATGGCTTTGCCATGATGCGGTTCCCTAACTGTGGAGGGGCGATAGACAGAATGCACATCCCTATCTTGGCACCAGACCACCTTGCCAAAGAGTACATAAAACCAGAAGGGCTACTTCTCAATGGTGTTGCAGGCGCTAGTGGATAACAGGGGCCGTTCCACCAACATCAACATTGGATGGTCAGAAAAGGTACATGATGCTTGCATCTTTAGGAACTCTGGTCTCTTCAGAAAGCTGCAAGAAGGAACTTTCTTCCCAACCAGAAAATTACTGTTAGTGATGTTGAAATGCCAATAGTTATCCTTGGGGACCGAGCCTACCCCTTGCTCCCGGGCTCATAAAGCTGTACACCAGCATCCTGGACAGCAGTAAGGAGCAGTTCAACCATAGGCTGAGCAAGTGCAGAATGGTGGTAGAATGTGCCTTTGGATGTCTAAAGGGGTGCTGGCACAGTTTACTCACTAGGTTAGACCTCAGCGAAAGCAATATTCCTATTGTTGCTGCTTGCTGTGTTCTACATAATATCTGTGAAAGTAAGGGGGAAAAGTTTCTCGTGGGGTGGAGGGGGGGGCTGAAGCAGATTGCCTGGCTGCCAATTATGAGCAGCCAGACACCAAGGCAATAAGAAGAGCACATCGAGGCGCATTACGTCTCTGAGAGGCTTTGAAAATCAGTTTCATGAATGATCCAACACTGATGTGACAGTTCTGCGTGTTGTTCCTTACTAACCTGCCCCCTTTTTTGCATGTACTGCGCTGTAAACTAAAGCCCCACCAACCACAGTGTGCACAGTGAATAAAGAGCCTCTTGTACTCAATGCATGCATTTTTAGTATGCTAACAAACACTGAACAGAGACAGCAATGAATAGCAATGATAACCAGATGAGGGCCTGATAACACAGGGAGCGAAGGGCAAGGACATAGCTTATTACAACTGCACTGTCTAGCAATCAAAGCTGGGGGAATAAGAGCTTTCTGCTCCATGAACCATCCCCTGGAGTTGAGTTCAAGGGATACCGGAGCTTTTCACCCCCCACCCCCCGCCGGCTCATTCTAGAACATCTGGGAGAGGAGGATATGGAACTTGGTGAGGAGGGCAGCTGGTTCATCACGGGGTGCACAGGACTCTAAGGTCTAGCTGCCTTTCCTGCACTTCGACCAGATGCCTCAACATGTCTGTTTTCTCCCCCATAAGCCGCAACATCTTCTCTTGCATGTTACACTCTTGTTCCCTGCTTGCTTTCCTGCCCTCTTAAGAGCGCATGCTCTCTGTGAGCCTCCATGCATTCAGCTGGGCCCTGTCAGCCTCAGAGGAATGCATCAAACCACAGAACATGTCTTCCTTTGTCCACTTTTTTTGCCTTCTAATCTGGGACAGTCTTTGTGCTGGAGTGGAGAAAGCACCCAGAGAAAATGTTGCAGCTGCAAGGAAAAGCATACATTGTTGAAAACAAAAGGTTAACTGTTGCAATGAATTAAACAATTCACAGCAGTAAATACATTCCCTGAGGTACTCGGCCAAATTTTGTGTTTTATAAGAAGAGCCTGCCAGTAAGGTACAACACATGGCAGAGCGCGAGGCCTCAGATTTCAGTCTGCAGGCAGGCATGGTAAGCACACATGAAAGGGTAGGCAGTGTGAGGGCACACCCGGGGACATTTTTTTAGTGTGGCAACCCTTGGCGAATGAACAGGCTTTTCCGGGGAGCACCCTTTGTGTGGCTGCACTGGCCGCCACTGTATCCCAATTGTTTACCTCAAATTAAACATGAACCACACTTGCATTTAACCCCTGTAGTGTTATTACAAGCATGCACTCACCAGAAGTGCCTTTCCCGCCATCACAGTCCAGCACCAGGGGGTCCTGGGAAAGGATTGGCTCCAGAGTTAGGAAAAGGTCCTGGCTGTCAGGGAGAATGGATCCTCTGCTTGCCTACTGCGCATTCTCCTCCTCAGCATCATCAACCATGCCCTCCCTGTTGTTTCCTGTGGCCGCCCAGGTCCCCCAGGGAGAGTGTTGGGGTACTGGTGGGGTCCCCGCCTAGAATTGCATGCAGCAGCTCATAGAAACAGCATGTCTGTGGCTCAGCACCAGAACAACTGTTCACCTCCCTTGTCTTCTGGTAGGCTTGCCTGAGCTCCTTTATTTTCACATGGCACTGCTGTGTGTCCCTGGTGTAGCCTTTTTCCCCCTGTGGCCTGTGTGATTTTGGCATAGAGTCAGCATTTCTTCTGCTGGTTCAGAGCTCTGCCTGCACAGACTCTTCTCCCCACACAGCAGTCAAATCCAGTGTCTCCTATATGCTTCACCCTGGAGCGCATTTGCGTACCAGGGCAGCCATGGTCAGCTGTGGTGGTGAGCTCTCCACGCTGGTCAAACAGGAAATGAAATTCAAAAGTTCCCAGGGCTTTTCCTGTTTACCTGGCTCAAGTGCAGTGGAGCTGAAAGTGCTAACCAGAACGGACACATTGGAGCACTCTGGGACACCTCCCAGAGGCCAAACAAGTCGAAATGCATTGTGCTGTGTCTACACTATCCCTAATTCAACCCAGGAAGGTCGAATCTAGTGCTACTGCTCTCATTGAGGTGGAGTACAGGCATTGATTTTAAAAGCCCTGTAGGTCGGCAGGAAGGGTTCTGTAGTGTAGACACGCACTTTATAAATTCAGCCTAATGCAGGGAATGTCAATCTAACAATGTAGTGAAGACCAGCCCTCTGTGTCCACAGAATGCTTTCCTAGCTGGGCTGGAGCAGGAGGAAGGCAAAAGAGCTTTCCTCACCTCACTACTCCCTAGCCTGCTGCGGCTTCTGGAATCTTACTGAGGATCCAGTGCCTTTTACAAGCCTTCCACAGCAGTGTTTTAGCAATCAGTGGTGGTGGCACATATGGACAGGCTTCCAGGACCTGGTGTCCTCTAGCTGGATTTGAGGGGGATAAAGTGTATATTCCCCTCCCTATTCTGTGAATGACTTCTGATACAGCAGCTATCATATAACACAGAGAAAACTAGCAGCTCAAGAAGTCTGTTTGGAGTGCACCACACTCCAAATATTTTCTAGGACAGATGGAGGCTATAGGAAACAAACCACACATTCTAGCACCCCTAAGGCTGCTACAACTCACAACAACAGCCAGGCAAGTCTCCACGCAGTCCCAGAGTCCATGGAACAGAAAGGTGGCTTAAAGCCCATTGACCACCACTGCCTTCCCCCTGCCCCACCAAGTCTATTTAAATAGTCTGCTGATTCTGTTAAAATTTGATACAAATTCTACTAGTTTATTTATTTTCAATTAGGCATTTAATTTAATTCACAAAAGGATTATTCCATTCCCACTTGGAGAGTTCACAATGACTATATATACCCTATTAGAAAACCCCTGTTTTGGTGGTGAGGAAGAAAAAGATATGTATGTCGTCCTCCAGCCCCGCAAACACAGTGGGGGTTCTGTTCGAAATATAAACTTGATTCCAAGGTGACAGTTCACCTCCCCCTAAATCCAGATATGCTTTTTCTAGAAAGCCTAGAAATACCAAATTGCAAACAGTTTAGAATTATATACAAAATAAAAATATGACAAAAAGGGAAGCTTTCATCTCTCATGGAAGCAAGGGCTGTTTTTGTTGATACATATGGAAAAAATTAGGCCCAATTATATGTTGTGCTTTGGCACTGGGGTTCCAACTTCACCACACGCTTACTTTTTTCCACAGAGATACCATTACAGCCAATTCCACTCTTGAACCTTTGAACTCAAACTTTGTAACACAGGCATTTTTGTTGTTAGATTACTTGTGCCCTCAATGACATGCTCTGTGTTACAATTGTACTGTATTTAGAGGTTACAACAGGGTGATCTGTATGGATACTCAAAACAACATCATAAACAAAATATATTTTTTGAATAAACCATAACCTACTGTAGCATAAGCTTGTTTTATCATGCATTTCTTTATGCTTCTTGTCCAAAAAAATTCACTCAAATGGTATTGGTACTGAATGAATGAATGAATGAATAAAAAGATGCTCATTATATTCTTTACTACAGTGAAGACATTTCTTTCCTTATAAGATAAATAACGTTCACGTGAATGAGACCAGTCTGGATTTTGAGTTGTATAAAACATCTGAAAAAGCAGCCACATGACTGAAATAAATGACATAGCTAGCCCTACAGGCTGGAAATCCTGGCAACTGATAAAAGAGGAGAACCTCCAGTCTTTCTGCACTAACATACTGTAGCAGTACACAAGAATATGGATTTATTTCCCCTGGGCCGCACATGGGCTAGATAGCCTACACTTGAATATGGCCACAGGATACTGAGCTATGATATCATTATATCTGACACAAGTAGATAGGACGCTCCCACAAACTTACTCCACTCAGCCCAGAAGATGTGTTCATATTTAATCCACAGGAATGGCATACCCTCAACCCGAGACTGAAAAAATGACAATCCTCTAACTAATTCCCTGCACACACCCGCTCCATTTGAAGGTGCAGACTCTATTCCCTGGTACTGAGACAACCAAGTCCAATGGCTAAAGCCATACATTGCAATCCTAATAACAAACAATATTAGCATTTATCCTGAAGACACAAATAAAAAGTCCATATAACTCCACACAGACAGTTGGGCCTATGCATACAACATGATATACTAGATACAGTCAGACATGTTCCCTGCCCCAAAGAGCTTATGATCTAAGAGAGGTAAGAGAAGGCATGGAACAATAGATAAGGAGAAGAACGATGTGGGGAATTATTGAGGAGAAGTTTTAGGAGATATTTAAAGGAGGAAAGAAGGTGATTGGCAGACAAGCAGCAACAGAATATTTCTGGTATTTGGGGCATAAGTGCAAAAGAGAGACAAGGGGATGGGTAAGGTCAGATGATTAGGAAGAACCTCAAGAGTGAGGGTGGGTGAAGTAGAAAGCGACAGCAGTCATGTAGATGGGTGCAATATAATGTTGAGACTTAAAAGTGGAGGACAGAGAGACTGACTGTGGTAACAGACAGGAACATAATAATGGGATTCAAGGAGGTAGGATGGGATGATGTTGTCAGAGTGATGGGAGAGGAAAATTGTGTCAGAAACAGTTTGTAAGAGGGGAGAGGTGATAAGAGGAAGGCCAGAGACAGTCATCAGAGTCAAGTTAATAAGATAAGAATGTGGATAAAGTGAGCTGTAGCTCACGAAAGCTTATGCTCAAATAAATTGGTTAGTCTCTAAGGTGCCTCAAGTACTCCTTTTAATTTTAGCACTGTAGATCATGAAGAAAAGAGGAGATTTAGGTGATGTTATAGAGAAAAAAGTATTGGAACTTAACAAGATAAGGACAAGAGAGCAGAAGAGGAGAGAGAGACTGAGATTGAGAGTCTGGGAGACAAGAAGAATATGAAGCTGCTACCACCCACTGCTGGCTTTTGAAAGGATAACTGACAGTGCTCCAAACCAATCCACATGCTCAGTAGAGTTTAGAAGGACTAGTCAATGGCAGCCCAGGTCCTCCAAATGAGTAAAAAAAAGTTTCACTAGATATTTTTCCTCATTACAACAGAGAATACTAAAGCATAGCTATCTCAAGAATTAACACCGATCTCATTTTGCTCACACACTATGGAACATATGTGATTGGCCAGAGCTGCACGTTTCAGATTTGAATTGAGATACACATTTCCCCAAATCTTAGGAGTGTGCAGATCTGGGGTTTGGCTGGACCTATCTATAGTCTGGTGGAGGAATGAAATGCCTCCTCAGGAAAGTCAGCCAGCCAGTCAACCAACCCATCTGTCCTGCCACATCTTGATATATGATGTCTATCCACCTGCCATATTCTATGAATAATTGGTTCTGCCTGTGCTCAGAAAAGAATGAACGTTATACACAGGGAATATGGAGCAGAGAGAGCCAGTGAAAAACAAATACAAATGGCAAGGAAGAAATATTCTAATTGAAATACACATGGCATACCGGGAATACCATGCAGTTGAACTCTCCTCACTTTTAGGGGAGGGCTTGTGGGGGTTCCTCTTTTACACATAGATAGCAAAGGCTGCCTTTCAACTAGAAAACATTTTTTTTTTAAACTGAATCACCTGTGAGGAATAATATATACAAAAATTACAGGAAAAAGACTCAGACCAGTTTTGTGAATATTTCAAACCTCCAAAAATAATTCAAGAAATGTGCAAAATCTAGAGCCTCTCAAGGTTCACCAGGTTGTTTTGTTTACTAATCTTTACAGCACACTTTTCAAATAAATATTAGCAAACTTAGATGTGAATAGGGTTATTCCCTCTGTTTCCAACCCTACATGATACAGGCTATGGCTACGTGTGCACCGATGCAACCACGGTAAGCTCTCTAATGTAGCCACTCTAAGATGATAGGAGAGGGCTCTCCCATCAACTTAATTAATCCAGGAGCAGTGGTAGCAATTTTGGTGGGAGGTTGACACCAGGTTGAGCGACATAAGTGGCAGTATAGACATAGCCACAGAGGCTGAAAAACACCTGCTCCTGGAGCCCATGTGAGATTACACATAAGTCATTCAAGCACAATCCTTTCCTTTGAAAACTAACAGTGACCTGAAACGTCAATGTAAATTATAAAAAATGATTAAGCAGAAGATGAATTCAAATTGCTTACATGAATACAGTGTTCTGTCCTTTCCTGTCTCTCAAAGGAAAATATATGCGATATCTATGATCTTGATAGTATGGATAATATCATGTTTGTCTGGAGGTTGCAAAATTATTATGCTATTCAGTTAGTTGGATGGAGCAACATAGCATTCACTTTTTAGCATAATAATCCTACCAGGTTGATGCTATATTCAGACCTCATCTGTAACTAAAATAGGCCTTGATAAACTGATAAAGATATGAATCAGTAATTTCACTCTGTGAAAGAGCTGAGCATTTGTATTAAAAAACTGCACAGTGAATCAGAAGATCGGAATTTTAAACAAGAGATAGATAACCAAAACTATAGCAACTGACTTCTCACAACTCGATATATAAAGCTTCAATGCCACAGAATTTGTTATCCTAAATAAACAATAGAAAAAAATATAAATTCCAAAAGAACTGCATCAAAAACAAACAATTATCACGATGATAAACCCATTAGCAGAACAAAATCCGACAATGGGTGAGACACTACTAACTGCCAATGTTATAGTTTGTTTTAAAGGGCTACCAATTTTTTCCAACATAAAACTGAAAGAAACACACAATTATGTGCAAATGTACACTTTTCTATTATTCAGAAATAGGATGGCACAGTAATAACTTAAAAAAATACTGATAACACTTTCACCCTTATAATTAAATTAAGACAATGATTTTATATGGATAGCATTTTTAGAAACTTACATAACTGGCTGTTGATTTAGCAGTATTTAAAATTTTTAATGTCATTTTAAGCTGGTTTGGAAAGCTCCCTAAGATAGTTAACTAACTGTCATTCATGACAAACTGAGAGACTAAGATCATTAATGTTCTGATTATACTTAAGCACATGCCTAACTTAAAGCCTGTGATTAGTCCCTTAGACTTCAATCATGCTTGAATTTAGGCATGTGCTGAAGTCCCTTGCTGAACTGTGCCCTATAATACTGGGGGGTCGGGGGGCAGAAACTATCTACAACTACTCTGTGCTGGCATATTTTAAAATGGAAATTCAGTGGAATACCCTCTGTACAGTGAGAAATGCCTCCATAGGAAGGTTGGATTTTAAGGCTTGAAGACTGTAAACATTTTCCTCTGGAATTAAACAGAAGGTTGTCTACTCTCTTATTTACACTTATATTAAAGTCTCAGTAAGTCCCAACTCCCACAGAAGTCAATGGGAAAGCGCCCTTTGGTTTTAATGGGAGTTGGATCAGCCCCTAAGAGAACAATTCACTGTACTCCTGTTTTTTCTTTCCATACTCCTTGGTGTCTCCAGACAGATGTGGCGTTACAGCACTTTCACCCCAGGCCTGGTCTACACTACAAAGCTAGATTGACATAAGTCGCCTTGCATTGACCTATCTGTGCATGTATCTACACTCAAATTTATCTGTAACATAAGTGCCCCATTGCAATGACACAGTAACACCACCTCACTGAACAGCGCTGAACTGGGATCAACTTACTGAAGTCAATGCAGCATGGAGTATTGACACTCTGTGACCTATGTCAACCCTAACAATCTTCCAGAAGCTGTCCCACAATGTCCGATCGTGACACTATGGTCCCAATTATGAAGGGATCATGGAAAATAGAAGCCACCCTCTTTCCTCTCCTTTAGCTGCCTTTTCCCGATTTCCCAGGTTGGTGAGCGCACCTAGCATCTCTCCCTTGTGTGCAACTGGCCAACTAACCATGCCAGTTCCATGCACTAGACACGCTCCTGTCTGGAGCAAATCAAAAGTATTGGATCACCTGGACCAATGGGGAAAAGAGGCTGTGGAAGTACAGTTATGGACCAGTTGTAGGAATGTGGACATCTATGAAGAGACTGCACAGGGGATGCAGGAATACAACAGGGATCAGTAGCGCTGCATGAAAGCAAAGGAACTGTGGTAGGCATATCATGACAGAGCGCAACCATAGATCTCCCAGAGAATACCGTGGATACCTCCTAGGAGCCAAAGACACAGAACTCTGTCATGAACATTGGGCAGGGTGGGACATGCAGCAGGGGGCAGCTATGCCGAGAGCCAGAATCTTTTTCAGACTCTGCTGCAGTCTAGCCACTCCCACCAGACAAGCATGGATGAGCCCGCTGAAGGGAAAGAAACTGAAGGTAAGTGTGTACATACATTTTTCCTTACAATGTTTAAATATAAAGACAGTGCCTAGCCTAGCCTCAAGTTAGCAAGACAGATATAATAACTTTTCATTGTTTTACTCAGATGAGAAGGGTTACCAGTACAGAGGTACAGTTGTTATCCGCTTTTCATTACCCTATAGTGGTGGGAGTAGAAGACATGGAGAACAGTTTGTTTATGTACATAGATGTCCCTTGTATCTTCCTGAGAGATTGCAATGAAACTTTTATGAGATACTCCACAGTTGTCTCCCAAACGTTTCTAGGGATGGCTGCTTTATTTCATTCTCTGCAGTAGGACACCTTCCCACTCCACTCAGTCAGGCACAATTGCAGCGAACAGGCTAGTGTCATGTGGGCCAGGTGGCTCTGGGACATCATCAGCAGCTGTGCTCTGTGTGAATTTGTGACCCTCAGGAGTGAGATATCAGCTAAAATCACCACCACCTGTGGAAAATAGTACTCAGGACTTGTCTACACTTAAAATGCTACAGTGGCACAGCTGCTGCTACGCCACAGTAGTGCTTCAGTGTAGACACTGCCTATGCTGACAGGAGGAATTCTCCCATCAGTATAGGTACTCCACCTCCCAGAGAGGTGGTAGCTAGATCGACGGAAAAATTCTTCCATCAACCTAGAGCCATCTACAAGGCTTAACTACATTGCTCTGGGGTGTGGACTCCAAAACTGGAGCATCGATAAGCATGTCTTATTTAAAACCCTAATCGGAATAAGGGAAGGGGGTTTGGAAAATTCTCTTTTGCTCTCCGTTTTAACTGTAAACAGAATGATAAATTTGTCTGTTTTATCTATAGATGCTGCCATTATGGCCTTGACGGGTTCCCCCCCTCCACACCCACAGAATGTGTGACCCTGATGAAAATGAGAAAGAAGTGGATTAGGGACGACTTGTTCAGCAAGATCCTACAAGCCCATGCTTCATTGGACCATGAACAGAGGGTGAATATGGCAGACCACCTGGAAAAGGCGAGAGTGGACTGGGGAAAGGCCCAGGAGTCCCAACAAGAAAAAAAGAGCAAGTTGCACCTGGACATAATAGGGCTTCTCAGAAAGCAAACACAAATACTGCAGATTCTTGTGGACCTACAGGTCCAACAGTCATAGGCTCACTCCCTTTGCAGTCAATGGAGAACTCCCTTTTAACAACTCTCTACGCACTGCAATATTCTGTGACATCATGGGCTGCAACCCGATCCCTACCACTCCACATCTGTAAGGACAGTAAAGACAACTGCAGCTTCACTTACACTGAGCTGTAAGAGCCACAGATGATGTATGCATAACCAAAATGGACTGAAATTGACAGGAATGTTTTCTTCTTTTCTAATTTTAAAGTTCTGTTCTGTTAGTTTATTTTAGAAGTTTGTCTTGTATTTTTAATTGCACTTTTTGCATTGCTTTTGGTATGTAATAAATTTCTATTTTTTGGAAATAAATTCATCTTTATTACTTCATAACATATACCTCAGAATGCTTAGTGATACTCAAAATGCCTACTACCTTAACTGTACAGGACCACAGAACTCATAGGTTCAGTGAAAAATACTGTGTAATAAGTATAAATCTACACCAAACACCACTCAATTCCAACAGACCCCTAAACTTCAGGGCTCAGTAGAGCACAGTCCACCATACCACATTACCATGGCTAACCATTAAAGTGCTCTTTCAAGGCTTCCCTCAGCCATATAGATCCACATAGAGCTCTTCTAATGGCCCTTGTGCCTGACTGTTCAAACTCAGAAGACAGCTACTCCACTCCTGCCCTCCACCCCAGTGGTAACTTTCTCCCCTTTGTGTCACAGATATTATGCAGGGCTCAATAGGGAACTATAACCACTGGGATGTTTTTCTCACTGAGATTCAATCTTGAAAGTAAACAGCACCAGCATCCCTTTAATCTACCAAAAGCACATCCAGCTCTCATTCAGCACCTGTTTAGGCAGTAGTCTTTCCTTGGTGTTGTCAAGGAGACCAGTGTATGTCTTTCATGAGACAAGGGAGCAAGGGGTAGGCTGGGTCCCCCTGGATCACTACTGGCTTTTCAGCTTCACCAATGGTGATCTGCCAATTGGGAGAGATTGTCCCTGCTTGCAGCTTTCTGAAAGATCCTGTGATCTTGGATATGTCGGTGTCATCCATCTTCCCTGACTAGCCAGCACTGATACTGGTGAAGCGTCCTGGTGATCCACCAACACTTGCATAACCATAGAAAAGTAGCCCTTTCGGTTGATGTACTTTGTGACAAGATGGGTTGGTGTCAAAATAGGGATATGTATGTCGTCTATCACCCACCGCAGTTTGGGAACCCCATTACTGCAAATCCATCCACTATTTTCTGCACATTGCCGAGAGTCAACGTTCTGCATAGCAGGACACAATTAATGGCCCTATAAATTTGCATGGAAACAGCCCCTTCTGTGGATTTTCCAACTCTGAAATAATTTCACACTGACCAGTAGAAAACCAGCATGGCAAATTTCCAGAGTGTGATCACCACTCGCTTCTCAAGTGTCAGTGCAGCTCTTATTCCAGTGTCCCTTGCATCAGAGGGCTAGGGAAAACTTGGCATACAGATCCAGGAATGCAGCCTTTTTGCATCCAAAAGTTCTGCTGCTACTGTTCGTCGTCCCAAACCTGCATTACGATGCAATCCCATAAGTCAATGCTCATTTTTCAGGCCCAGAAGCGGTGCTTTGTCATCTGCAGCTGTTCCAAGAATTCAACCAACAATCTTGAACTGGTTTTTACAATATCAGGATCAAATAAATCATCATGTCTTCCATTGTTCTGGTTCTTCCTGAGGCTCTGCAAATACTGGAAGATCATTTGTCCTGTGTTTGCAACATTCAAGACAATACTGAAGAGCCCTGCAGGCTTCATGCTTCTGTTAGAGATGGAGAACAGCAAAAAGTGCCATGTGGGTTTGTGGGATTTAAAAAAAAGCATTATGGATGGAGAAAGTTGCATGATGGGCACTTGACCCCTTGCTTCCAGCCATGTCTGAGTGACTTGTTTCTGCCCCACAGTGCATTGCAAAAATTTCCCAAAAGGCACTATGCTGGGCAGAGGGGAGTGGCACACTGGGATACCTACCTCTGGTACACTGCACTTTGCATCCTGTTGTGTACATGCAGTGCCAACACATGTGGTCAAATATGCACACACAGGAACAACAGACTAACTGCAACAGCTTTACTCCGACATAACTTGCATCGACCACAGCTTGTAGTGTAGACATGGCCTCAGTTTCCCCCACTGTTCTTTGGCCAAGTCCATCCATAAGAGTGTCCTGGCCCTCCAGCCAGACCACTCTGCAGAATCCCACCCCTTCTGGGGCCACCAAGTCCTTTTTCCTATATCCAACAGAAACGTATATAAAACAAACTTCCAGCCTAACTGGGTTCAGCTGGCAGCCACCTCATAGCATGCCTCTGCTGCTCTAGGCTGTCCTCCTTTCTTACCACAGGCTTCTGTGGGGACCAGTCCCACAGACCAGCACACTCCTCCCCTCACTCAGGGTTTCAGGCAAGCTACAGCGCCTCAAAGCCCCTATCTCCAGTCAAGCACCCAGCTCACCTCTGCTCTTCCCATCCTTCTTTCAGGCTGCTGCTCATAGAGTGGGATCTCTCTACCTCCTCTCCTCTGGGTCTCCTCCTCCTGACTGGGATCACCCAGTTTTTAAATGCAAAATATCCTTGCTCTCCCACAGCTGGGCTTTATTTTTAATTAGGCCAAACCCGCCTCCAGGCAGGTTAATTGGCCTTAAGTTCATATCAACCTCTTTCCAGCACGTGTGGACTAAACACCAAATCACGGGGCCATATTTTCAAAGAAACTACAGTTTATGCACATAAAGTCTGTACAGTATTTGCAAATACAAATTGGGTGTTAGACATGCAGTTATATATGACACTTGAATATGCACAGCTAGGACCCTTTAGGTTGAAATTATTGCCTAATGGCTCAATAAAGTGACTGACAGTAAGATACAGAGTCAGATCTTTGACCTTTTAAAGGCTGCTTTGTGCCACTTTGGTAATAAAATCAGCTTGAGTGGCAAGTGGATGATTCCCTGCGTGAAAAGGAATCCTCTGGCAGTGTAAGGCCAGCACACTGGCTCCTGCACATCTATCCATGCCATCCCGTCATGAGGAGGGAGTGGGATTTGCTGGGGGGAAAAGGATATGGCTGGAGTGTCCCTCAGGGGGCTGCTGCTGCAACAGCCTGTAGGGTCAAGGTCAGCTGTATGTAAACTGGAGCTGCCCTGAGGGAAGTGATTCTGGGCACCAAAAATTACTAACGAGCTAAGAGGATAACATCAGTGGCTGGCAACCCAGGTAAGTAATAAACACACTGTACATGCATTTGGGAGTTTTGCTTAGGTAAATAAAGACAAAGTAAAAATTTCAGGATTTGGTCCACTGACTGAATTTAAGGGCAATAGCAGTCAAATATTACCCATGGGTTTAAACACTTCTCTGAGAACATGCTCTTTTGGCTAAAGCCATGAGTAATATTGTTATTCTTCACTCGTAGCAATAAAAATGGTATAGCTACTCAAAACATCACCATATTTTATACAGTATAGATAGATATCATATATGCACACCATATCAATCAGTAGATATTCTTAACCATGACTGAAATCACTACAGACCTGTTAAGGGCCCAGTTCCAGAAGGGGCCTTCAAATATCACAGAAAGTCAGTGGAAACTGAGATTGCTCAGAACCCCTCATGACTAGGCCTGAAAGTATTTGAACAAGACTGTCTCTAAGTATTAACTAATACTGTGATTCAGTCTATAAACTGGTATTCCCTGAGACCTGTGCATTTCAAGGAAGTCGGTTTGCTTTCTTTGGAGGCTCACAGAGTACATATACCTTATTTTGGAGAAAAGGCTGCTTGCTCCTGATCTAAAGTAACATCTATATAACATGCTCCCAGATACCACAGTGACTAGAGTGCCTTACATATGCCTGTAATAATCCCATGACTAAGTGATGACAATTTAACAATATTTTTGTGTAGCCCTGACACAAGTCTACACTGATAATCAGTTCATTATAATGAAGCTATGAAAATAGAAGGGCTGTCCTTAATAGGCCTATCTGAGTATTTACCTATCCTGTACAGCGTATACTACATATTCAAGTAGTCTCCTAAAATACAGAGTTTAACAGTATTGAGCAAAATACAGAGTTTAACAGTGTTGAGCTACAGGCTTTCTTGAAAGATTTCTCTCTCAGAAACTCCTCTTTACAGAACAAGTTATATGTACTTTCATTCAGGCTGATTTTAACATCTATTTACCGTAACTTCTAAGACTGACAATCTTGTATTTTTGCCTTTTCTCAATCTTTTCAACCTGTCAAAGAACGAAAGTGTGGGTTATGGTTCATTTCACTGCAAGTGCCTAGAAGCCGCATTATATCACTGTCCCCCACTATAGAGTCTCTTGTTCTCTTTCTCTCTATTCATAAATGAAAACAGATGATCTCAATCAAATATAAATTCACAGAATTATGGTTTCCTTCATTCTAGTGGTATAAAAGTTTATGCATAATTGGCACAAAATTTTATCCTGTGGTTTAAACTTTTTTTTAAACTTAAAAAGGAACCATCCTGTTTAAGAACTTGATGGTTTCATTTAAATCCAGTCCATCATATTTTCTGATGTTAACAAATGTGGATTGACTGAACAGGACTGATTTGTAACACCATCCAAAACTCAGGAGAGCTCTATGGCTCACCTTTCCTAATTCACCTTTCCTAGTCTGAAGTCTAGACTATAGCAATAGATTGAGACAACCAGTGGTTTATCAGTAGTACAGCCATAAAACTTAGGGCCAAATTCTTCTCTCACTTAAATGAATGTAAATTCATAAATTGATTTCCATTCAATACAGAGCAGAACTTGGCTCTCAATTCTGCAAAGACAGTGTTAGTGAAACATACTTCTCTAGATATTTAATGTTAAATGTGAAATACACCTTAAAGTTTAACATTTTGGTCTCCTACTACCACTTGGATGCCAAAAACTGTCCATAGTTCTATCTAGTTAGGTATGGGTCAAGCAACATACAATTAGCAAGCCTATTACGTATTCCACAGACAACGCTAGTGAATGCCAATTTCAATAACTGACTGGCACGCAACTGTAACAAGTCCACTGTTATGTTTCCATTGGGCTTGAATTAAAGTAAACTTTGTGAAAGGAAAGACCTTTTACACTTGGCTCCAAAGCACAGGAACAGATCCTCAGCACATGTAAACCAGCATAGTTCCATTGACTTCAACGGAGCTACACAGAGTTATACCCATGAAGGATCTGGCCTATAATGTTTTTGGGGCCCACAGCTCTTTTACTATCACAGAATTACTATTATAAAAGGGAACAAGGTAAGGTGTCCTTTAGATGTCATTCATCATGTATGTAGATAATGTTCCTAATACATCAATGTAAAGAAAAGGGTAACTGTGCAAGGAAGCATCTGAAAAGCTATTTCATGTTTACTTTTCCACAATTTACTTAGAGCAAAAAGAAGGAAACTTTCAGGTTTATTACAGTGTTTAGCTTATGTAATGCAGAAACAACAAATAGCTCATTCCATGCTATCACATCATGAAATAACTGACTTTTACCAATCCTCTGCACTACTTCAACCTAAATGGAACTCGCTCCATTGTTATCACTAAACATAAATTCACTTGATGCTGTTGCATCAGTGTGCATGTTCTGTATATTTGAAAAGTTACACATATTAGGGTGCATAATCGAACTGGAAAGATGTAATTAAAGTAACACCCAGTGAGCCAGATTCTGTATCCATTAGAGTCAACAGGAAATACTACCATTGACCAAAATGGGTGCAGAATCAAGCCCAATGTCACTAATTTTCACGAAGAGTTTTCAAGTTTCAAAATTCAGCACCAGTAGAAGCAAGATCATGTTATTTGGTAACAAATATTTTCTCAAATATCCCCTCTGTTTAAGCTACTGTCAACTTTCTCTAGTTGCCTGAAAATCTGTCCCAGGTTCCTATCCTAGCCCGGCTGAGTTGGATAGTGACTAACATGGTGACCAGTTTGTGGATGTGGATATACATGGTGTAATCCCAATATGAGCTCCGCTCTCCTCCTCCAAGCCAGATTTTGGACCTGGCCTCATGCTTCTTTCTTAAGCAAAACTCTCTTTCAATTCAACGTTGTGACTGCTTCTCATTGAAACAAATAAGGAATATAGAATTTACCCCTTAAATATAATACAGGATCCTAAAGGCTGTCCTGTTTCAATTTTAAGCTAAAATTTACTTAAAACATATATACATATAAGTTTACTTAAAAAATAAAATGAGAGCAGACATTACAATTACAATCAAGGCAGTTGCTTACGGCACGTTCCATCACAAATAGATTATAAATTACATTCAAAGGAATCTTTTTACTTTTTAATCTTCTCCCATTTAAAATAATTTATCTTTGAAAAATTATAACAATATGAACACGCTTTGTGTGTCTGAACACGAGAATCCTACTTCTCAGTTCATTTAAGTCATGCAGCCAAACATACCCCGTATTTAAAGCACACCTTGTTGTGTGGTATAAATTACAAAAATTATTATTCACAGCAAGTTTATAATAACATACCATTAGCATTAGGATAATAAACATGGTTAACAAAAGTTCTATAGTAGGCAAGGTCGTTGCTGCACCTTATATTAGCTAGCGGCATTTCAAGATAAACTCACTTTTTTAATAAAAAAATCCTAATCCAGAGGATTATAGACTTTTAAATGTGAAACTTTTTTGGTAGAAACTATCAGAGGAAGCAACTAAATGGGTATGAAACAAACAGAAGCATATTTTTTTTTCTAGTTTAACTGTTGAATAGCCATTTTTATTTCTTACTTTCCAGCATATGTGAAAGTTGCTCAGTCAAGAAGTTTATGCTCTCCTAAACCTATATTGTTTCAAGAAAACAAAAACAAAAACTAAAGCACTATGCAAAGCCAGGCTATAAGTGAAATAGCAACTAGTAAAATGTATTTCTCTGATGCAGAGAACATAAAAAACAAAAACAAAAAAATATTCAAAATGGGATAAAATTGATAAAATATGAACCACATGAAACTAACCAAGGCAGAAAACTCTAAACCTGACCAGAATTCATTGTCCACTCTCCCATCCCTGACAGCACATGGGCCTCTAGGCCCACTACTAATGGAAATCATTAACGCCACCTTCAAAGAAACACAACTACTAACCTCCCTGCAATAGTCTTCTTCTTAGCATATGCACAACTTGCCTCAGGTTGCACGTGATGGGGATTCATCACTGAATTTGATCCACTGGTTGGATCATTAGCTTCCCTGGCCCGGGTACTGATGGGAAGTGCAATGTGAACGCTGATCCATACCCCCTACCCCCCTGGAACTATTGCTTAATCTCCAAACTTCCATTCTTAAGCAAAATTGTTGAAAAAGTGCCACACTCCAACAAGTTTCGACATCTGCCAACAGCTAGGTTGCTTCACAAATCATGCTCCAGAGCACTGCACAGCATGGACATAGTGTTAGTAGCACTAGAAGACAACCTCCTTATGGATATACATACAGGCTGTATCTTCATACTAATTCTTCCAGACCTCTCTACAGTATTGTGACTTGGTAATTCACAAGGTATCCAGCCTACATGATACAATGGAAGTAGATGGTGAGGTGCTAACATGGCTCCAATTATTCCTTTCTGGCAGAGAGTGGTGATGAATAGCTGCTCCTTTCCTATGTACAGACTTTCATCTGCAGGAAGAAGGTTTTCTAACTTGTTTCCCAGAGTAATCAGCCTGAGCACCTCATTGCAACAAGGCAAAGAGATTAATAGTGTTTCAAAAATGGTTTGGAATTTACATGGGCTCAGCCATGCAAATACTTATGCAAGTATCTTGACTTATCAGTGGAATTACTCAAATGAGTAAAGTTACTCATCTGCGTAAGTGCTTGAAAGATCTGGCTCTAACGTTCTTCATGTTCTGCTGCCTGCACAAAACTTGCTGATTGTTTCATTTGCAGTTCTCAGTCACACAGCTTTTCTATTTATTTAAAAGAGCTCATGTGTCACTTGGCGACGCTGTATATTAGGGGATGAATCATGTCTGGTCCTCCCTCCGCAACCCCTCCATCTTCTAGAGTGATAGGAAAGGAGACTAGTCAAGTGTGAGACCACAAAATTAATAGAACAGTTAGTCTTTGATGTCTCATTCAGTAGTTTGTCAGAGACATTGTAAGAAAGCCAGAATTAGGTAGTTGGCTGAACTTAGGCAAACTGGCTAATTCAGTATATTGCAAATAGAGGTTTTAATTCAGAAGGCCTGCAGAATATAGTGTAACAATCATTACAAACCTGAGACAGAAGCCTAATTTTTACTCTTGAACTTAACCAACATTACCAGCCATAATTATTTGGCTTGAACATATTTTTAAAAAGTGGTTAACTACAGTATGGGCGTAATGGCATAAAGATAGCAGCATTTACAAGTCACAGGTTCTTTCCTTCTTCTAAAAAGGCTTGGATTCATAAGCCCAGGACTCTCTGATGTATGCCAGACTCCGATGCAGAGATGGTATATGAACTTAAGTGGTCATTTAACTTCTCTCTGCCTCTGTAAAATGGGGATAATTCTGAATATTCAACTGTTCTAGCTAAAGGAAGTTCAAAAATACTACAGTGAATTCAAACATCAAAGCATAATACAGGATGCATGTTTAATGGAAGCCAATATACTTCGGATATAGGGATGTTTGAGACTCAATTCACATAATGTCAGTAAAATGCCTTGACATCCTCAGAGGGAATACAAAGTGCAAATATTATAATTAGCATCAACTTAAATTTCATTATCATCTCCTATAGTAATCGTGAGCATGAGCTGTGACTTGGGAGTCATATAGCTCTTGACAGAAGTGTGCTCTCCTGTGACTTTTTTAACTGACCTTCTGTTTGGGTCCTGGAGGAAGTTTATGCTCTAAGCAGGACCTATCTATTTTGAGTCAGGATCCTGTAAAATGCTGCATATCCTCAATTCCCATTGACTTTATTGGGACTTGAGAGCACTTAGCACTGTGTAGGCTTAAGCCCTTTGTTCCTCACATTCATCTCAACCCTGACAGTCAAACTTGGGGACTTGGGAGTAGATGCAGTTCATTCACACACACACACCCCACCCTCCCACCCGCACATGGAAATCTTGATATTACCACTGTAATACTATGCCTGACTCAGCAGCACCCCTTGGATGTCATCCTGAACTTCATGATATTCTCCCATAATACAGCCTGCCTCATTTGAAGAAACACCATGGGAAAACTGATCTGCTGTGAAATCTTATGTCCATCCTAGCCATTTCTTTAAAAAGCTACATTGCTTTTCTATGATCACTCACTAGGCTTTCCATCAGGACGAGTAATTCTTCTTCCCTAATGACCTCTAATCATCTTATCAGGTTTTATATATATAATCAGCTTTTCCTATGATTTTGCCTCATGGGTGCTCACTCCAGTTAGTATAGAACATTAGCCGTCAGTAGACTAACTAGCACGGGATGAAAGTGATTTAACTTATTGCCATTACCTAGTTAAATTGCCCTGTACCATTACAGTATGGAACGGTGATTTGGGAGTTCCAGTAGCAGCACTCGGATGGAAATTGTTGGAAGTCTGTTATATGAAGGGCTGGAATTATTGGACTACTCCCATCGGTGCTATGTAAGCACTTTTAGAAGATGCTGGAGCTTGTTTCTTTACGTACACTATAAATTTTCAATGCCAATTTTAGACCCTAAAAGAAAGGGTTTGAGCCAAAGCCTCCAATGGGAGTCTTTCTGTTGAGTTCAATGGCTCAACCCCTCACCTACCTTACACAAAAAGATTAGGGAAAGGTTGTAGTCTAGTTTTCACAGCCACAAATGGAAGCCCAGGGGCATAAGGTGACCCCTTATTAATTTGAACTGGCTACCCATACTGCTGTTTGCAGTTGGGAAGGGGAAAGAAGCTCCACAAAGCCACTATGTTCCCATCCCCACCATGCAGGTACATGGGTGTGGATGGGGTGAGGAGAGGAAAAGAAGCCTTAGCTCCACCCCACACTCCCCCCAATACACCAGTCAGTATTGTAGTTGTGCCAGCCTATTGGCAGACGTACACTGCACTGGGTATTGACCTGGAGCAGTTTACTCCTTCCATGGAGCAGCAGGGAGACTGGGGTGAGGTTGTGACTAACCAAGTCACAATCTTCTTCACAGGCTGCTCCAGGGACAGCACAATAGTGTGTGTTCTGTTTCTCAGGGCAGACTGTTCCCTCATGACCTAGCTGTTACTCTGTAGTTTGGGCAAGAGTTTATATCTATTTATACACATTGTTTTTTAAGACAGTCTCTACTTCGGTGTGCAGGACCATTTGGGCTTTAGTGGGAGTTGAGTGTGGCCAGCACCTTCAGGAGTTGTTCAGGATCTTCTGTGATCAAGCTCCAAAGCTATTTCCACACCAAAGGGGCTGCAACTCTGATAGCTGGCTTATAAAGATCCTTTCTGAATAAAAATGATATCCATGACCATCTCGGAACAAGAGCCCACTTCCTTTTCAAAGCATCGCAGTCTGTACACAGCCTATGTACAAATATTATATTCTGATAAATAGGCTGCTTTACAATAGCACTAGTCATGCTTTGTGCCTCCACTGTCTGGAATGCAGGCACATACAGTTTGGAGGCAACCTGCAGAGCCCGCACGCTGAGCTCTGTCCTACTGGTGTACTTCACATTTACAGTGTTGTGATGTGCATTTTTTAAAAACATTTGTTGTCCTGAAAGTCCTTATATACATGGAAGAAGCAGCATTCCTCCCATGACCATATTAGAGCAGAACCACTTCCCAATTTTATTTCTCTTTTAGATGAAAGCTGCTTTGAGTTTTAAGAACCTAAAAGATGTTGTCTTATTTTGAATAGGAAATTACACCCCACTATGACTAAGAATGCCTACAACACAGAACTTCGTCATACTGAGAGCTGGGACCCTCAGTCAAATACACACCAAAACAGTCATAATGAAGCACCGATGTATAAGAGAAAAATACAATGACGTCACTTCAAAAATGGTAACATAAGTTTAAAATACTAAAATAGGGTGCATTATATATCTTATCAGTTAATGTCTTTGTTTAACAAAATATAGGAATTCTCCCTATCTGTGTTCTATAGAATATATATACATTATTCCTTTTAGTACCAATAATTTGAAGTAAAGTTCTGGTTTTTGTTTTTCTTTTTTTGGGGGGGGAAGGGGAGCTGAAAAAGGTATATAATGTACTCTTGGAAATCTATGAAGGATTTTGATGAGTGCAGAATAGTAGAAAACTCAAATGGGTCTCTTTAAGGCCGAGAAGGAGATATAATGTAAATAAAATTTACATTTACTTCAATTAGAATGTACTGTACATTATTGGTAAAGTTCGGGTGGCAGGTACAGCTGATGTGTATGGGTTTATATTTGTGCCTATGACATATCTTCAAAATTAAAGCAAGCCCCTGAAACAACTGGAAGGCCTACTGTCAGTTTTGAAACCCCCTAAAGATAGTTCTAGGATCCTTCAAGTTTAATATCCTCATTTCACTCCTACATTACACTGGTGACATATGTTTATGTTATTACACTATAGACATGTCCTTCTGACATGCTAGGAGTTAATGTTTCTGCTTTCCAAAGAAAAAGAATGGCTTCTGGTTACCAGCTAACCAGTATAATGTGGCATGTTAATGCTGCTGGGAAATTATATGCATCACTAATATTCTTCTTACACTAAGGCCAATATTTTCTTTAGGTCTGGCATTTATGCTATACATTTTTACACAAACGTCTCTGTAAATTCTTTTACATTATTTCTTCCATAAATCAGATCTAAGAACACTTTCGGTACCACAGTTACATACAATCCCTTTTGTAGAATTCCATTTAAAGGTCAGCTATGCTTGTTAAGATTTTTAAGGTGTCTGTTCCATTTAAATCGAGTTAAAAAAATGGAATGGAATCTACTACGAGAGAACAATCCCACATAAATGAAAACCATGTGCAAACATTCAACAGGCCAACTATGTAAAAACGTGTTATATACTGTGTTTATATGTATTTTATTCACAGACAAGGTTTGTATTAGGATTATATTGATTTCCTGGTGCACATGAATGTTAACTGTGCCATTGTACCATTGTGTATATGTTAAACCCCCTTCTCTAGCTTTAAATATAGACAACTATAACGTGGAAAGTTGACTGCTTCTTTCAAAAGATTATTTTAACTTATACTTGATTTATAATATATTTTGATTGGAGATCCATACTGGTAACCAGATTTATTTGCAGAATGCCCCGACATATAACAGACCAAATCAACTTCTAGATCTGAAAACCTCTGAACTTTGGATCCAGATCTGAATTTTATGGCACTGGAACATCTTTAATCAGAAATGCTGGCTGTTAAATTGCACCCAAATAAGATCATTTCCATCAGACCCAGACTGTACAATGTCTAATTTCCTAGTACCTGAGTGAGTTCAAAATCTGGAGGAGAGTAAGTAGGCTGAGGCTAAATCCAAAGATCAATGAGGTGACACAGGGAAAGAAATGAGGATACTACAAGGATGGGTCTGATCAAGTCAAACACTTAAGTATGTGCTTAATTTAAGCACGTGAATAATCCAATTTGATGAGACTACTTACATGGTTACAGACAAGCAAATGCTTAGGTGCTTGTGGAATCAGGGACCTAGTTCTTGTCCCATTTTTGGGCGATCTTGACTGCCCCATGTTTAAGAGCTTTACAACTTGGGAGAAGCTCACTCTCTTCCTGGGATCCCAGGCAGCACGAGTGGCTATTGGCCCTTTTCTCATCTGCTTCTGATTAGACCTTGTGAATTACCCCCCACCCCCCATAATCTGGCCCCATGCTTGCATAACTCCTAGATTACATGAATGCAGAACACCGCATTTGTGTCTACCCTTGAAGACTTCACAGATGCTACAGAACACAGCACTGTGTGAGGTGCTGTCATCCGTAGGGAGCACATTACACAACTTCTCCTAGAATACCACTAGCTCCTACTTGCATCTCAGTGCAATTCAGAGGCATCACCTGGGTACCTGAGTGACTATCTTTCTCCTCATGTGCCAAAAATGCATCAGAGGCATTTGATCTAGCAGGCTACAGAATGAACAGCTGGTTATAGGAGTTCTCAGTGTAGGGCCCTTGTCTCAGGAATTTGCTCTCCCTCTGAGTCCCAAAGAGCCAGAGGCCATTGACCTTTTCTTTTCTCAAGCCAATCATTTGACTGGAAGGGTAGTCTGGGAGATGGGTGTGACTATTGATTGCAAGAAAATATTTGTGGAGAATCTTCTTTTCTTGATGCTGTTTAACTAAGCAGCAATCATGAATATTTATTTAACTTTTATGCACACATCCTAAGACATGTGCAGTACAGAAGATAAAGTTTAACAACAACAAAAAATTGATGGTACCAATGATGTCACACAATGATGCATTTGCTGCATGCCTCTCACAACTGGTTAGCAGAGGCACTCAGCATACAAACCTGTGCTTCACTCCACTTTCATTTTTGCTTTGGTGATTGCTTTTAAATATAAATGACTAAACGTGGCTACAATACAGTACATTTTGGTTTCCATTTGTCAATTTTCAGCCAAATATGAAAGCCCACATCCTATCTAAATAAAACAAATCAAATGAAAGCATTATCCCCTTTCATAGAAAGTGCTGTAACTTGGAATTAAGGGCTTTGTTTCCCAAATAAACTGAAGAAAAAGAAATACAGCTGAGTACAATTTAGAACCTGATTTTCAAATCAAGTCTCTGTTTTTTCAGGCATAAATTGCACCTGTATTGACTTGCCAGGAAAAACTCTGAATAAACTGTGAGCACAAATACGGAGATTTTGAAAATCATGCTCTATTTTCCATACACAACATTCTGACCATGCTATTTCCCTTCCTTCATTACTAGCAGTCTATCCTGTTGATGTAGAAAAAGGTAGCCAAACTTCTCATAGAATGTAGCTCAATGTAGCAATGAGGCCCAATCCAAAAAACGCAGCCTGAGCATTGATAAATTAGGTCAAACAGAGATCATAATCCAAATTTTGGACCAGCTTCTCAGCCAACATAGATCGGCATAACTTTAATAAAGTCAATGGAGCTACAGCTATTTCCACCAGAGAGGATCAGGCCATTCATCAGGCTACACAAAACACCCTGGATATTAAAATCCTGGGCCAGATCCTCCACTGGTGGAAAATGGCGTAGGTCCATGTCTTGGGATTATCTCTCAAAAAATGGAAGGCCCAAGCAGTTAGATCTTCAACTGCTGGAAACAGATGTGGCTCAATGGACTTTCTACATCTACAATGATTCTACTCATTGAGATCTGAGCCTGTAACCTTTGGAAAGGACATATTTGGATCCACACTCTGCTGCGTGGGCCCTTCTCTTTTTCACAGTGTAACCACTTGCTACTGGAAAGATTTTGAAATACTTGAAGAACACTGACAGAAACCTTTCTAAACACAGTGTGACAAAGTCAGTGCTAACAGATATAAGAGAATGGTGAGGGCAGATATATCAGCCCTAGAATGGTGAAGGCCCTATTCCCTATGAGTTGAAAAAAAGTTACCTCAGGTTAACTAGAGACACTTGAGGCCAGTTAAGGGCTGCTAGTGACCTTCAAAAACCCTTTGAGAGGAGTGGAGAGACAAGCTGCAGCAGGGGTAGTGGCAGCAGGAAAGAAAGGCTTCCCCTGAGTGGAACACTGTCTCTCTTCCCTATAGGGAAAGAAACTATTCTAACAACTGCTTGGGGAAAGACTGACCACTGGGACCAGCATAGTAACATAACCCCCCAGAGAGGGGGCAGGGAAAAGTATTGGTTTGGGGGTGGGTCGTTTTGCTTAAGAGAACTTCTTGGACCTACCCTGAGGCCTACCATGTAAACAGAGAAAATAAAACCAGAGAAAAGAGAAAAACTCTCTGGAGTCAGATTGATTTACTCCAGGCCCCGCCACCACCCATGGGAGAAGTGCTGAGGCAGACAAGGTATTTAGCTACAACAAAAAATGCACCACTAGGAGTGTTTGCCCTATTGTATAAAATTGTTTTGGGAACTCATCATGTCAAAATAAAGCTTAGAGAACAGATGGAAACATCACAGGAATTGATGCACAAATGTTGATTAATCAGTGTTAAGAATAATTATTTATGATAAAACTCTTGTCATATGATTTAACAATTGATAAGTGTTTCCAAATCACCACCTGTGTCAAGACTTTACCAGATAAGCCCTGAAAGCCCACCTCCTCACCTCTAAAAGCAACCTCTTACTTCGTCATTCTTCTGTTCAAATTGTAAATTCTTTTACTTGCAATGTTTCTTTTGTTTTCTTGACACTGTATTTAACAATTACTACTTGAGCTAAATAATAAATCAACATTTCCTACTTCCTCTGTTATATCTGTGATGTTTACAAGTTGAAACCTCCCATATGGGAAATGTATTTCTTGATGTAGAGCTAATAGATGCAATAGTTTTCCCTTTCATTTATAAAAGTGTGTCAAATAGCTGCCAAACTAAAAAGAAATAAACTCTTAAGTCTGGTTAAGAATACAGTGGCAGTACTGAGTCTGCCCTTCAGAAAAAAATTAAATATGGTGCATATTAACTTTCTCATATGCTGTCCATGTTATTTTAACATTTAGTGCCAATACACCTCTGTTTTGACTATTTCATTAATGAGGACAATTCATGCTGTGATACCATGGATGTTCCAATGACAGGTTCCAGAAACGGAACGAGGTGCTGATTGATACATCCTTATGCACTGTGTTCACATTTTAGGGCCAGGCAAAGTTCAAGATGCTTCATTTCTCCATATCTGTTTTGCCTATCCAAAATTAAAGAACTAGGATGTAGGCTTTCAATGGAATTTCACTTAGTGTTTCCCTAAGTGCATTATTACACGATTCTCCAGTATTCCACTGAAGTATCTCTGCTCTGTGCTGAGCTGAAATAGCTGCCTTGGATGGCACTAGGGTCTCCAGTCAATCAGCAAGACAAAGTGTTGCACTGAGCCCCAATGCAGTACTTCCTCCACTGCTGGTGACACTGCATATAGACAAATTATGTCAGTTTTGTGGAAGGTGGCGCATGTGGAGAGAGATGGGAGAGAGAAGAGGGAACAGAGAAAAGATAGCAGTATATCTCCAATACTGATGTCTTTGTCTACATTTGCTTCATCCCTCTGCTCTGCTTTTTTTCCTGAACTAAATTGTAGGACAGTTGGTAGCACCCTCAGAAAACATAAAAGACAAGCAAGGATCCCATGGTGTGAAGTGGTGAGTCCCACAAGAAGGGAGAGGGTATGCAATCCAAATATTTGATACAAAAATATTTTCCTAAACATTTGGGTTCCCCAGATTGGCTGGTATTTGGGAATTTATTTTATGTTATTTAAGGTTGTACGTCCTTAATAATAAATGAGTTAGGTTTAAAAGCCCCAGTTTACAGTATCTTTTGAAAATGGCTGAGCCACAGAAGCTGTCTGGATAGCAGCATATCCACTGTATGCCCAACGGTTCTATGCTGGCGATTCATACAGAAGTATTACTATTATCATACTGATAGTAATAAACACTAGGTTTAATTTTAAATGGGGCTTAAAAATCCATTTCCTTCCCTCACCATTTGCTATTTATTTTTCAGCTACTCAGTATTCCTGGAGAGTTGGAAAAATCTTAAACATTTCAACACTTAGCCATACTGTTGAAAACTTTATCTTTAACAGCATAATATTTCTAAATTAAAGTTTCTTGTCCGGAACTGACTAGGTAAATACATACCATGTATGTATATTTTTCTTTTCAAACTTCCATTTTAATGTATGTCTTTCAGTTTCAAATCACCAATTTATATCATCTGCATCAAGACAGAGACAGTGAAGGAACAAGCTTTTAATGCCAGAACTCCCACTTCCTACATCCCGCTCTCTTGAATGGCCCTTTCAGCAGCTTTTGGGCTTATGAGAATAATTACAAATAAAATGTTTTTCATCTGGATGCTGGTTTATAATACATACCAGTTCCAGTTCTGAGACCAGGCTATGCTTATAATTAACAGAGTAAGACTAATTCTCCATTTTGTGAGACCCCCTTAAACTCCTCTGGATCAGGCTACCACAACACCCTTGGTGTAGGGACAGTCCCTAGGTGGTGTAGGGTTCAAGGTCATTCAGAGATGAGGGGAAGGAAGCTTTGGTGGAGAGCTGCTGAGCTCAGGGTGTTCTCAGCTGCCAGAACAGCCCTTTGATGTGATAGGCAGCCAGACATAAGTTAGAGCAGCCCCAGGGCTGCTCTTACCTATAGACTCCTACTGTGATTTGATGTGTGGGTGAAAAGAGCTATTTGTGCACAAAATAAGTTTCTCTTTCTAATCATTTTATGCTGGAGTACAGAAGCCATAGAGCTGAACTCCTTAGAAGAATAACAAAATTGCCTGAGGGGCTGCAGAAGGAAAAAGGGCAATCAGTCTTTTAGCTGCAAATGGCCAAGGCAGACTGTTAATACATAGAACATAAGAACGGCCATACTGGGTCAGACCAAAGGTCCATGTAGCCCAGTATCCTGTCTTCCGACAGTGGCCAATTCCAGATGCCACAGAGGGAACGAACAGAACAGGTAATCATCAAGTGATCCATTCCTTGTCGCCCATCCCCAGCTTCTGGCAAACAGAGACTAGGGACACCATCCCTGCCCATCCTGGTTAATAGCCACTGATGGACCTACCCTCCATTAATTTATCTAGTTCGTTTTTGAACCCTCTTATAGTCTTGGCCTTCACAACATTCTTTGGCAAGGAGTTCTAAAGGCTGACTGTGCATTGTGTAAAAAAATACTTCCTTTTGTTTGTTTTAAGCCTGATGCCTATTAATTTCATTTGGTGACCCCTAGTTCTTGTGTTATGAGAAGGAGTAAACAACACTTCCTTATTTACTTTCTTCACACCAGTCATGATATTATAGACCTCAATCATATCCCCCCTTAGTCATCTCTTTTCCAAGCTGAAAAGTCCCAGCTAATTTAGACCCCATCATTTTATATGTATAGCTGGGATTATGTTTTCCAGTGTGAATTACTTTGCATTTATCAACACTGAATTTCATCTGCCATTTTGTTGCCCAGTCACTCAGTTTTGAGAGATCCTTTTGTAGCTCTTCGCAGTCTGCCTGGGACTTAATTATTTTGAGTAGTTTTGTATCATTTGCAAATTTTCCCACCTCCTTGTTTACCCCTTTTTCCAGATCATTTATGAATATGTTGAATAAGACTGATCCCAGAACAGACGCCTGGGGGAAATCACGATTTACCCTTTGTTTCCTATCTTTTAACCAGTTACCAATCCATGAGAGAACCTTCCCTCTTATCCCATGACTGCTTACTTTGCTTAAGAGCCTTTGGTGCAGGACCGTGTCAAAGGCTTTCTGAAAATCTAAATACACAATATCCACTGGACTCCCCTTGTCCACATGCTTGTTGCCCGTTTCTTTCAAATATAGTGCCACTCCCCCATCAGCACGACCTGTTCTGTCCTTCTGATATATTTCGTATCCTGCTATTACTGTGTCCCATTGATTAATCTCACGCCACCAAATTTCTGTGATGCCTTTTATATCAATATCCTCATTTAATATGAGGCACTCTTATTCATCCATCTTATTATTTAGACTTTTTGCATTTGCATGTAAGCACTTTAAAAACTTGTTACTTTTTAGCTGTTTCCCATTACATGATGTAATTTTTTTCATTTGACTGTTTCTCATCAGATCCTACCTGTATTTTATCATCTTCCATACTCTCCTCCTTACTAGGACATAGAGAATCTCCATTTATAGATGCTCCCCTAAGGGATATCTCTATCTGAACCACATGCTCCTCCACACCTGTCGGCTTTCCCCCAGCCCTTAGTTTAAAAACTTCTCTATGATCTTTTTAATTTTAAATGCCAGCAATCTGGTTCCATTTTGGTTTAGGTGGAGCCCATCCTTCCTGTATAGGCTTGTCCTTTCCCAAAAGTTTCCTCAGTTCCTGATAAATCTAAACCCCTCCTCCATACACCATTGTCTCATCCACACATCGAGACCCTGCCTTTCTGTCTGTCTAACTGGCCCTGTGCATGGAACTGGAAGCATTTCAGAGAATGCTACCATGGAGGTCCTGGACTTCAATCTCTTACCTAGCAGCCTAAATTTGGCCTCCAGCACCTCTCTCCTATCCTTCCTTATGTCATTGGTACCTACATGTACCATGACCACCAGCTCCTCCCCAGCACTCCTCTATATACATAAGTATATCTAGATGCCTTACTCTCCATCATACACTTTGCCTCAGTATTGTCTTGGCAGCACCCCTCTCTGACTCCCAAAGTAAGAAACAGGACTAGAGCAATATGGGGTTCATTTTTGAGATCTCATACCCCACAAGCAATAGATAGCAGCTCCTTTTAATGATAAAGTCATGGGCGAATCCAATTCACTAAACCTGATGGCTTTGGCCAATATACCACCTCTATTCATTGTAGTGTTATGCCTAGACCTGGCTGAATTTTTTTTTGTCTAAGTTCATGTCTACACTAGGGGATTGTCTACACTTAAAACCCTGCAGCAGTGAAGCTGCACTGCTGAAGCTACACTACTGTAGAGCTTCAGTGAAGATACTACCTATGCCATGGGGAAAGACTCTCCCATCGGCACAGGTAATCCATCTCCCCAAAAGATGGGAGAATTCTGCCATTGACCTAGTGCTGTCTACACAAGGAGTTAGGTTGGTTTAACTGTGTCATTCAGGGATGTGGATTTTTCATACCCATGAACAACATAGTTATACTGACCTCATTTCCTAGTGTAGACCAGTCCTAAGAGTGCTTTACTGGTATTGGAATAATACTATACTGGCAAAGCACTCCTACTGGAGATGCAGCTATACCTGAAAAGCCTTGATTTGGACTTGTATAGTAAAACCACACCCCAGCTATACTGGTAAAACAAGCTGTACCGGTAAAAGTGCTGCTTTCTCAGTATAGGTGCATCTATTCCAGAGACTTCTGCCAGCACACCTATGTCAGTCAGTGATCACACCCTTTTCACACAGCTAACCAACATAGCTGTGCTGGCAGAAGTCTGTAGACTTAGCCTAAGATTCTGAGAAAGAATGGCTTTGAAATCATTTTTCAGAGGAAATGTTTGTTTCTGGTTTGTTTTTGTTTTTTCATTTTTCCTCTACCCAAAAATTCCAAGCCAAAAAGGAACAAAAAGATTGTTTCATTCTGAAAATTTTCATTTTATCTTTTTTGGGATTTCCCCCCTCCCCTATCTCTTACTTAATTTCTTTTCCCCCATGGGAATTTAAAAACTAAGGCCTTGTCTACACTGGCACTTGGTCAGCACAACTTTAGTCGTTCAGGGGTGTTAAAAAAACGTGTCCCCGGACGACAAAAGTTTTACCAACTAAAAGTGTCGGGGTGAACAGCGCTTTGCCGGCAGGAGCACTCTCCTGCCGACAAAGCCACTGCCACTCGTGTGGGGTGGAAATTGTGTGTCGGCAGGAGATTTCTCTCCTGCCGACAAACAGCAGCTACACTGTAAGCCTTTTAGCAGCACAGCCGCAGCGGCACAGCCATAGCGGCACAGCCGGGTCACGAAAAGCCTCATAGGGTAGCCATAGCCTAACTGAAAGTGCTAGGTTTTTCCCTCTCTCACTCTCAAAAAGTGAGAGACAGGGAAACCAACAAACTGAAATACACTTTTAAAAAAAAAATAGAAAATGACAAAATTCTAACAAAACAGACTATTTTTTCCAATAATTTTCGCAAAAATCAAATTTCAACCAGCCCTTTTTGTGACTCATTTCTATGGGGGGAAAAGTGGACATATATCATGGGACCCATCATTATTAACAAGTAGCTTTAAATTTAATAAACCCAATAAATTGCTGGAATAATTCCATTAGTTTCAATTGAATTACCTAAAGCATTACTTTGAATCAACTTGTCTAAACAACGTGATCTAATCTATTGAAGCAATAGCTTCTCGAAATTTTTGTTTTACTGAATTTGGCTTAGTCTAGAATGAATCTCAGTAAGACAACAAATATGTAGTTTCTTATAGTACTCAATATCTTAAAATGCAAAACAAAAATCTGGTACCCAAAAATACTAATCCTACGTTATAACTGAGAAACCTACAGCATCTAAAACAGAATGGTTTTGTGAGATGATTATGGATTATAAGACTCAATCTGACTTTGGCAATTATTTTTTAACTACAAATGAATTTGTATAATTGGACTATTTTGACTTCTTACATTCAACTATTTTGTTTTAAGGTGGCAGCAATTCA
Source organism: Caretta caretta (assembly GCF_965140235.1). Lineage (NCBI taxonomy): Eukaryota > Metazoa > Chordata > Testudines > Cheloniidae > Caretta > Caretta caretta. The sequence continues at coordinate 181,960,325 of NC_134207.1, forward strand.
GAATGAACTCCTCCAATTTTTAAGAACTTGGTTTGTATCAAAGTCTGAAAAATAGAAACAGGACACTAAACGTTCTTTCCCTTGATACAATTATAATATTTTTCAATAACCAGTCTTCATTTTGTAAACATGATTGTGACTAGAGCTGTGATTAAATTGACAAATTATTTCATCAGTGCTTTCAAGAGAAATTAAAACTACGTTGCAGCATTTAAACGTTTATGGAATTGGTCTAAAGCATTTGATAATCTTGTCTGTGATTTCTTATGACACGTTATCTCAGGTTGGGTTTGGGAATCAAGTCTTGTCTCAGTTGGTTAAATCACCAAATGCAATATGTTAAATTTGATGGTTTTGTGTCTCAGTTTAAATCTGTTCCCAAGACTCTATTTTAAGCCTACTTGAGTTTACATAGTACGGCAATAATATAACGTGATAAAAAGCTCAAATTTCATTTTTGTGCTGATGATACGGGTTTGTATAATACTGATTCAGGTATTTCTCCTTCTATTTCAACTGTACAGATACATTTTGAAATTCACCAGAGGACTTCATAACTTAAAACATGTATTAATAAAAAGAAAACAAAGTGTAAGATTTTCTAAAACAACAACAAAAAGACAAAAGTTAGCAGAATGAATCATAATTTAAGAATTGCACTTTAGCTATTGCCCTCCCAAGTAATTGGAAGAACCCAAATTCCCTTATATTTTCTCTTTATTCTACACAATTAATGTGTCAAAATCTGACTGGGCTATGGGTGTGGTCAGATACAAAAGCAACATGCACTCACTGATCAACACCCAGTCAAACAACATAGTGCCTAAAATCATCTTTAAATCTATGTGGAATCCTACTGTCTTTTTAAAAGACGGTTTCAGTTTGTTTTATATTTGTGTTCATAGAATCATAGAATATAAGGGTTGGAAGGGACCCCAGAAGGTCATCTAGTCCAACCCCCTGCTCAAAGCAGGACCAATTCCCAGTTAAATCATCCCAGCCAGGGCTTTGTCAAGCCTGACCTTAAAAACCTCTAAGGAAGGAGATTCTACCACCTCCCTAGGTAACGCATTCCAGTGTTTCACCACCCTCATAGTGAAAAAGTTTTTCCTAATATCCAATCTAAACCTCCCCCACTGCAGCTTGAGACCATTACTCCTCGTTCTGTCATCTGATACCATTGAGAACAGTCTAGAGCCATCCTCTTTGGAACCCCCTTTCAGGTAGTTGAAAACAGCTATCAAATCCCCCCTCATTCTTCTCTTCTGCAGGCTAAACAATCCCAGCTCCCTCAGCCTCTCCTCATAACTCATGTGTTCCAGACCCCTAATCATTTTTGTTGCCCTTCGCTGGACTCTCTCCAATTTATCCACATCCTTCTTGAAGTGTGGGGCCCAAAACTGGACACAGTACTCCAGATGAGGCCTCACCAATGTCGAATAGAGGGGAACGATCACGTCCCTCGATCTGCTCGCTATGCCCCTACTTATACATCCCAAAATGCCATTGGCCTTCTTGGCAACAAGGGCACACTGCTGACTCATATCCAGCTTCTCGTCCACTGTCACCCCTAGGTCCTTTTCCGCAGAACTGCTGCCTAGCCATTCGGTCCCTAGTCTGTAGCTGTGCATTGGGTTCTTCCGTCCTAAGTGCAGGACCCTGCACTTATCCTTATTGAACCTCATCAGATTTCTTTTGGCCCAATCCTCCAATTTGTCTAGGTCCTTCTGTATCCTATCCCTCCCCTCCAGCGTATCTACCACTCCTCCCAGTTTAGTATCATCCGCAAATTTGCTGAGAGTGCAATCCACACCATCCTCCAGATCATTTATGAAGATATTGAACAAAACCGGCCCCAGGACCGACCCTTGGGGCACTCCACTTGATACCGGCTGCCAACTAGACATGGAACCATTGATCACTACCCGTTGAGCCCGACAATCTAGCCAGCTTTCTACCCACCTTGTAGTGCATTCATCCAGCCCATACTTCCTTAACTTGCTGACAAGAATACTGTGGGAGACCGTGTCAAAAGCTTTGCTAAAGTCAAGAAACAATACATCCACTGCTTTCCCTTCATCCACAGAACCAGTAATCTCATCATACAAGGCGATTAGATTAGTCAGGCATGACCTTCCCTTGGTGAATCCATGCTGGCTGTTCCTGATCACTTTCCTCTCATGCAAGTGCTTCAGGATTGATTCTTTGAGGACCTGCTCCATGATTTTTCCAGGGACTGAAGTGAGGCTGACTGGCCTGTAGTTCCCAGGATCCTCCTTCTTCCCTTTTTTAAAGATTGGCACTACATTAGCCTTTTTCCAGTCATCCGGGACTTCCCCGGTTCGCCATGAGTTTTCAAAGATAATGGCCAATGGCTCTGCAATCACAGCCGCCAGTTCCTTCAGCACTCTCGGATGCAACTCGTCCGGCCCCATGGACTTGTGCACGTCCAGCTTTTCTAAAAAGTCCCTAACCACCTCTATCTCCACAGAGGGCTGGCCATCTCTTCCCCATTTTGTGATGCCCAGCGTAGCAGTCTGGGAGCTGACCTTGTTAGTGAAAACAGAGGCAAAAAAAGCATTGAGTACATTAGCTTTTTCCACATCCTCTGTCACTAGTTTGCCTCCCTCATTCAGTAAGGGGCCCACACATTCCTTGGCTTTCTTCTTGTTGCCAACATACCTGAAGAAACCCTTCTTGTTACTCTTGACATCTCTGGCTAGCTGCAGCTCCAGGTGCGATTTGGCCCTCCTGATAACATTCCTACATGCCCTAGCAATATTTTTATACTCTTCCCTGGTCATATGTCCAACCTTCCACTTCTTGTAAGCTTCTTTTTTATGTTTAAGATCATGTTCAGATTATGTTCATTTGTTTTATGTTTGTGTTCATTTCAGAGCTGTTATAGTGCTATATAATTTTCAGGTTCAGACAGCTGATGTGTACAGTATCATTTACACTCTAATCACAGCAGACGGTACAGGTACATCTGTAAATTATATTATGCAGAAAACTTTTTGTCTTTACTTTTTCCGAGTCTTTCACATTTCTGTAACGTGAAATATTGCTACAATTCAACATTGTCCTGACGAGTGCTGAGTTTTGCCAGGAAAAAATATCTTAATGGTTTCCATTGGAAAATCACAGTAGAATGTTCAAGATCATCATCTAACAAACACACATTATTTTATAAATATTTTGGAACTAAGAGAAATTAAAACTTTAAAAAAATTCTAGAGTAAGATTTGTAGCTACAAGCCCAGAGGAAAAAAAAATCTGTCCCCCATATATGCACCTGTGTGTCTAAACGTTCACATACAGAGTTGCGAAAGGAATGGTGGTACCAAGGGACAAACTGTAGGAATTTGCAGCCTCCTGACAAGCCTGCCACCAAACTGCCATGTTGAAGAGGGGAAATTATGGCTGGTACAGAAGTGTTTTTAAAAAAATTATGAACAGCCTCTTTGTACATGGGCAATGTTCAAAGATGCTTTTGCAAACAAAAAAGAAAGAGGCTTTTCAAAACCTCAAAGGTAGCCACAAGGTTACATCCCTCAAAAATCCAAGGTAGCATTTGTAAAATTGCATATATAAATACACAGGGATTATGGCACTGATTCAGCAAAGCATTTAAGCATATGCTTAATCCCATTGACTTCAATGGGCTTTACGCATGTTAAATGCTTTGCTGAATAGGGACTGGATTACTCTCACATGCTCAAGAGTTAAATATATGCTTAAAGTCTTTTTATGCTGAAGGCCTCCATTCACCAAGGTACTTAATCAAGTGAGTAGTCCCATTAAAGTCAATGGGCCTATCACATGTTTAAAGTTATACCTTGCTGACTCAAGTCTCATATCATTGGCCGCAGGACAGCCTCCAGGAATTTACAATTTATTTTCACTTTTAAAAAAATAAAATAAAAATAAAATTAAGTAATACGAATGTTATGAAATAAAGATCCAAAGTTTAAAGTTCAAGTCATGCCATATGCCCTGTGCAAGGGCTTCAGAAGAGTGTGGTTGATGTTATGTACTACCATACTTAGACACAACAAGGAGAGCTTGTTAAATCGTTCAATTTGCTTGCTTTTGTCAGTTTCTGCCACAGACAGACTGTTTTTTATGTCAAGTGTGTGTGTGCATCTGTTACTTTTATACTATGATTGAACACATCAAAATTTTCTTGTTACCTAACTTCAGAAATGAAACTTAACGTAAGTAAACAAGCCAGTTAGCCTGGCATTTTCAATGGAGTGTATGAGAACTGGGTGCCCAAATTCCATTTCATTTCACAGGGATTTGAGTGATCAGCTTCTTCAGACTGCTTTGCAAACCATGCCTTAATGTAGGTTAGGTACGTTTAGGCCTGGGGGTCATTTATCAAGAAAGTAACCATCTGAGCCCTACTTTAAAAAACCAAAAAAAACCCCAAACCCCAATAAAAGGGGTGTGTGCCGGACAGGAGTTAGGAGAGGATTTAAGCTTCTTACATGCAATGATTTACATGTATCAACTTAACCTTATACTTGAATATGATGTTTTCACAGTCACTACTTAATAACAACTTTATTGCTTCCCGTTAGAGGCCCCCACCACTGTCCCATGGCCTTTTACAAAAATTACACTTTGGCTCCCACACCTTTCCAAATCACGGATCTACCACTGGATCACTAATCAAGCAGTTCTATCCACGAGCTGGTAACAGTTCAGAAGGAACTCAAGACTACAAAGGTTTGATTTATGTTCTCAACATAATATTTTCGTAGGACATTATTAGGGGAATTGTGTGTGTCCAAGCTAACTGTACTGATTTAATGGCTCTAAAAATAAACTGCCACACACAGCTCACTCTCTCTGCAGAAAGGGGTGGTTTGAAAATGGGGTCTCACACATTTTTCAGGATGTCTCCCGAATATGACTGGGATTGGCCCATTAATCCTAACAAGTAGCTTTTCATCCTTAAATTCAGTGTCACCTAAACTTTGTAGGGGAAGTCGCTGCCATTCTCATCACACATTGATATCAGGTAACATTGACACAACAAAGAATGGAAATATATTTGACAACTACTGTCTTAGTAAATACCAGTAAGAAAATAACAGCAGTATTTGGAGGTTAACCTCATGTTGTTTTGAAACATAAGCACTTTCCACCCAAAGGGCAGAAGTCAAGGAGGGTTTGATTGTGGAGTCAAAATAGTCCTATCGCTCTGTTATTTTAGCCTCCCTTTCTTCCTCCTGATTACTCCACTCAACATAATCTGCAGTGTTCAGTGATAAACTTGCTGGCACACAATTTATAGAGAAATAACACTTGTCTCTTTTTCAGCTCACTTATCTTTTTAAGCAGTCAAAGAAAAAACTATATATAGTGTCTCCCTGGCGTCTAGCCTTTTTGGGGGTGGGGGTACACAAGTGATACATCAATGTTTCATTGCAGAACAATAGAGAACCGTTATCCTTTCCATTTGAACATAATACATGCTTTTACACAGACCTAAAGGCAGCTAGCAATGCATGGTTGACTGTGTCAAGTAACTGCCAAGGGATAACAAGATCAAGTTATCATAGAACAGTATTTTTGCTTTGCCCATTTTGAAGGGACTAAAGGCATTAACTTTATACCATTAATTAATAATTGGTATCTCCTCAATGGTTTAAATATAACAGGAGTAATTCCGGCAGTTGTAAAGAAACAAGTGAAGCTGAGACTAGCAACTTTTCTTATAAAATTAGATATTTAGACATATAGCAATTGCTTAAAGTGTCAGAAAAATGACTCAGAAAAATGGTCAGAAAAATGACTCAGAAAAATGGTCAGAAAAATGACAAAGAAAGAACCTTCTTTCTCAAGAAAGAGCAGGACATATTTAGTGAAAAATTCATGCAAAATTTGTCATAAATGCGTTCTGTGAAATTTTGGAGTAAATCAGTCCTGCTACTGACAACTCTTAACAACACAATTGTGTATGTTTCCCCAGAAAGGGAATAAGGATAATGATAATGAATATCTATAGACGTATATAGTACTTTACAAATGCTAGTTATGAAATAGGTAGGTAACGTTATCCTCATTTTGCAGATGGGGAAACTGAGGCCCAGAAACAGTAAAGCCAATATTTTTTTAAAAAATTCTCACTTTAAATTTCATCCAAAAAATCTAGAATTTTTGCAGAATGCTCTCATTTTTCAATTTTTTGTGAACTTGACCAAAAGTAATTTTGGAGGAAAAAAGAAAGGCTTTGTCCTAAATATTGTACTCTCCTCCATACAGCTTCTTTTTCTCCATGTGTGTCCTTCAGTCATATCTGTGACAAAACCAAGTTTTTACAACTTGGCACTGCAGAATCAATATGCCGTACCTATAGATAAGCGGATTTTCCACATCACCAAAAAAATGTCTCACTAACAAAAATATCAGCTAAATTCTGATTTCAGAATCTTTATTACTAGTGATGATGCATGAGCCAGCAAGAATCTAGAACACTATCACATCCCAGGCTGGAGTTACAGATCTGACCATTAGAAAAATCCTCTTTTTTTAACCTGAAAATGGAATCAATTAGATAAAGAGGATTCCTTTAGAATGTCCCCAATACCTGGAATGATGTTAATGTATAATTCTTCTGAAGTACAAGAGGGAAATTTAACTTTTTTTTAAAAAAGAGAACTAAGGTTGGTGGGGTCGGGGCTTTGTTGTTTTGTTTTTAATTGACCTGTTAATGAATAACTCCTGCTTGGTTTCAAAACCAGACTTGTTCAGAATCTGTGGTCACCATCTGGCGGCCATCGAAGTCAGCCATTATAAAAATAAATTAAATAAAACTTAGTGTGCAAGAGAAAGATGTCTGCTGGCTGAGAGGATGAAATTGAGCACTTTCTGCAATACTTTCTGCCACAAAGGCCTCCTCCTACCTGATTTTAATAGTTTTCTGACATAGAAGAAAGCACAAGATGAAATAAGGATAATGCTATCCTAAACCCAACAGTATAGAGAGTCCACTTACAATCAATGGCAATATCTTGACTTGGCTCTTACATCAATAGGAATGTCTGTGCTCGTGTGCTGGCCACATGGAGGCTATGTAATTGTAACAGAGCTATGAAACAATATCCAAGGGATCTATTTATATGTGTTTTTGAAGATGAGACAATTTATTAATATGAGAGTCCATGGGGTGCATAGCAGTAAATCTGTGTGTAAAATGAACACACTGAGATTGAGTTAGGAAAAGCAACTGAATTGTTGTAATACTTAGAGCCTGAAAATTGAATATCTCAAAGCTGCTAGAGCAGAATAGGGTGCCAAAGATATAAATCGAATACTGAATTACAATGATAACGAAAACTGTTTTCTAAAAAGTATGAGAAATGTTGATTTAATTCAAGCCTGAAACTCCTCTATTGTACTGAGTTGTTTTTCAACCTACTTTATGAGTCCCTCCTGTCTTGCAGTAATACTCTTTGGATAAAGGACATGAGCTATGTTTCATTATCACATAGAACAAAATAATTCATCAGAAGGCCAAAGAAAGGTAAATACGCCCAAAATAGTCCCTAAAGTAGAACATCACTAACTTTCACTTCACTTCTCTCAAAACCTCTAAATGTCTACAGTGGTCTCCAACCTTTTTACACCCAAGACCACTTTTTGACTTTAAGGGCAACCCAGGAACTACCCTGCCCCTTCCACAAGGCCCCACCGCTTCCCCAGAGCCTCGCCCTGCTCACTCCATTCCCCTCCCCGCCCCGCACTCTGTTGCTCTCTCTCTCCCTCCCTTTCACTGGGCTGGGGCAGGGGTTTTGGAGGAGGAGGGGTGAGAGTTGCAAGCTCTGGAAGGGAGTTTGGGTACAGGAGGGGGCTCCAGGCTGGGGCAGAGTGTTGGGGTGCATGAGGGGGTGAGGGGTGTAAGCTCTGGGAGGGTGTCTGGGTGCAGGAAGGGGTTCCGGGCTGGGACAGGGGGTTGGGATGAAGGAGAGGTACAGGGTGCTGGCTCTGAGAGGGGGGTCAGGGCTGGGAGAGGGGATTGGGGTGCAGGAGCGGAGTTGGTGTGCCGGCTCTGGAAGGGTACTCAGGGCAGCGGCAGGGGCTTGGGGTGCAGGAGGGGGTTCAGAATACAGGCTCTGGGAGGGGGGGCAGGGCTGGGGCAAGGGGTTAGGGTGCAGGAAGGAGTAAGGGGTGCTGGCTCTGGAAGGGAGGTCAGGGCTGAGTCTTGGGGTGCAGAGGGGGTTCAGCATGCAGGAGTGGGTATGGGGTGCTGGATCTGGGAGGGGAATGAGGGCTGGGGGTTGGGGTGCAGCCTCCGGCCAGGCAGCACTTACCACAGGTGGCTCCCAGTCATTGGCGCAGCAAGGCTAAGGCAGGCTCCCTGTCTCCCCCAGCCCCATGCCACTCCTGGAAGGGGCCAATGCTGGCAATATGCCCTGCGGGCCCTAGGACAGTGGTGGGCTTTTGGCTCTGCGCACTGCCCCTCTCTGCAGGCACTGCCCCCAAAGCTTGCATTGGCTACAGTTCCCCGTTCCGGCCAATGGGAACTGCGGGGGCGGTGCTTGCAAGCAGGAGCAGCGCACTGAGACCCCGCCCCCGCCCCATCCCCCCCCGGGGCCGCGCGGACATACTGGCTGCTTCCAGGAGCAGCATGGGGCCATGGTAGGCAGGAAACCTGCTTTAGCGGCAGTCCCGCTACACCACTGGAGATCGTGATAGACTGGGAGAGTCCTCAGGATTGACCAGTTAATCGTGATCAATGGGTTGGTGACCACTGGTAGGAAAACAGGCATTCTCACCACCTCTCAGCAAAGCTTTAATGACAGAGGGTTGCATTGAGATAGCCTATTGCTAAGACAAAAATATTTAATATATTAAATGAAGTAACACATTTCAAGAATGTCCTTGTAGTTAAGGCACCAGCCTGGTATTCAGGAGACCTGGATTTAATTCTGGCTCTGCCACAAGCTGTGTGACCTTGTGCACGTCACTTAAACTCTTTTTGTCTCAGTTCCCTTCCTGTAAATCAGAGATAATAAAAGTCCCTTTCTTCACAGCATTTTGAGGAGTAACTCGTTGTTTGTGAGGCACTCAGATATTATTGCATGAGGGACTTATCAGTAGAAAACAGATGTAAAGTAAGCTTGTCAAAACAAATGAGCTAAGTACATTTTGTGATGCATTATGCTTGATTGTTGAAGCAGTTTCTTTCACTCATCACTTAACCCTTACTTAATGCTGCCTCAGAGCAGAAGGATGGACTAGATGATTTCTTGAGGTCGCTTCCAGCCCTACATTCCTATGAGGGATCTGGATCACTAGGTAAACTGGGCACAAGCAAACAATGTACATTTTAATGAGGGTAAATGTAAATATATACATATAGGAACAAACAATATAGGCCATACATCCTTATAGGATGGGGGACTCTCTCCTGAGAATCCATTGCTGAAAAAGATTTGGGGGTCATGGTGGATATTCAGCTGAACAAGAGCTCCTGGTGGGATGATGTGGTCAAAAGAACTAATGTGATCCTGCGAAGCATAAACTGGGGAATCTCGAGTAAGAGTAGAGAGGTTATTTTACCTCTGTATTTGGCACTGTTGTGACTGCTGCTGGAATATAGTGTCCAGTTTTGGAGTCCACAGTTCAAGGATGCTGATAAATTGGAGAGGGTTCACAAAAGAGAAAACAAGAACAATTAAAAGATTAGAAAACAAGCCTTATAATGACAGACTCAAGGATCTCAATCTATTTAGTTTAACAAAGGGAAATGTTAAAGGGTGACTTGATTATGGTCTATATCTACATGAGGAGCAAATATTTAATAATAGGCTCTTCAGTCTAACAGAGAGAGCAGGGGCGTGTGCAGAAATAAAAATCTGACCGCTTTTGGAAGCATTCTGTGCCCGCTTTGGCCTTGGGGCTGGAGGAGCTCACTCTCCCCACCTCTGTCTCGGGACTGGAGGAGTTCTGTGCCCCCGCTGATTATTGGGGGGGGGGCATGCCCCTGCTTGCCCTCCATTGTGCATGCTGCTGAGAGAAAGCTATAACACAATCCATTGGCTAGAAGTTGAAGCTAGACTAATTCAGACTGGAAATCAGGCATACATTTTTAACAGAGAGAGTCATAGAATCATAGAATATAAGGGTTGGAAGGGACCCCAGAAGGTCATCTAGTCCAATCCCCTGCTCGAAGCAGGACCAAATCCCAGTTAAATCATCCCAGCCAGGGCTTTGTCAAGCCTGACCTTAAAAACCTCTAAGGAAGGAGATTCTACCACCTCCCTAGGTAACGCATTCCAGTGTTTCACCACCCTCTTAGTGAAAAAGTTTTTCCTAATATCCAATCTAAACCTCCCCCACTGCAACTTGAGACCATTACTCCTCGTTCTGTCATCTGCTACCATTGAGAACAGTCTAGAGCCATCCTCTTTGGAACCCCCTTTCAGGTAGTTGAAAGCAGCTATCAAATCCCCCCTCATTCTTCTCTTCTGCAGGCTAAACAATCCCAGCTCCCTCAGCCTCTCCTCATAACTCATGTGTTCCAGACCCCTAATCATTTTTGTTGCCCTTCGCTGGACTCTCTCCAATTTATCCACATCCTTCTTGAAGTGTGGGGCCCAAAACTGGACACAGTACTCCAGATGAGGCCTCACCAATGTCGAATAGAGGGGAACGATCACGTCCCTCGATCTGCTCGCTATGCCCCTACTTATCCATCCCAAAATGCCATTGGCCTTCTTGGCAACAAGGGCACACTGCTGACTCATATCCAGCTTCTCGTCCACTGTCACCCCTAGGTCCTTTTCCGCAGAACTGCTGCCTAGCCATTCGATCCCTAGTCTGTAGCGGTGCATGGGATTCTTCCGTCCTAAGTGCAGGACCCTGCACTTATTCTTATTGAACCTCATCAGATTTCTTTTGGCCCAATCCTCCAATTTGTCTAGGTCCTTCTGTATCCTATCCCTCCCCTCCAGCGTATCTACCACTCCTCCCAGTTTAGTATCATCCGCAAATTTGCTGAGAGTGCAATCCACACCATCCTCCAGATCATTTATGAAGATATTGAACAAAACCGGCCCCAGGACCGACCCTTGGGGCACTCCACTTGATACCGGCTGCCAACTAGACATGGAACCATTGATAACTACCCGTTGAGCCCGACAATCTAGCCAGCTTTCTACCCACCTTATAGTGCATTCTTCCAGCCCATACTTCCTTAACTTGCTGACAAGAATACTGTGGGAGACCGTGTCAAAAGCTTTGCTAAAGTCAAGAAACAATACATCCACTGCTTTCCCTTCATCCACAGAACCAGTAATCTCATCATAAAAGGCGATTAGATTAGTCAGGCATGACCTTCCCTTGGTGAATCCATGCTGGCTGTTCCTGATCACTTTCCTCTCATGCAAGTGCTTCAGGATTGATTCTTTGAGGACCTGCTCCATGATTTTTCCAGGGACTGAGGTGAGGCTGACTGGCCTGTAGTTCCCAGGATCCTCCTTCTTCCCTTTTTTAAAGATTGGCACTACATTAGCCTTTTTCCAGTCATCCGGGACTTCCCCCGTTCACCATGAGTTTTCAAAGATAATGGCCAATGGCTCTGCAATCACAGCCGCCAATTCCTTCAGCACTCTCGGATGCAACTCGTCCGGCCCCATGGACTTGTGCACGTCCAGCTTTTCTAAATAGTCCCTAACCACCTCTATCTCCACAGAGGGCTGGCCATCTCTTCCCCATTTTGCGATGCCCAGCACAGCAGTCTGGGAGCTGACCTTGTTAGTGAAAACAGAGGCAAAAAAAGCATTGAGTACATTAGCTTTTTCCACATCCTCTGTCACTAGGTTGCCTCCCTCATTCAGTAAGGGGCCCACACTTTCCTTGGCTTTCTTCTTGTTGCCAACATACCTGAAGAAACCCTTCTTGTTACTCTTGACATCTCTGGCTAGCTGCAGCTCCAGGTGCGATTTGGCCCTCCTGATATCATTCCTACATGCCCGAGCAATATTTTTATACTCTTCCCTGGTCATATGTCCAATCTTCCACTTCTTGTAAGCCTCTTTTTTATGTTTAAGATCCGCTAGGATTTCACCATTAAGCCAAGCTGGTCGCCTGCCATATTTACTATTCTTTCGACTCATCGGGATGGTTTGTCCCTGTAACCTCAACAGGGATTCCTTGAAATACAGCCAGCTCTCCTGGACTCCTTTCCCCTTCAAGTTAGTCCCCCAGGGGATCCTGGCCATCCGTTCCCTGAGGGAGTCGAAGTCTGCTTTCCTGAAGTCCAGGGTTCGTATCCTGCTGCTTACCTTTCTTCCCTGCGTCAGGATCCTGAACTCAACCAACTCATGGTCACTGCCTCCCAGATTCCCATCCACTTTTGCTTCCCCCACTAATTCTACCCGGTTTGTGAGCAGCAGGTCAAGAAAAGCGCCCCCCCTAGTTGGCTCCTCTAGCACTTGCGCCAGGAAATTGTCCCCTACGCTTTCCAAAAACTTCCTGGATTGTCTATGCACCGCTGTATTGCTCTCCCAGCAGATATCAGGAAAATTAAAGTCACCCATGAGAATCAGGGCATGTGATCTAGTAGCTTCCGTGAGCTGCCGGAAGAAAGCCTCATCTACCTCATCCCCCTGGTCCGGTGGTCTATAGCAGACTCCCACCACTACATCACTCTTGTTGCACACACTTCTAAACTTAATCCAGAGACACTCAGGTTTTTCTGCAGTTTCGTACCGGAGCTCTGAGCAGTCATACTGCTCCCTTACATACAGTGCTACTCCCCCACCTTTTCTGCCCTGCCTGTCCTTCCTGAACAGTTTATAACCATCCATGACAGTACTCCAGTCATGTGAGTTATCCCACAAAGTCTCTGTTATTCCGATCACGTCATAGTTCCTTGACATCACCAGGACCTCCAGTTCCCCCTGCTTGTTTCCAAGCAGTCATTAACTACTGGAACAATTTATCAAGTATTGTGGTGGATTCTCCATCACTGACAATTTAAAAATCAAGATTGAATGTTTTTCTAAAAGATCTGCTTTGGGGAAGTTCTATGGCCTGTGTTATACAGGAGGTCAGACTAGATGATTACAACAATCACTTCTGGCCTTGGAATCTATGAATCTATGATTTGATCACACTGATTTGCAAAATTTGCATCTGCAGTGAATTAGCTAGTTATTAATCCCAATTACCCAGGTTTTGTTTTATTTATGATATATGTTTAGAGGCAGATCTTCAGATGGTGTAAACTGTCATATCTACAATGGTGATTAATAATTTACACCAGCTGTCTCTGAACCTCTAGCCACATCAACTTCGGGTCCTGTGTTACTCTGAGAGCGTAGCAAAAATCACAATGCATACAAGAGATCTCAGTCCCAAGGAAGGAAGTGTATTTAGAAGGTCAGATGTACCATCTCTACAGGACAATGGAGCCTATAGATTCTACAGAACACTACTGGCCATGGAAGATTCTGTCTGCCCTAACAGGTGCAGGTATTCAGTCTGAGGCAGGAAGGCTGAGTTGAGAGATGAAGGATTACCTGTAATCCCATGCGAAACAGAAGTAAGTGAAGATTGTTGGGAAGTTCCTGGTATTCACAGTAGGCTGCCCTAAACTTCAGAAAAACAACATTCACTGAGTGCTGAGCCAGATGCAGACTAAACCAAATTTTTTCAGCAGCAACAGGAACTTCCGAATACCTTTCTCAGCTCTTTACTATGAGAACAGATATTTGTATTGAGAGGCTCCCTACAGTACTAACACTTGCTCTCGGACTCCTACAGTTATACACGGAGGGAGCAGTTAGCACACAGCAGGTACCTATGGAGGGGCAGAGAAGAAATAGCAGACAAAATAGAACTACAGCATTTTAAAAGGTAACATCCATATTGTCCATTCCCTTATAACAAGTCATTTTGAAACACTGAACAATACTATGGTTAGAGCTGACCCCATGTAGTATATTAAGAGTCCAGTTCATCCTTCTTTATAAATGATGTAATAATTACACAAGTATAAAATTATAGGCAAGTTATTTCAAAAACAGATTCCTCTCAGCCCACCTTCTCCCTAAATGGCAGATCAATCAGAACTATAGTTTTGTGACCCATGTCTGATAGACACAGGATTGTGCCCTCTCAGAAGGAACAAGAGATAGCGAGGCTGGTTTTGTACAAACACTCACATTTCCCCAAATACCAAAGAGCATCTGAATGTTTGTTTCTCTTCATAACATATAAAGATTCATATGCTAAAAAATGAGAGGAATAAAGAAACTTACTGGCAAAATAAATTACTTTTAATACTTTTTTCGAGTACCTCTTTAAATTCCCAGTTCTGACTCTATGCAAGTAGCAAAAAGTCTAATACTAAGCTAGTGAACTCCAAACAAAAGCATTTTTCCCATCTCCCTGACAATATGCTTCCGCTTCTTAATTATTATTGACAAACGCAGATGTAGCGGTTAGCACAGATTTTCAAGTGGGTTTATTTTCCTCATTCATCTCTACATTTTGTTCTATTCTGAATGGAAGAAATGGTGTTTTCAGTAGCTGCATGTCGAGTCAGCTGAACTTTTGCCCATCGTCTAATTTAATGTGATAATAAGAGTGTTTGCTTAATGATGACAGGCCATTATGTACTGGCTGTTCTTCCCATTTTTAATCTTTGATGTATTCAGAATTTGTCAAAACCTTACATCAGCACCCCAGAGAAGTGCTGTATATTCATCTATCTAGCTCAGTCTGTCCACAACAGCAAATAGTAGGGAAGTGGCAGCTACTAAAGTCAAGTTCAAAAGCAGGTCAGAAAGTAGCAGATCTCTGTAGTAAGGAGAATCTGTTGGCTCCAGCTTTTTATTGTACCACAAAACAACTAGGAAATTCCACTCTCAGTAGAACAAAGGCCTTTGTTGTACCTAAGTCAAGCCTAGCTGGTGTTGGTTCTGCTTGGAGCAGATGATTGGACTAGATGACCTCTTGAGGGCTCTTTGAACCCTAATATTCTAAGTCAAAGATGACTGTCACTTTTTCATAACTAAACAGCAAAGAATAGTTTAAAAGTGATTATGCTGAGAAGACCCAGAAGTGGACTGAAGTGGCTGACAGAAGTGGAAAAAAAGATGTTCTCACAGAGGAAGTGAATCTGATCTCACACAAATTGGTGTAAATCAAGAGCCACATCATCAAAGTCAGGGATGTTGTAGAGTTTATCAGGGCCACAGTGTCTTGACTAGTGTGAGAAAAATGCACCTTGAGTGGTGCACTCTGCCAGTCAGTCCAAAAAAGCTACAAAGGTCTCAAACCAGCTCTGGAAGGAGCCATATTGTTTTGCAGCCTAAGCCAACAGAGGTGGCAAGTGTCATTGCATGCCTCAGGGAAAAGATTAGTCACCATTAACTCTGCCAGATGGATTCAAACACAATTTTAATAAACTGGTTTGGTGGAGTGATTATTCTCGGCCAGTGCTGGTACAAAATGCTTTAATCTCTAAATGCCTCTAGCAATTAGTATGCCCCAATTCTATTTAATAAATAGCCATTTACCATGTGAAAATGCTAACTTTGTTGTTGTTGCTGCTGCCACAAACTGGCTAATTATTTCAGCTGCAAAGCAGAACAAGGAAGTAACCAATTCAGCCCTGTCTCTGGGTTCAGTTATAGTTGCTGTAGTCTCCAGGGTAAAACAAAACAAAACAAATTTAGAATTATTTTCAGTGCTGGTAGCTATTGTATGTTTGGACTGTGTTAAGGAAAAACTAGTACCAGGCTAGAAAAGATCTTATTGTCAGGCAACCTGGGAAAATCAAAAAACAAGCCTGGGCAAGTGAAATGTAACCAACTCACTACTTGCCAGGCAAGCTGCATTTAAATGGCACTGAAAAGGTGAAGAAATGCATGTTTTGCATATGTCCTGCTAAATTAATCTTCTGGCTCAGCTTGGCCAGTTCTGCCCCATATTGCACTTTTGAAGAGTATACATGTCTATAGTTACATCTACACTGCAACCAGGGGTGTAATTTGCAGCTTGTGCAGACATACTCACCCTAGCTTTAATTTAGCTAGCTTGGTAAAAATAAGTGCAGGCTAGCAATGCAAGCACATAGAGAGGCCTGGTAGGCTTATTCAACCCATGCTGAAGCCCACACTGCCATATCCTCACTGCTATTTTTGTGAGCTAGCTAAATTAAAGCTATTTTGGGTATGTCTACACAAGCTGCAAATCATACCCCCATCCACAGTATAGACGTAACCGTATTGTGTAATATTACTGCTACTTAGTACTTATTTACCAGATCTCCAGCTGCTTTACCAAAACAGGTTTCAGAGTAACAGCCGTGTTAGTCTGTATTCGCAAAAAGAAAAGGAGTACTTGTAGCACCTTACAGACTAACCAATTTATTTGAGCATGAGCTTTCGTGAGCTACAGCTCACTTCATCAGATGTATACCGTGGAAACTGCAGCAGACTTTATATACACACAGAGATCATGAAACAATACCTCCTCCCACCAGCAGGACAGTGGGGTGGGAGGAGGTATTGTTTCATGATCTCTGTGTGTATATAAAGTCTGCTGCAGTTTCCACGGTATACATCTGATGAAGTGAGCTGTAGCTCACGAAAGCTCATGCTCAAATAAATTGGTTAGTCTCTAAGGTGCTACAAGTACTCCTTTTCTTTTTACAAAAACAGTTAACACTATTGTTCTCATTTTACAAATAGGAAATGTGAGACACAAAGAAACCACAATTTTCTAATTGGACCTCAGATTTTGAGTGCCCAGCTTGGTTTTCAGATATATTGAGCACCAGGTACTCTCACTGTCATAAATAAGCGTTATGGGTGCTTAGCACTTCTGAATAATCAAGCCCAAAGTGTTTCTGAAGTTTGTCACCCCAAAATTGAGGTATCCAGTATTAGAGGCCACTTAGGAAAATTTTGGCCTATGTAACTTAACATCACACAATGGCCCAATGGGAGAGATGGGAACAGAATCCAGCTCTCATGATTTACAGCCTGCTGCTCTATTCCCCAGACTATTTTTACTGCAGATGGTCCTGAGCCACAAAAGTGAAGACTTCCAGTCAAATTTTTCAGAATTCAATGGTGTTCTTATCTTGAGCTTTGGTTTGGCTCATTATAAAGTTAGAAAGTAGCCACAGCATTTGGATGTGAATTTTCCAAACTTCAGTGCTGCTTGGATCTGGACTCTTGAATGTACTCCCTACTATATATTCTCCCCGGTGTTCAATTTGGGGCACATTTGGCACTTGGAGATATTTTCAAGGAAAATGAGGTGAGAGCCAGTTTTTATTTTCAGCCTCAGGTGACAACATATGACTGCCAATCAATGTACTCCATATTTTAAAAATTGTAGAATAGAATAACAGCTTGTCTTGGAGGGAGAGAGGAACAAAATGTTTACAGCTAATCTTAACTGAATACTAAAAAAAAAAAAACCCTCCTTTTGACCACCAAAAAAAAAAAACCACAAAAAAACCAGTGCAAAACCAATGAAATTCGAGAAGTAACCTGCTGGCATAATCAAGATGAGAGACAAGTTACAATTTCCTCATTCAAACTTTTATGCCATATTAAAGATAATTTACAGTTAACTTATTCTCACTGTCAAAGATATGTCTCATTTCAGCAGTGCTGATAGAGAAGGGCTTTTAAAAATGTGAAGATCGTAAATCTGATCACAATTAAGGAGAATGAACGAATGTGTATTTTCCATTTACTTTCCACATGCATCTAATCTGGGAAACTGATTTACTCTGTTCCTGTTCGGCCTGGATACACGTCAGGTTTGTGTCTGAACTATTCTGCCTCACCCATGGCTTGAACGGAGATTGCCAAGGTTCATCAAGGCTGTTTCTAAGCTTTGAATATAGTCAGGAGAATAAAACTCGTGGAATACACAATAGGGAGGCACCGAGGAGCTCACCTATAGTAACATTTTAATTTCTATTCAGAGCGGAAAATCAATAAGGTCTTACTAATTTCTATTTAAAATTTGACTAGAAATGTGTAGTATGGATATAACTTTACATTGATAATCTAATAAATGTAACAATCAGCTATTAGAGTCATTCACGGTATCATTCCCAGACTAGACAGTCATGCAAAATATTGTGCTCTGTCTCACATTGTTAATCATATAAACCACAGGGAAAACAAAGCAGGACTCAGTCAGCATTCCCTAGCAGAAAAAAACACTATACAGCTCACCAGCTTTAAGAAAGGAAGGTGGTGACTTCAAACCAAAAATAAAAATTATAGGCTTCAGAATCTAAATGTTTCTAAAAAAAAGAAACCGAAAACCAAGAGACTCTGATTGCCTTTGAATGATCCAAGTCCAGTATATGACTGGATGAGTTAGCATTGCTATATACAGTTAATCAGGATTGCTAGAGGTTGTGCAAGCCAGTTCTATACATCAGCGTGTAATTGCTGGCTAGGGTACATGTGTGTATCAATGCACTCTATTGGATAGAATGGCAGACCACTTTCTGTGCATATCAGATCTCTTTGCTAGCTCCTTTTGCCCATCAGGTTTTTAGAGCAAAAGGTTCTGATATATTTTCCACATATAACATCTATGTGATTAGCTGATGATTGTGCCATGGAGGGCGTGTTCTAACTCGATGCCAATGGGCTTTTTACTCAATGAACAATGTGTCTGTCCGTTGAGGACAGGTATATATGCTCCATTGAGTATGACAGCCTTACCAAGGCTCAAGGAAATGAGAACACACTTATTAAAATGTAGATATATGTTTGAACAACAGCTAAAAAAAAATCTTATTAACAAGAAAATCCAGAAAAAATCCCTTAAATTTACCCTTCATTTTCTTTAATTACATAATATCTTATACTGGTATAGTTCCTTTCATAGGCTCAATGATTACAAAAGTACACCATAAATCATATACTGGGCTTGATTCTGATCTTATCTTTGCTCTCATATACAGAGCTGAAAATCCAAGCGAATGGAGTTTTGCTGGAGTTATACAGACGTAACAGAGAGCAGATCTGGTCCACTGATATAAACAGAGCTCCCTCTGATGTACACCTGTAAGATCCAAAATCAGGCCATCTGTACACACAAACACCACCACTGAAATGCAGCCCTCTCGGGGTGGAGAGTGGCATGTAATCAGTGCATGGCATGAGGCAGAACCATTGAGGGTGGGGAAATTTGAAGCAGCAAACCCCTCCTATTCAGAACGGCATTTTTTTCTGTCAACCAAGAGCAGTTTTGGGGGGTTCATCTACAAAGGAATGCCATATAACAAATGGCATGGTACTCACTCTATATAATTCAGAAAAATGAAAGGCTGAATCACCTCTCCCAGGATTTGAATCTGAGGTTCCAGAGAGTCTAGTTATTCCAGAACTGACATTTAGGCCCTTGAGCTGCCTCTTCGTGGTGCTCATAAAATCAGCTGCATATTCCAGTGGGGAGTAGGGAGGCTGACTCATTCTGGCAGCATAAATTCAATACATGAGTAACTTTCCCACTCAGGAAAGGAAACTCTCCAGATAAAGAAACATGTTCAAGAAGTGTCATAATCAGACCAGCCTTTGGGTCCATAAACCTGCAACTTCCAGGGACCTGAAATGTTAGGGCTAATTTCATCTTCTTTTTTTTAAAGTAGGTTTATAGCCTTTCCCTCTCTAAGATAGTCTTTGCAACATACATTTATTGCTAGGGTTGAAAGTTTATTACTGATTTTTCCTAAATATTATCAGTCATTCACAATTCCCCCTCCTGAAAAAAATTCTTTGAGATAAGTAAAAGTCATGGGCACAGGTCTTTTGAAGTTCTGGAAAGATCTCATATGAGCTTCTGATGGTGAGGCCCCATTAATTAGGGGCACTGTAAGTTCTCCCCCAGCAACTGCCTGTAGCTGAGCAGTCAGTGCAACTGCTGGCTTCAAAGAGGGACAACTCAGTTAACACAGTGATCCAGTCACGTGGAACTAGAACTGAAGACAGAGAAATCCTGCATTTTAATCCCTCCTGATACTGACTCCCCTCTTTGACTCTAGTTTCCCCATATGTAAAATGGGGATAATAATGGTTACCTATGCCAAGGGAGGGCAGTTGTGATTAATTAATGTCTGTACATGCTGATGTCAGTGCTGATATTCAGCAGAATGCTCACAAAATCATGGGGGTTGCTAGGCCCCCAGGACCTAATTTATTTGGACAACAAATTCTTGCAGAAGTTTTTTAAATATTGGCAGCTATTCACAGTTTCAAGCAGGTAGTGCCACTTGTGTAGCAGGAGACTGAGGAGGGAAATAAAGATGCCCCCAACACATACACAATACTCACTCGTTTATAGAAAATGAAGCAATTACAGTCAGTTTGTCACCCAATAGATGTTACCTTACTTTCAACCAAATCCGCAGGGTTGCTCTGTGCACTGTGGTATTTTCATGGTGGACGAAAGTTGATTATGGTTATGGGGTGGGGGGAAACGGATTCACAGGCCCATTCAAAAATGCTAATTGAAGTTCTGGCTATAGCAATATAGCAATGTTCTGGCCATGACAATATAACCTGCTCTACATACCTATACAAGCCCACACATAGAGACATTCACTTAACAGCTGAACTGTAGCTTTAAATAAGGAAATTCAAACTTTTACCTCTGACATGCACTGAACAGCACATTTAATTGATTCAGGAGGTGATAATTTTTATGCAACTGGGAATTTTTCATTCAAGCTTTCCAAAATTTATGGCCACGTGTTGTTTCATCTTTCAAAGGGTTTTTGAAGACTATGGGAAAAATGCTACTGCAATTTCAACAGCATCTGCAACTACCACCATATTGGAAGCAATTTGGGGAGGCTTAGCTTTAGACTTTCTTCTGCTACATAATCAGTGACCTTCCCTTTGTTGTGTCTCTCAAACCTTTTTTTCATCAGACAGCTCAGCATTCAGGCAATACCACCTGAGCAGATGAAAGAACCCAGAAAATACTGCAAACATTGGTAAAATGGGAATGTGACACAGATGTCTCTGTGTAGCTTTTAAGATCAGATGACGCCATGAGGTGAAACTCATTCTCAAGAATAGCAAAGAAACTACTTTCAACACATCCTTAATGCTTAGAAAAGAGCATTTCTACTGATGGTGGTACTTCTCCCCACCCCACTAAAATGCTGATTTTAATATGAAAAAGTGTGAACCAGTTTACATTTTTTAACTTAACAGTTTGAAGCATTTATCATCAGTTGATTATAAACACGCTGATTACTAGGGTTGAAAGCCAGGCACATGGTTTTATTTCAGCCCAAAATGAAGAATAAAATCCAAGGTAAGTAAGAATGACACAGAGACCATCTAATAGTTTTCAGATGACCTTTCTGTGAAAGAGCTAGTACCATTTTCACTGACACTGGCCTACTGTTTACAGAGTTTTGTACTGAAACAAGCAGTTTCAGCATGCCATTTGTCATATTCTGACAAAATGGAAATATGGATTTTATTATGAATGAGGAAGATAATTAAAAAGTATCAAAATCTGATTAAGTGTTCTTGATCAAATTAGTAGCTTTCTGATCTTTCCCTTTTCTTTTCTTGCATTTGAAACATCTACACCAACTTCTTCAAACACAGTAATTCCAGTTACCAGAAATCCATTTAGTTTTCCAGCTGTGAATACAAAAATTATGGGAAGTGGCACTAATAATGCTAATTGCTTCAAATTTGTGTATAATAATGTTGCTTACTACCATTAAAAATGTAAATAAAAATATTGTTCTCTCTGCCCAGCACTGATAATAATGACAGGCACTTTCTAAATACCAATTAGACTCAACATGACTAATTCTGTAACTGATAGAAAATGACCTTGGCTTCAGTATTCCAATGCTAGCCTCACAACAAATATGAAGAGATGTCACCATTCTCTTCACTGAAATATATGTGGTATTCCACAGAAGTGACTTCGATCATATTCTCACTTCTTACAGTGATTTTATGGTATTAATAGCCAATAATATACATTTAGCACAACATTTAGCCTAACAATTAAGTCAATGATCAACTACTGTGGAAAAAAAAAAAACGAACAGTCACTTCTTTCTTAACAAAGTGTTTGGAATTGAAAACAAACCAAACCATGGTACAGTGAACTGTGACTCTGGCTTTATTAGCAAATATGTATCTCAGTCTCCCATTTCTCCCACATTTAATAAAGCACTGTATTATCCCCTTCCCTTTGCCGGTAGGTGGAACTTGAAAGCCAATTGTTCTGATGAGATATACTTGTAACCAGGCAGCACTCAAGGAGTTAACTTGTCTTCCACAAAGGCGAAGAGTTTTGCTGACCCAGTGAGAGATGGGCTGAACAAAATTCAATTCTGTTGCAGTCAACAGGAAAGTAGGAAGGAAAATAGGATTTAACAAACAAAGCATAAAAAGCCCACAGCAGGAAATCATTATTTGGGCAATTGTTCACTTTGTTAAGAGACTGGACTATATTAATAT
This sequence comes from Caretta caretta, assembly GCF_965140235.1. Classification (NCBI taxonomy): domain Eukaryota; kingdom Metazoa; phylum Chordata; order Testudines; family Cheloniidae; genus Caretta; species Caretta caretta. The sequence continues at coordinate 181,982,833 of NC_134207.1, forward strand.
CTATCAGGGCACACTGCTGTGTTTGTGGTTCCTCTTTAGTACCACGTCTAGTCTAATTATTTACAAGGTGGTCATACTGGCTGGAGAATTTTGCCATTGTGTGGGATTTCCGAGGAATACATATGCCACTGATGCATAGTTTGGCACTAGCTTATTCTGGTTAAAGTTGAGTGGGTTGGCCAAAATTGAATCAATACTACAGGAAGCTCAGAATGCCAACAGAAGTGGTTTACAGAAATAGTTCACTGACCATTACATCTGCAATGGATTAAGCATTTAAATGGTTCGGTTTATAATATAGATATACGTAAATAAATGCACCCATATATTTTGATAATATATTTGCAGTTAAAAACCTTATAGGAATTCACATTGCATTATTTCACATGACCATTGAAAATATCTGTTTTTTAATGTTTTACCAGACTTGTTTTAAAAATAATGTAGGTTTGACATTTCATCTAATATAACAGATGTTTAGAAAGGAAAATTCTACAAACTGCTAGAGCAGTTTGACATCCTAAACACTATTATGACAGCCAGAAATTAAATAATCTGGAGGAGGAGGAAAAGGATGACAAGTCATAACCAAGGTATTGCCTGCACAGTTTGTATCAGAGCAATTTTTTAACCTCCATTACCACAAATACTGTCATAAAAGAAACAGCACATGGTACTTATTTTAATACCTGTTTATATTGTAGCTCCAATTTTTTCAGGGGGAAAAAATATTTATATGGCGGGCTGCGTTAAATAAAACTCTTTCAAGCTGCTTAAGCATTTGGGATATTGAGATGGATTAATGGTCAGAGTAAAAGTAATGTAGTAAAAAAGGCTTATGGTATCGCTGTGTTCCACAATTTATCACAGTCTATAGCCTCAGCTGGTATAGAAACAGAAAATATGGATGGCACCCGACATTGTCCCAATGCACATCTCTCTCTGACCTGTCACTGCATCTCATTTCTCATCTCTTGTGGGGTTTATTAGGATTATCTCCCTTTAACCAGTGTAGAATTGTACATTTTCTATAGTACACAGGGAGCCTGATACCCAGTTACTCAGAGTTGTAAACTGGAAGAAGCCCCATGTGTGCAGCCAACTGGTGAAAAATGCACCAGATGGACAGAAGCTAGCATTTTCCTCCTGACTCACTAACCCCTCTCCCTAAAACTCTGACTCTTCCATAAATATCTGGTCATCTGTCACGTCTACAGTGCTGAATAGTGCTAACATTTACCAACATGAGCAGCATGGTTTTCTTCTCTCATGGAGTAAGCTGTGACCATTTTTCACGCCCAATATTTGGCAATGTTCTAAAACCTCTCTAGATGTGCTCTAAGGTGAAATTCAAGGCTCTCCAAAGCACTTAAGCTCCACATGCAGACTGTGTAGGGATCAGCTAGTGAAGGAGCCATGCAGGATGTCTCTGCGCTCTCTTATTTTCTGTAGGAAGCTGCCTGAGCTGGCCTCACGTAGTGCCATTTAGAAAGTCACAAATGGGGTTGCCTAAGACCTCAGATTTAACTTTATGTAGATGCAGTGGCCTCAGGATCCTGCACAACTAGCATATAGGGACTGAACTGGTTGTTTCAGCCCAATCACAGCCAAAAGGTCTATACACAGTAAAGTGTATAGTGTTTACTTTATGTGCCTAAAAAGGATGGAGGATTGAGATAACCCTACGGGTTTGCAAACCTTTGAATTCAGGCAGTGCCAGAATTTCAAAACTTGATAGTTATTCCATCCAACATCACAACTTGAATAAAATTCTGTACCCAGTAACATCGTGTAATAATTCTACTTAGCCTGACTCTCCTCTCATTTACCGCTGTTTCACATGGGTCTAACTACAGTGATTTCCATGCAGTTATTCTTCATTTACATTGGTGTAAGTGAGAGAAGACCCAGGCCCAATGACATTATTTTGGATTTATGCTGGTGACACTGAAAGCAGAATTTCTCCCATTGTGTAAGGATGGAAAACCGAAGGTGACCTTTTCATACTACATCTTTACTGATGGTCTCTTCTGTACACAGTAGTTCAATTATAAAACTAAAAACTTGATACCAATGTTATTTTTATACAACCTTGCAATTTATTTGTTTAATAGGGTAATCTTATGGGTAAATTACAGAGCATTAAATATGTGATCTGTATAGATTATTACTGAGGACAACTGCCAAGATTTACCCCAACTATAAATACTCTCCTTTCAGGTAATGTGCTGTAGACACTTGTAAAATAATACAGTCTCCATTTGTACAGTGAATTCTGCTGACAGAAAAACTGACATTACAGTTGAGAGGATTTTGAAGGACAGAGGAACTCAAGACGGTAACTGCAAATTTTGTTCAGTCAGGAATCAAGTACCAAAGTTATCTCTGGTGTAACTGCATTGTAGTTATATCGGGGGTGACTTTGATCCAACCTATTTTAAATTTTATGTAGCAAGAAAAATATTCATTCTAACTTTTAAAAGGGAACACATCAAAGTGCCACAGGCAAAAATCAAGCCTTGCTGTGGGAAAGAATGCTCTTCTGGTTAAGGTACTAGATTTATACCCCTGCTGTAGATTTGCATCCTGACTTGCAGTGCGGTAAAGTCTGGTGTAGACAAGTCCTTAGATTTGTGTATACCTGGAAGGGAGAGTGGAAGTTAACCATTTTTGTACATTATTTACGCCATTGCAGATTCTGGTCCCACTTATGTTTGCCAACCTAAATAAATATTTCAAAACAATGAAAAACACAGCAAGTTAAATCATAATTTCTGAGCTGTGGAAATAGCTGTTGAAAACAAAAATATTAATACAGTGACCTATAGTGAGGATATTACTATGAATTATAAAAATGCTAACATCTGGCATCCTAATTAGCTATGATCCTGTGATACCTTCTCAACACTTAGCATGTCCTTTCTTTCACTCAGAGTACGGAATCTATTTATCTTGTCTCATAATTTACAGCAAGATTTACTAGTATTTATCATTTAAAATGTCTTTCCATTAACTTATTGGCTCTCGGTATAGGTTTATTTTAACTACTGACAATTATACTTTAATAGTGTTTGGTTCAGAAAACAAAACAACAGGTACTTCAGAATGAGGAGATATTGCCATTAAAAAACATAAACATATAGAAAAAAAGACATTTGTTGTTGCTTCTGCTACTGCCCAAGGACATCCACATTCTCTATTGCAGGTGCTATTAAAACTTCACTACTCTGAGCATTATAACCTTAGCTGCCCCCCAACCCGCATGTCATACACATACACATTAATGAGTCCACCTATCCTACATCACCGGTACTATAATCATTCTGCTCTACATACACGCACTATAATCCTTATCCTAGGCATATAAACACTAGGGACCTTTTTCTCCCAGACCGCATGCAATTTGTCATCTCTTTACCAAACATATGCTGTAATCAATCTCTTCTTGTACTCATGGCACAGAAAACTTTCTCTTCCTTTTCTGACACACAAGGCATTTAATCCCTTTCTATTGCTTTCTTTTAAATTGCAAGAAACATCATGCTATTCCTCATACGCCTCAAACACCATTTTCACATATTTTTCCACTAAAAGACTTAGCATTGTAAGACTTTTTTGAAGTTTTACAGGGGGGGACCTCTCCAGCATTAACAGTCTTGCTTTATTTTGTCTGCTCTTAATCCCACCTTTTTATCATACCCATGAATCCTTTCCTTCTACCAACACTGAAGACATTTGAACAATGAATTGTTTTAATGCTTATCATAGTGAAAAATAATAATTGCACACAACAAATTTCCATGTCAGATTCACTGAAATATTTCCACTGTGAGTAATGTTCTATGGGTTTCTTCTGGGATGGCAGCCTTTATGAAATGTATCTGCATGTCCAATTTGTCTGCAAAATAGAGTTGAAGGCCAGGCGGAACCACTAGATCACATAGTCTGATCTTCTGAATATCAGAGACAGACAACCAATACCACCCAGCATCTGCACACTAAACCCAAAAATCAAAATTAAACCAAATTTTACAGCCCACAGGAATCTGGACCATTCTGTGCCACAGGGAGGGAAAAGGAGGGATTGAGATGCACCCGTGCTTGAGGGCCCAGCAACAGCAGGAAAAAAATAGATGCAAAACTAGAAAAAAATCTAAATCAAAATGCAGGGAGCTGAAGCATTTACATGAAATACGCCATGTCATGCCAGCCACAATGCTAACTGTCTTTGATCTTTCTGAACTTCTGAATCATGTGTGACTAAAGCATCCTTTACCAAGAATTTCGGCCTTCTGAGTTAATGAAAATCCAGCATGCACAATTTATGGAAGCAAGGAACCAAACATTAAAAAAAAAGTCATAAAAAAGCCACAGGAGCCTCTAATGGGAGAGCCCTCACCATCCGGATGAATCTATTAGTTCATATTTTTCTGGCAGATTTATTAGGTTTCATTTGAATTTCTTTGTCTTTGCACAAGTGTTTGTACAGAAACTCTTAGGAGTAAGAATGTAAAGAACAAAATGAATCAGCGCTGTGAATGCAAACCCAATGAGTGACCCCAGTAATAATGAGGCGGCTATGGAAGACCCCACTTTCTCATTAAGCTAATATCAGCCTTATTTCTCAAACCAAAAAGCACTGAAATATAATAGCACTTTCACAAAGATTGATTATGAAGAATTTTTAACCCTTTTTTTGCTTTGATGCTGCTACTCCTGTGCAGCGTGACTTCCTTTGAAGTGCTGGAGTTCCATGGAGAGAGTTGCCACCTTCTTCATTTGCAGGCAAAAGGGAGAGACTGAAGAAGCAGTGAAAATGGACACCCGTGGATTAGATCCTGAACCACTGAAGTCAATGGGAACTTTGCCACTGACACAGACCTTTTAAAAGTTCCTGAGGACATGGGTCTTTTGCATCATTTCATCTCCACCAGTGCTGGCAACCTGGAAAGAGCTAATCTAGACAGGCTACCAGCTGCTGTCATAACTGTAATCACTATGTCATCTGAGGGCTAGTCTTCACTACAGAGGTAACTCCAGTTATTACTTGAGTGTTTCCCCTAACTTGAATGCTGCCTACACACAAAAATGCTTAGCTCCGGTGGTGCTTTTAATTCAAGTTGGCTGGCCTGCCACAACTTGAGTTTGAACAACTCACTGACTGCTAACACAACCACTCTGTATAGCTGGAGTGTTATTTTTCAGTATAGCCACTCCTCCCACCCAAGCTAGGCTAACTTGAGAGGAGTTAACTCAAGTGTCGATAACTTGAGTTGTGCTTTAGAAATAGATGTCCCATCTATGCAGTCCTACACCCTCACCTCCTAAAATCATTAATATGGTTTAAAATTCCTTGTGGGTATCGAGATCCCTTGGTGAAAAGAAAGTTGTCAGTTCTAACATTTTAAGATCTTATAAGTCAGAAACAGAAAAGCCCTATTAGTTTACAGAAAATTCATTATGGTAAGGTATCCATTGGTAGTCATTAATGAGGTAGCTTTCTGGATTGCATGTGAAACTTGTAGAAATCATCACATGTTATATATCCAGAAACAATCTTTTGTGTGCCTTTTCTTCCAGTTAGCCTTTCTTCAATTCCTCCTAGACTGTGGTAGGTCTGCCCAAGGGTTACAGAGAAAACAAGCAAAGGGAAGAAATGCGGATTCCTTACCACAGCAGCACTCTTTCTTTCCCAAGCATAGCTCCCTTGGTGAGTCATTCTCCTACTTGAAAACATATTAATATCAAAACCTATTTCTTCAGAGGTCAATCATAATGGATTGATCAGTTTAGTTTAAGGAAGAAATATACACCAGAAGGTGACCCAAAGGAAGCAAAATGGGCTTTTAAACGTAAATAATTTTCCTAGCCTAGCCAATGAAAAAGAGAATTCACAAGGGACTTGAGACACAAGGTATAATGCCCATTCTTTTACATGTATTTCTACATGTAATTTTCTACCTACTAAAAGGAAAAAGAAATGATATAAAAAACATTTTAAAACCTTGATTATTGCCATGCATATGGTCTCTTCAATGTCATTACAAGTCAGCATTTAAGGTTATTCTGGTTTTCATTATTTCTCAAATGAATTCCTCAACCACCTCTCAAATTCACACTGATTTCTGGCCAGTTAAAAACCAGGCAGTATATAAGTAGCCTGTTTGTATAACAGCTAACTACTGTAAAATGCCCCACTGACAATAGACTGGATAGCTAAAATGGACTAGACATGGGCGATAGCACTTTTCCCCTCCAGGTGATTGGTTCAAATCTGACCTTGGTTGGTAGCGTCTTAACTTTGGGTGTTCAGTGACCTATTCAAATGACTTTGGTAGCCTCAGTCTACAATCCCAGTGGACAAGTAACCACATCACAACAATACTATCTTATTGTTGTGCTAAGGAATTTAACAGAAAATAGGAACTTCTCTAAGGGCTTTTTAGACCATTTTATAGAATTTAATAGAAAATTATATTCTGGACTTAGATTTCTATGGGATGATTCAACATTCCCACCTCCTAAAAATGGACATTGAGCTCTACTGCATTCTATAGAAATTGTTCGAAAAACAGACATGAGCGTATTCAATTTCTATTTAACTTCAATGGTATGTGTCCTATTAAATTATACAGAACTTTGCTAACACGACTACCAAAACTGCACCCTTCTTGGCAATCTTAGATGCCGTCCAGGCCATGTTCAATATACAGTGGTGGGGTAATATGGAAAAACGTGTACTACTGCTGTGTCTGAATTTTTCATCTTCTTTGGAATGTCCCACAGAATTGAATAGATATTAAACTAATAGGGGTTGCATAGAGACTATTCTAAAAACCTACACAAATTAATAAAGAATGAGATCCTTTGTTATTTTTAAAAATCATTTGTAGAGAATTTTATGGCAGAGAAAGAATTTTATATTAAATTCTATAAGAGACTTCAAGAAAACTATAGAAATGTAGTCATTTTCTATTAAAATTGAGCACATGCTTCAGAGCTTTCCCAAATCACTGCCTAGGTTGTGTCAAAAGAAAGAAGCAAAAATCTGTTCTATATACAAACTGCACTGCACACTATGCTTAACATTTTCTCTAAAAATAAAGTGCAATTCTTTTCAGATTATTCTTTTTCACAGTGATCAGGAAGCAACTCAGACACTGCTCATTTCCACTCAGAAGTAGTCATGACTAGAGATTAATCCAAACTGCAACATTTGGATGTGGATGTGTGGAAGTTGGTTAGCTAATTAATGACACAGGTTAGCAACAAAATTTGGATACAGATCCAAACGCAAAATGCCCAAATCTGTAAATCTTGCTCACTTTGAATAGTAAGTTTGGTGTTGATCTGCAAACACTTATGTGGGCAAATTTATGAAAAATTTTCAAAAGTATTCAGTGGTGGCCTAAATGTGCTCCCATTGAAATCAATTGACTTACCATTAACTTTGATCAGAGCAGACTTAGGCCAACACCAAGCACTTTTAAAAATCCCATCTGAAGTATTTCTTGGACTGGAGGCTGTCTCTACAAGATGGTCCACTAAGATAACAGTAGTACTTGCAAAGTAAGATATTACTCGATGTAAGGGTAACAGAACTGGGTGTAAAGTTTTGAGGTGTTGAACAGCCTGCAAACAAAAACAGCAACAAAACATAATCCAACACAAAGTGCTTTCAATAAACTTCCTTTTAATTTCCAATCTTTATTGTACAGTAAAACTGCGTTTCAGTGAAAACAGATAACCTCATTAAGTCTGTGTCTACTTCACTATTTTTTCCTCATTGCAGATTTTTAATAGCAAAAGGAGAAACAATCCATTAAATTTTTACAAGTTTTTATTAAAGTTCTTCTAAAAGATGAATTTTATTACACAGGACTGTGTAGTACACTGAGTATCATTTTATTTGAAGATTCACCAACTATCACACAGTATCTTTCATGAAATAGTAATTTGGAATATCATGTATGTGTTAAGTTACCATCTTTCTGGGAGCATTCTCTCATCAGCTTTTCTCCAGACAAAATAGATTTCTGACATTCTAAAAAGTGCAGTGTTGTTGTAGGCATGTTGGTCCCAGGATATTACAGAGACAAGGTGGATGAGGTAATATCTTTTATTGGACCAACTTCTGTTGGTGAGAGAGATGAGCTTTTGAGCTTACACAGAGCTCTTTAAAAGATATTACCTCACTCACTTTGTCCGTCTAAGATTCTGGGTGAGTTTACAGCAAATAAAAGGAATAATACCTTTTGAAATCTGTCTGATTTTCCCTCCCTTTTATGCCTACTACACTGCCCAAATACACAGAAGCATTAATTAAGCTGTCACTGTACAAACTATTCGTAAGTGTAAGTCCTGGACCTAACTAGCACCACCCTCTTCTTGACAGAAATCATTGCAGCATTTTCACAATGTCTACTATCATTGAAGATTTCAAAAGAAATGAAAAGGTTTCAGTGAAGAGCTATTGTCTGTAAAAGAGAGCACACTTGCAGAGCTACAAGCAAATTTTACAAGGATTTTCATTTTCATTGAGGGGGTCAGTTCAGTTAACCCTTTATCAATAAGGCTTCCCAACAGGAATAAATCAGTTTTCCCATTTAGATGATTCTTAGTTTATCCATCCCCCATACTTCATTGCTGTTGAAAAACTGAGCTTGCACTGCTGACTTGAATCTTAGGTCTCTGCTAATTTACTTGTCCTTTTTAAAGATTTCTCATATAGTAACAATGCCCAAAATATAGAACAGTCAGGGAAACACATGTGAAAACATGTAATTATAAATATTCACTGATTTCATACAGAGACCAGGACTTGAAATTTAATACTGTGTCAGCGGACTGTTTCAAAACTAAATTTACACACACTTTCATGATATGTAACCTCTGTTGTCTCACCCTTATATACTTTCATTTTCAAAGCAGAAACCAGAGCAATGAGAGGTTGGCCCCAGTTTCTTAAAATCAAGGCACTGGGCCAAATCTATCCCTGATGTAACTCCACAATTTGGGCCTTGGTGTTTTTCCCTGGGGAAAACACTTTTCCAAAATATAAAATTTAATCCATATCCTTCCCAGTCCGTGAATTCCTGTAGGACATTTAAACTCTTGCTTATACTATATTCCCTGCAATTAATGGAACTTAACACTAAGTCTCTGTCTACACTGGAGTTTTACTAGTATTAGAAAACCATTTTAAGGTGTATGTTTAAAAACACAGGCTTACCATAATTTGCAAACTCAGTGGTGACTTGGTGAAACCATTTTTAAAAAGTACTGAAAAATTGCTCTCAGACACTGCTGGTGATGTGGAAGGAGATGGTGGCAGAGAAGGAGAAACAACTGACTAAGTGAGGAGAGATTGGGTGGGGCACAAAAGGCATCTGACTGTGGTTCACATTCAGATCAATTACAAATCTCCCATTAGGTTCAATGGTGAATAATCAGGCCCCATGTGACTAGATTATGATTCAGGAAAGCATCTTTATTAAGTAAAGCCTTTAGGCATTTGCTTAAGTCAATGAGACTTCAGTACATACCTAAGTGCTTTACTGAATATTGCTGGTCCTAAGTATGTACAGAGCTAAAGAAAAGTTACATATGAGCATACATGTTTTCCTGAATCAGGCCTCGGGGAGGGAAAACATCAGCTGAGGAAAGAAAAGTGACTTTCAGTGTGAAGGAAAACAGTAATCTAATCAAGCTCATGACTGTAACTGACTTTCTGGAAGAAAAGCTTAGTTCTGGAGCAATTCAGACAAACGTAGGCTTGGCCTTAGATAAATTTCAATTTTAACGATTGTTTTAAAGCCTTTAAAGCCTTGCCTTTTCTATATCTAAATGACAGAGTGATGAACGGGAAAGGTAAAGATTGCTCCATTTCAAGTCGCAATCTGAACACGGGTGTGTTTTGAATGCAGCCTCCTGCAAGATGAATGCTCTGAGGTCAGACAAGACACCAACCAATGCATGCCTTCTCTGGCTAGAAAGGCAGCTATTTATTCCAAGACGGAAAGAATAAAACAAATGAATCCAGGACACGATTTCCAATCTGGAAACCAAATTGAATCACTTGATAGACTGGACTGACACAGTAAAAAAAAAAAAATGGACAGATCAGAAACTTTGTATGACTGGGGAAAAGAAAATGTCTGCATTCACAGTCCTAAAATAAAAGGAGTACTTGTGGCACCTTAGAGACTAACCACTTTATTTGAGCATAAGCTTTTGTGAGCTACAGCTCACTTCATCCGTGAGCTGTAGCTCACGAAAGCTTATGCTCAAATAAATTGGTTAGTCTCTAAGGTGCCACAAGTACTGAGCTGTAGCTCACAAAAGCTTATGCTCAAATAAATTGGTTAGTCTCTAAGGTGCCACAAGTACTCCTTTTCTTTTTGCGAATACAGACTAACACGGCGGTTACTCTGAGTCCTAAAATAGTTATAAAAAACAGGTAACGTTAATTAGATAGCAGTGTTAGAGTACCAAGTCTGGGCAAACTGTATAAGAACTCTGGGCCTTCCATCTGGAGCAGAAGACAAGGATTTAGCTGAGTTTTTTTAAAAATTGTGCCTAACTTTAACCCTGGATAAAAGAGTGGGTTCAAATCTACATCAAAAGGCCCTACCAAATATACCATACATTTTGAATCTCATCATAATACCACTCAACTCCCTATAATCACTTGCAGCATCTTTTAATCTAGGAATAGAAAGAGGGTCTTAGAAGACGGGAGTTGAGAGAGACAGGCACTAGGCAAAGAGAATCAGATTTTAATCTCTCATGATATAGGTACCTTGACCCACGCTAAAAGAAGGCAGTTGGTACCAATTAAAGATCCTTCCTACAGGAAAAAATGGAAACAGCTTTTCTATATGCATCAAAAATGCAGATTTATCATCAGAGTTGACAATATTTTTCTTTACCTGAGTTTGCGTGTGGATTCCATGTGAAAACATATGTTAGCCAAGGTTTGCCGAAATGATAACAGATTGCAGGAAAACTTTTTGGCGAACATGGCCTTAAATTTCAGCTTTTTAACTGAAGGATTTGCTTCACTCTATATATATAGAGGAGAGGGTATGGTTTAATTAGTCTGTGCATAGTGCTAGGAATCCACAAGACCAGAGTTCTAACAGCAGCTTTGCCAGAGATTCCCTTTGCAGCCCTAGGCAAGTTGCTTAACCTCTCTCGTGACTATCCTAATCGGGGAGGCCAAACTTACTGACCCTTGAAGCCGCATACGACAATCTTCACAAGTTCTAGAGCCGGGACTTGGGGCTTCAGCCCTGAGACCCCCCTCCCTGCTGGGCAGAAGCGTGGGGGGGACGGGGATGTGGGGGTCATGTCCCCCCCCTGATTTTTTGCCAGGCTTTGCTGGCCCCACTCAGTCTCATGGTGCCACTGGGCCCCCTCCCTACACAGCAGCTGATAAAGTCAGCAAGCTAGGAGCTGCAGCCATGGAGATAGGCATGGGCAAACAGCTGGGAGCTGCAGGGAGAGCTGCTGCTTTTGCTGCTGCCTCTCCCTGTGGAGCTAAAGCAGTGACCAATCCCTGCAACTCCCAGCTGTTTGCCGCTGCCTCTCCACAGGCAGCTAACACCTGGGAGCTGCAGGGAGGGGCCGCTGAGGGTAAGAGGGGGGCCATGACTCAAGCTGTCGCAGGGGCAAACCTTGAAATTGTGCCCCTCCACTCTCAGCAGGCACCAATCATCTCTGACAGAAGTCCTTCACCCCACTAACCTGATGGAGGGCAGAAGCCCAGAGCTCCTCCCCCACTCTGGTAGGCGGAGAATGGGGCAGGGGTCATAAGGGGCTCCGTGAGCCATACTTTAACTGTAAAAGAGCTGCATGCAGCTGGCGAGCTGCGATTTGGCTATCCCGGTATAGATACTTCACAGCACTATTTTGAAAATCAGTTAGATAAGGCCCATAAAGAGCTTTGAATATGAATAGTGTTATAGTGAATAATATTATTAGAGAAACCCTTTCTCATCCTCAGTGAAAGGTGGGAGGGGGGGCAGGCCAGGACATACAGAGTGACTGTTGTTTTTTTTAATTCGGAGCAATGTCAAATTGTTGGGATTTTTAAAATTTACTACTAAGTAACGGAAGCAAACTGAGCAATGCAACCAGTGGTTACCATTGTTTATGGGGGCTTAAGGTCTGATTTGGACTTGTATTTTATCAATGTTAAGAGTCATAAATAAAATCAAATATTTCCATTCAGCTGCAGATGTTGCAAATAGCTGCAGTGATGGCAGCTTAAGGCAGGATTTTGAAATAATCTTCTGAATAGAAAATTCTAAGCAAAGCTCCTCTCTTTGATATTATTGTGCTGCACAAAAGTAAGAACTACATTAAATCTGACAGCTGTAAATATTTGGTCATCCCTAAAAATGCAGGAATTGAATAAATGTTGTACAAAGAGGAATTGCACTTTAGTGGGGGAAAACAATTAGGTATCAGCTTTTATATCTGATATTAAGGTAACTGCGTCTGCTCTGTTGATGCCCTGATTACTACTCAGGACATGTATTAGGCACTCCAAGGGCCTTAATGGGCTTTGCATCAGGCCCTTAGTCTGTTCTCATGACTAAATGCTACATAAAAGATCCTGAACCACACAACAAATCCAGGCTCAGAAAGAGCTTCAGTTCATTTTTAATGGCTTGATTTATCCTAATGGGTGTGAGGTATAATAAGCAATTCCCCATGATTTCATTAGGAGCTGTGAGTGCTCAGCAACTCTCAGGATCAAGCCATAAGTCATTGGAATGGGCTAATGACCTGGCAGTTTCAACACAGTATCAAAGCATATGACTCTGCATATTACATAGAAGGCTGTCACCACATGAGGCTAACGTGATTCATGATGCAAAGATTCAGAAAAGTCTTTGAACCTTTTGCTCTTTAGATTGGATTTTTCTGGGTACTTGAGCATCAGCCCTATTATGTACTTGCTTCTGCTGTCTAAATTGCCAAAAAGAACCTAGACCATCAGGCAATCCTCAACCAAGTTTACAGAGCATCTGAGGAACCAGAAACTACACAGTCATCTGTTAACAGCATTTTAAGTGACTTTTCATTTTGGATAGCTGATGTGAATATGAATGTTAATGAACTACATGGGTTGTGGTACAGTGCAGTCTATTAATGCAAAGGCCAGGCAAAACACAGGTACCATTCATGCCAAATATCTCACTCTCCATCACTTTAACTTAGGTCTTTGGCAGAGGAAAGACTCATGCTTGAATACGACCATAAGAACGTAAGAACAGCCATACTGGGTCAGACCAATGGTCCATCTAGCCCAGTATCCTGTTTTCTGACAGTGGTCAATGCCAGGTGCCCCAGAGGGAATGAAGAGAACAGAATCATCAAGTTATCCATCCCCTGTCGCCTATTCCCAGCTTCTGGCAAACAGAGGCTAAGGACATTTCAGAGCATGGTTTTACATCCAAAACCATGCACAAAAGGAGTTCGGCACTGAGAGTCTCACACTTATGCACTAGCTCTCTTTCTCTCACTCTGGCAAAAATGAGTGAGAGAGAGTGTGACTTTTTAGCCTAGTGGTTAGAGCACTGACCCGGGAGGTGGGAGACCCAAGACCCTGTCCCCCGATAGAATGACTTTAATTATTTGTCCAGAGTGCAACTGCTTCAACAGGAGAGACTACCCCAAATCAGAGTATCCCATAGCTCAATGGTTAAAGCACTCACCTGAGAGGTGGCAGATCCCTGTTCAAATGCCTTCTTCCTTTCAGGGAGAGGGGGATTTGAACTGGGGTCTCCCACAACCCAAGTGAGTACCCTAGCCACTGGGCAAAAAGTTATGAGTAAGGCCCTCTGACCATGCCTACCAGATCAGGCCATGCCACGTGTGACTTAGGTGGCCAAATGCTTGTCTTCCCCTGATTGGTGAATCACTTTGGGGCTTAGTGGGATATAGGCATTCAGGTACCTAGAAGGAGGCAGTATTGCACATGCTCAGAAGCAGAAACACAGGCACTTAAAGAACTTCTGCAGCAAAAATTTAGATGTTGAGTGAGTTTAAGCATCTCTGGGGTTCAGTGGGAGTTTTGTGCATTGCAGAGGTCCCAAAAATGGGATTTAGGTGCCTAAAACTGGGACTTAGGCATCTAATTCCTTTTGATAATGCAAGCCTCAGTTCATCTACTATTTCAGGTTTTGGCTCTCAGAATTCCAAAACAAAATAGCATCTTCAAGAATCTTTTAATTTAAAAACTAAAAGAAGACTTAAAAGTACATTTTTCCAATTTTTTAAATGTTCTTACGCATGGAAGTACAACGCAAATTAAAATTAACACAAATACTGGGTGCATGCAAAATGAGTCTCTTATAGAAATAAATGTTAAATATGATTGTTTTCAAAGTCATTTTGAGTTATGAAATTTGTCATTTTGAGTTAAAATGAGTTAATCTTAAAAAGAGATCTGAGAATTGGATACAATTTCATTGTTAATTTGATAGTCAGATTTTCTTTTCCCAAACTAACATGTACATTTTCCAGCAAAACCGCCTCTTTCAGGTTTCTCAGGCTGGGCACCCAAAAATGGAGGCACTCAAAATTACTTGTTACTTTAGATTGAAGTCATTTACTTATTACTTTGGTTGAATTCATGTGGAGGAGACATTTCTTTCAGAACACAGCAGAGGAAGTGATAGGATATCTAGATCCCCAAATAATTTTCTTCTCTGGAAGGGATAAACTACACAATTTTTATAATCAGCTTCCAAAGACCATGAACCAGATTCTGCCAACCTAGCCCCCTGATATCAATGGCAAAACTCCAACTGACTGCAAAGGGACAGCATTTCACTCATAGAGTAATACCTTACTCCATGACCAGTCCCACCGCAGTTAATTCAACAAGGTACTACTTAAAAAGAATACAGATGGTAGAAACTGGTCCAAACAGCTATTTTTGATCCTCAAGGAACTATAACTATTTTATTTATTCAATGTATTGATTTATCATTTAAAGTTTGTTATTTTAGGACGCGAAATCATGTGAGGGAGGTAGCATGATCTACTCATTGGTTCTAACAAGGCAACAAGGAGTTGTCCTGTTACATGGGTTCTAGTCCTGTCTCTGCCACTGACTTTGTGTGAACTTGCACAAGTCACTTAAATTTTGTATCTCAGTTCCTCCTTTTGTAAAATGAGAGCAGTATAACTTACCCATCTTTGTAAATCTTTGAATTCTCTGGAGGAAAGGCACAATATAAGTAGGCTTGGCAGAATTCAATTTTTAATTTTTTTACAATTTCAATGGGTAATATTGATGTTTATTTTTAAGCATTTTTCCTAATCTTTATCTATTTAAATTTTTACAGTTCCAGGAAATTATGGGTATTAAGCATTTTTTTCTATTTTTATCAATATACATTTTCACAGTTGCAGGAAACTATGAGGGGAGGGCAGACAATAATTATTTAATGGGAGTAGATTTAAAGTTGAGGCTTTATAACCGTTCAAACACAAATTTTCAACTTCACATGTCAAAATACACAAATGAAATATCCTTAATCTCTCATAAACTCCAAAGCAGCATTTTGTTTACTTTTCCTCTCTGTAAATTTTGGTTATTATTAATGGAAATATTTTTCGTCGGTTTGTGTGTGTATGGTAAAACTGACATTTACCGACATTTACTGATAAAAATCTAATCCTTCCAAACCTAAATCAAAGTGCAACCTTTTGTTATTTATTAAGGGAACTATGTACCACAGGCCCTCTCACTGTTATTTGCCCCCCTTTTCCCTTAAATCTATCATGAGAATTATTGATTAATAACCACATCATCTTCAGGCTGAAATATAAAATCAATATAAATATGCCTACGTCCCACAAATCAGCTGTCCTAAGCAGTGTGTTACCTAATTTTAGCTATTTAGCTTAATGCACCTCCACTTTAGTAGTTTTTAGTTGTCTAAGTGGATACATTTACCTTGACCAGTAATAATTCTTGTGGGTGGCATGTTGGTGTAAGTGCTGAGGTGCTCTTAGTTATTGTTTATGAACTGCTCAGAAGTCATTACAAAGATCAACTCCCTCTTCTTTATATTCCAAAACTTGCAAACTCAATGCAGATTTCCAGCCCAAATGATAGGACTAAAAACTAAACTATTGTCTTAAACTGCGGGCTATTTATAGTAGCTCCATAGGGCAGCTGAACAAGGAAACTGCATCAACCAGGGCAATACTTGACAGATCACTCATGAAAACATCAGAGACTGACTGCTTTCAGCAATAACATAAAGACTGGTTTCAGAGTAGCAGCCACACATTCACTCAAAGGGTTTGTTATTAGGATTACTGTTACTCCGAATAAAGAGTGTGAGCTACTGTTTATGGTTATTCCGTACAAACAGCAAAGATCAAAAAGGGTGCAGTGTTAACATTTACTTTAGCTAGCTAAGATAGGTGATTAAAGATCCACTCTTTGCAGATAATAAAGGCAAAGCATGTTCAGAGACTGATGAGAACAGGTGTTGGAAAAAAACGTGCTAAATTTTAAGAGAAACAAAAGTCACCATCACCAGATGACACAGACATCCACAAAAACTGCTTTTGTCCATTTGCCAATTATTAATTTCATTTTTGCATTGCTAGGAGTTGAAAGCCAGTACAGAAAAACATCTGCATGTGTGCCTTTCTCAAGTACAACTCTTTCCACAGGAAAGCAGTAATGTAGTTAATGAGTTTCAT
The DNA here is from genome assembly GCF_965140235.1 of Caretta caretta. Taxonomy (NCBI): domain Eukaryota; kingdom Metazoa; phylum Chordata; order Testudines; family Cheloniidae; genus Caretta; species Caretta caretta. Next base: position 181,999,573 of record NC_134207.1, read on the forward strand.
TCTAAAAGGTAGGTTGAAGGGATGAAGTGGGCCCTAATTGCGAATCTGGATCCAGACTGAAATTTCAAATCTCCTAAGACCAAAAGCAATGCAAGCATTTGTGAACACAGCAGAAACCTGGTGGAGAGCGTGGTATGTTTATCTATGTGATTATTAGACATTTGTTTTCTGTGAACTTTAAATGTAATGACTGCACTATCTACAGAGAGAGGCACTATTTTATGTTCCGTTTAGTACAGACTGACACAGGTGTGCTCTCTTATGGAGACTTCCTATTTGTGCTCTTAATATCAAATATACTAGGATATAGTAGTGGTAATAAGCAACAAGTGCAGCACTGGTGGATTCCAAATGCTCAAAACCCCAAAATGGCTTGGGATCAGGAAATTCAGGGATTAGGTAGACTTTTTCAAACCCAATTGTTTGGCTCCTGTTATTTGCTAGAAGCATTCAGATCCCACTGACAACACAGAAGGTACTCAGCACATTGCTGGATCAGGCTATTAGCATACTTGGTAGTAGGGCTGCCAACCCCCCAGGATTGGCCTGGAGTCTCCAGGAATTAAAGATTCATTTTTAATTAAAGATTATGTCATGTGATGAAATCTCCATGAATACATCCAACCAAAATTGGCAACCCTCCCTGGGAGGAAACAGATTTTTAAAGAAACAGAGATGGCTATGAGGACATTTTTTCTAAATTTTTATACAGTAACTCTGCAAATAGATGAGACCAAAAACAAAGCCAAGGAACATTTGGAACTTTGGGAAACTGAGTGTCACCACAATATCATTTGGAAAAGTATGCAATGAATTGACTGGCTGCCTTGCAAGTCTCAGTGCAGCTGATGATTTTAACAGGTGTCTTAACTACTTTTGCTGCCACACTTCCCATTGAACCAGCTCTGTTTTTACTCTTATGTGAAAAGCAATAAGCAGTGCAACACCCCCACCCCCAATCATTTAAACAATGTTGTCTTGGACACACTGCATAGTTAAATGGACTTTATTAGGACTTAATTGGTTTGGGTTATACCTAGAGAAAAATTATAGTTATAAACACAAAGAAAAAATATAAATGATTGGCTGAACTGGAATTCTGATGTCAGACTGCCATCAGACAGATCTATGAAAAACGGAGTGTTGAGTAGCAGCCTGATCATATCCAACATTAAAAAGGAAATTTATGGTATAAATTCCTTCTCACACTGCGTGAGATACTGTAGTTAGCTTTATATATACCTAGCTAGCTAGCTAGCTGTATATGGTTTCATATACTAGTAGTATTCAGAGCTCTGGTGCATCCAAGGCACTTCAGATAGCACTGAAGATGTGTGAAATAAAGATTACCATCAAGCAAGAACAGAAATTAATTCTAGCTTCTTTTTTGTTTTGTTAGTCTACTTAAACTAAAAGTTTTGGTTCCAATTAACCACATGCCAGTGAAAGTTGCTACTGTACAAGAACATTAGTACTCGTATTACAGGAGCACCTGGATGCACCAGTCAGGGATCCAGGCCCAGTTGGGCTAAACCCTGCACACACACACAATAATAATAAAAAGACAGTTCCTGCACCAGGCCTTGATTCAGCAAAGCACTTCTGTATATGACTCATGTTAAGCACATGCCTAAGTTCCATTGGCTTCAGTTGCTTAAATGCTATGTTGAATAGGGAAGAACTGCTGAACTGAATCTCCCGAAGAGCCAGTCATGTAGTATCATGTCAGAAAGAAAATATATAATAGACTAGAAAGGTCTGGCTTTTCCAGTAATTGATAGCTAGTAAAAAGTTATTTATTTTATACTGTTATTGTTTTTAACAGCTGAAGTAATGGTTGAAAACAAAACCCAAGACATCTCCTACGGCAGAAAAAATACCAGATGAACATCACACTTTATAGAAAATCTTGTTACAAGTCCTGAGAATGAGGCTGTAAAGATCACAACATTCAGTTCATTCAGGAATATCTCCAAATGGTAAGGTTTTATATTTTAAATTTTACAAAATGTGCAAATTTGTAAAATAAATACATAGAGACTGTGCCAAAATATGCACAACTCTTAATACTTTATGAAATGCATAATTATGAATTAGCTACCAGATGAGATTTAAAGAAAGTAGCATATAGTATACTATAAACAACTCCACAAAGAGGAACTGAGCAGTTTGAATTGGGAGAGTGAAGTGTCTCATATTTTCCTTATATAAAGGAATTCTTCCAATTTTCAAGGTTACATGTTCTTCAAATGGATTCAGTTCCAATATGGAAAGTGTAACGTGCTTTAGCAAATCTAGAGAGGTGTCTGATATCCACTTATTGAAGATTCATACAAACAGAGTGTGGACTAGAAGGTATTCTGCATGATCACATCTACCTTTGCATGGGAGGATTAAATACTGCCTTTTTTAATTGTCAGTGCTGGGGAGATATCAAGGTCATAAGTGTTCATCTCTTCTCAACTTTTATGGAAACTTCCTTCCAAGAGAGATAAAAAGAACACTAGATCCCAAGCCCCAGCTACTTGAGAACATCACCATTCACTACAGAAAGCAAGAATGAACTGCTGTGACACAGCATAGTCTTTCTACCATATTTAACTTTCTTCTCTCCTCCCCCAACTAACTTATGGAAACTCTTCTAAAACTTGACTTGATGACATAGGCACTCCGATTCCTTTATACAATTACTGAACATTAGATCTCCCTTTATGGCTCTTTAGCCCCCTCACATATAAATCTTGTATTTTACACCTAGACAATATGGATGCCCAAACTCTGCTCTACAATAATGTTAATAAAGAGATAGCCCGCGCCTCAGGATCTACTTGAATTGCTTACCATATACTGATTCAACAATTCCCATTGAAGTTTTCCATTGACTTCAATGGGTTTTGGACTGACCTCCAAATCTTCGCAACCAATAATCTAATGCTATTTTTTTTTTTTACTAAAACATGGAACCTACACACCAGTCAGATACAGTACATTGTTTCTTTTGAAATCTTTACTGCTGCTGGACATCCATCATGTAAGATGATTTGTTGAACACTGAAAACTCAAAACTCAAATATTACAAAGCTTCAAGTAACAGAAAAGGCCACAATTAAATAGCCTTATTCGCTATTGGCTACACAAGAAGTGTCTTGAGATCAGATCTTGAGGTTTAAAGTCAAATGCAATGCAAATCTTCTCTCAATGACACTTTCAGAGAAAGTAATTTAGCTGAGCAGATATTTATTTAACTTATGGGCAGCTGATTAAACACATATTATAAATTTGTCAGTTTTGTCACAGAGACTGTTATTCTTGGTAATATAATTGTCAAGAATCATACATGCATGATATAGTCAAACTTCAGCTACACTGCTGCTTGCAGGAGGATAAAGTGTCAAGTGGTATTTTGACTACATAGCATTTCCTGTATACTCAGGAACAACAGATCTTTTCCCGATAAAGGACTACACATAGGAAAACACAGAATACTGGTAGAAATATGGCTTTATGAAGGAGTCAGACCTCTGAATCAGTATTTTTTCCTTTACATAGGACTTTGTATGTAGCACTGTTTCAAAGAGTGCTAAATATGAAACCAAGAAAGAGAATTTAAAAAATAACATTGTCTGTAAGGAAGGCAAAATTTGAATGTTTTGCCTCTACTACCTTTAAAAACCATAGAGATTGATCTAATTCCCATAGAAGTCAAAGGGAGTCTTTCTATTGAGTTGCACAGAAGCAGGCCCATTCCCATACTGATGATTAACACAGTAATAGCAATGATGTAAGGAACTCCGCTGGTGGTGAACTTGTGCAAAATTATCTAGATTTTTTATTATTTTTGCTTGTTCCCCCAGTAGGACTTAACTTTTCCATAACAAGGAAGGATATTATTGTATGTAGCTACAATGTCATTTAGGGCTCCCTTCCAGACATGTCCATCTACTTTTCACAGAGGAAATCAACCACCAAAAATATTCAGTCTGAAACAGTGCCATGTGAGAAAACACGCCATATTCAAAACAATGTGAAATATCAGTTTTGCTCATCAATTGCATTTTAATAGTTTTATGACAAACCGCATTTTGAAGTTGTGTACACACTAGCTGGCAAGAAGCTGACCATAACTCATCAAGAAAAACATAAAAATGCCTAAACACTCAACTGATTCTCAGCAGCTGTATTTAAAAAATAAACCAGCACTGCAGCTGCTCAAATTAAAATTAAATGCTGATATTTTAAAAACTATGTAGTACTTGGAAAATCATTATGAAACAGAACAAGGCAGAGCACAGCAATGGAAAACAGGCTGCAATGACTGCATGTGGATCTCACCTTTTCACATATTTTCCTAGACAGTTCTTGCTGCCTGCTCCTCCCAAAACTCCTTCTCTTTAACGTCTCATTTGTTTCCTTCTCTGTTTCATGTCTTCTTGAAAAGTTCCCCCAGACTTGGAATTCCCTCTCATTTCTTGTGGCCCAGTCAACCTCCGTCTCTTAATTCAAATCCTTCCCTCAAACTCATTTCTACCATAAGAGCTTTCCAACAATAATCCACCATGAATGTGCACACTCACAAAAAACAAACTAAAAAATAAATCTGGACAACTAAGAGATTAGAACCCCAAAATAAATTTCTTTACTCTGAGAGATGTCTGTCAATAGAACCACTGGGGTTTAAATATAAGCATGCATACATGTTTTTGCAGGATTGGGGACTTAGTAAACTCCTGAGTACAGGGACCACATCATCTATGATTATACAGCATCATAAACACCAAGATCAACAAATCACTATTTTAATTTAAAAAGTAGAGAAGTCATGAAAAAGGCATCATTTGTCAAACATCACAATATTATGGCACTGGAAATAACCTAGCAATTTTCTATTCTAAGGACAGGAAAGCCTCAGTTTAACTAAGATCATGAGGCTACCTTTCCTAAAAATGGTTACTTACCTTTTTTATATCTGTTGTTCTTCGAGATGGGTTGCACATGTCCATTCCGCTGGAGATATGTGTGCACCAAGCACATCAACCCACAGAATATTTTTCCCCCATAATGGCAGTCGTTGGGGCAATGCATGTGCCCTGTGTACATTCATGCTCCCAGCTGATGGCATAAATGGCAGAGCTGCCTCAACCCTTCCTCTGTTCCTTCAAACTGGAATCCAGTAAGCATAGACTCCAGTGCAAAAGGGGGAAAGGATGGGTCATAGTGTGGACATGTGCAACACATCTCGAAGAACAACAGTTACAGAACAGGTAAATTCTTATTTGAGTGATTCCACATGTCTTTTCCACCCAGGTGACTCCCAAGTAGTTCAGAATGGAGAAGGGTTTTAGAGTCCATCTGAACAAGTACTGCAACACAACTATCCCCAATCTAGCATAATGTCTCAAGACTTGGGAGATAGCATAACAACTAGTGAAAGTATGTACAGATGACCAAATTGCAGCCCTGCAAATATCACTGATGGGGACCTGACTCAAGAGTGCAGATGATACAGCCTGTGCTCTTGTACAATGTGTTGAAACTCTCTCAGGTACAGGAACTTCAGTGATGTCATGGCACAGCTGTACGCAGGATGAGATCAAGGAAGATATTCTCTGCCAAGAAACAGGTTGCCCCTTCTTCATTCTGTCAGCAAAAGAAATGAACAGTTATGGGGACACTCTAAACTGTTTAGTCCTGCCCATGTAAAAGGCTAATGCACTGCAGGCATCCATAGCATGGAGACTCTCTTCATCCTTATGAGAGTGAGGCTTTGGAAAAAAGGTTAAGTATATAGACTGATTAAGGTGGAAGTCCAACAGCATCCGCAGTCAGAAATTTAGGATGAACATGCAACTAAACCTTGTCCTTATAAAGGCCGTACATGAGGAGGGTCGGCAAATAATGCTTGAAGCTCCGCTATCCTCCTGGTCAAAGTAATAGCTACTTTTATGGAGAGATGCAAAAATGAATAAGTAGCCATAGACTTAAAAGGTGGATCTATTAAGGCCAAAACCATTCAAATTTAGATCCCATGCAGGTGTGGGTACTCTCACGGGTGGACAGAGCCTGTTCAATGCCTTCAAAAATCCTATAATTGAAAAAAAAATCAGATCTACGCTGATTCTCTAAAGGAGAATGGAATGTGGAAACAGGAACCAAGTGAATGCTCAAAGACCCCTTTTCTCCCTTTAGGTGGAGTAAATATTCCAGAATAAACTGAGGGGAAGAGTGCGTAGGAGGAGAACGCCACAGCTGGAACCATACAGAAAAAATCTCCATTTCATTGTGTAATTATATCTGGTGGATGATTTTCTGCTATTCAACAGAATGTTCGGAACGCTCAGTCTACGGAACGCTCAGTCTCCTGAAGTGTTAACCATTGAACATCCAAGCTGGAGACAGGAAGCGTTGGGGTGCAGCATCTGATCAAGGCCAGGCTGGTGTTCTCAGGAGTAGAGTGGTGTGAGCCTCTCTGAGTTTGCATAACCATCTTTGAAATCAAATTAATGGGTGGAAAGGCATACAGCAGCTTATCCTTCCATGATAAAAGGAAAGCATCTGAGATAAAGCCCGGACTGTGACCTGCTCTGGACCAGAATATAGATGACACTTCCTGTTCAATTGTGTAGCAAACAGGTCTATCTGTGGTGTTCCTCAAAGATGAAAAATGGACTTGGCTTTATCCATTCTGAGGGACCATTAGTGATTCATGCTGGATGCTCTCCTGAAATGATCCGCCAGAGACTCCTAAACACCAGGAGATGTGAGGTGGTGAGCATAATTTGCGGCATAAAAATCCCAAAGTTCCATTGCCTCTTGACAAACACAATCTGACTTGGCATCTCCCTGCCTGTTCAAGTAGAACATAGCAGCAGTGTTGGCCACAAGGACTTGCACAGTACAACCTCTGATGCACAGAAGGAAAAGCCAACACGCTAGGTGAATTGCTCAAAATTCTCAAACCTTTACGGGGAGAGAGAGTTCTTGATCTGGCCAAGTCCCTTAGTCTGGAGGTCCCCCAGATGAGCTCCCCATTCTAGAGAGGAGACATCTGTGACCAGAATCACGAAGGGCGGAGAGGAACAAAGAGACCCCCTTTGCATACAATCTGAGGTCCATCCACCTATCTAGGGATTACAAGATACCTGAAGGTGTGTGAGTGAACATGTCCACTGGTTGACATGATGAACAGTAAATAGACTTCAACGACCCCTGTATGCCTCTGAGGTGAAAGCTAGCTTGCTGAGTTATGTGTGCACAAGCTGCCATATGCCCCAGAATTATCAAGCAATTTCTTATTGCTGTGCAAAGATGGCCCTCACAGGCTCAGGCCTCTGGTCTGCCCACTGCCAGATGTTTCACTACACGTTCCTGGATCAAGATCAGCATAAATAAGAAATGCTATGTTTAATACAGTATATAATGGAGTTATCAATCAGGAGCCTTGAAGACAAGAAGCTATTTTCTTCTTTCAAGGATGTACTGCCAACATGTATTAATCACTCCAGTAATGCAAAGTGAATGCAATTTTGCTCCAGAAAGCCTACCCAGCACCCTTTGTCTGACTTAATACCATACCTATACCACCAAAAAATACGTAAATAAAATGGAAAATAAAACATTATCTGAATTAAATATACCACACACAAAGACTTTTCAAATTACATTATCAAGGCAAATAAGACCATAACATCTACCAATAAAATAACTTTTTACCAAGGCTAAGGTCAGGGGATACAGCAATAATATTAGGGTAAGCAGCCTTAACCTAAACTTTTGAAAAATAAGTGGGGGGAGGAGTGGAAACTGAGTTCTAAATTTTAAATAGGCCTCAGTCCAATCACTCATGAAGTTCTACACCTGCACCTGTAGGAGCAAATTATGGGGTTTAGCCATCTAACTACCTGATCAGCAGGTGTCATCAGCAGTTTAAATGGCCAAATCCCAAACTATGTCTGCTCAATTAATTGAGGGAGCAAAACAATGTGGGTACAATTAAACTGCAGGTGCAAATTCTCCCCTACAAAGTTAGAAGCCGTCTTTCAAAAGCAGCCCCCTCAGGGGAAAAGGAGAATTGCTTTCACTTTCCTTAAAATTTGCAGAACAACAGATCCTTTTATCCGCTGCCACAGGGCTTTTCTGTTCGAAGGAAATTTGAAACAAACAAATAAAATAATTCAAAATGAAAAGGACCTATCGGAGGCAAGCTAGTAACAGGTATGTTTTTTTTCTGCTGTATAGCTTTATGATGACACAAATCTGATCTAACTGAGCCAAATTAATCTATAAATCAGACTAAATAGTAACTCTAATTGAGGTTTCCACCCCCTGCACTTTGGATTTAAGTTATTAAATTACGTTTTCCTCCCCCTAGCACAGATGTAATATATTCTCCTTACAAGCCAGCAATTCCATAAACCCATGAATTCTTTAATTAGTCTCTTTGCAAGTCCCAACACAGACAGTCACACAACCTGTCCAATGCGAAGAGGAGTACAAGAAAAAAAATCTCTCTCTTTATCCAACCCCCTAATTTCTGTCAAGTAAGAGCTATGAAGCTATATGGTGAAGTTAATTAATTATAAAGTCAGTTGGGGGTGTTTTTTCTTTTGGTTCCCGGATCTTTTCCTGATGTAGGTCTTTGAACTTCTGCCTGCACTAAGCCCATGAATCAGTGTCATTTACAACATGCATTAAGATAATTGAACATAGTAAGGAGGAAATGTATACAAGAGAGCTAATATTTCATGTAGAGAGGCTAATTTTATCAATGCAACAGTGCAAGTAGACCTCACAGTTAGTGTCTTTGTGTTCAGAGCTAAACGAAAAGTTACTTTGAACAAACTGTATAAAAAGAGATTTCTTCCCAATTTTCTTTGTTTTGTTCTTATTGTGATCATTACTTTCCTGGACAATTAAAAAAACCTGAATTCTTCAACAAAGCAATATTAAAACCAACAAATAATGGTACGTTAGAGAGTAAACTATGAAGACTAGAGAAAAAAAATGTAAATATTTTTTATTTTCCAGCTGCAAAATGATTAAAATAATTGTTATACGTGTGTACACAAGCGCACATGTGAGCACACACACCAGAAATGGAAAATAACCTCTTTCGTTCACTAAAAATAACCAAGGTTTAAAATCCAAAAATTATGGGAAAATAAAGATATATTTAAAAAACCCTAAATAGGTCCTAGCTGAGGTTCCAATCCAGGAAACAACCAGCTTTGAATAACTTTATGTATGTGAGTAGAACCTTGATTTCAAACTACTTGTATGCATAAAGTTATTGCCATGGGTAAGTGTTTGTAGAATAAGGGCTGTAATCAGCTATGCAAGCCAGCTACAACTGCATATGAAAAAACAAATCTTTACTTTAGACCTCAAGTTTTATCACAACCCTCAGTAAATAACCCCCAACACAATAAATTCCTTAAAAATTGTATTGTTGGGAAATACCAAGAACATGTTTTAAATGAATAAACTAGAATGATTACTTTATATATATATATATATATATATATAAAATTAGACTTGGAAATCTCCATTTTTGGTATCATTTTCATAACTCCTTTTACCCTTCCATGTAAAATGACATAACAAAAAACCACTGAGCCTTCAGTTCAGATCAGGAAAAAGTGAGTTAAAGGAGAGCCTGCCCTTGCATTAAGGAGATGTCACTCTCTTGACAAAGAACTCTGCTTATCAGACAAATGTCCAAGGGAGAGTGCCATTGAAGAAACACTTTCTCCTAAAATAATTCCTGTTTAAAGAAAAGTTGTTTAAATCAGTGCTTTGTAGACACATAAATCTAAAGAGACATAGCTGCACTCTTACCCCTTCTCCATGGGCACAAGTTCCTTTAAATCAGATTTGAAGAAAACAAAACACTGATTAGCCTAAAAAGGTATAAAGTAAAAGACAACAGGAGCATAAGAAAGAAGAACAATTACGATAAATATATATCAGGTCTACATCCTACCTGGGCTTACACAAGTATATAAGCAGCAACATGTGTGTATGTTACTCATATATAGAATCATAGGGTGAAATGCTCTTGTGGTTTGGGGATCATGTACAAGGCCTTCAGCACAACTTACTTGTTACAAAGAGTGCATGTATATGGAATATGGGCAGAAGCCATGTAGTGTAGCCTGTGCGCCCCTTATACACTATGGAAATGGTCCCTGTGCCAACTCTTTCATATACTAGTGCAAAAACCTTGGTGGAGGTTGACTGGAGGGGGAGCAGAGAGTCATAGGATTCAAATTTATGCAAATCCAGAAGCCTCTAAGTGCTAACTGGTAAGGATGGGCTGAAGCTGACATTCCAGCTAACAGAAATTTATGGGAGAAGGAAAGAGAAGGGCAGTACATCAGCCATACACAGTGGACAGCATGCATTTCACTTCCCCAAACTCTTGACCTGAACAGATTATGATTATATGGTGTTTATCCAAGTGGACTGGATATTATACATACATAAACACACATACAAGAGAAAAGACAGATGCACAAATCTCTCACAAGGGTTTACTGGGAAAAGAAATGTGGTCATCATCGAAGTCTGCAGATGTACACACAGCCATACCAAGTGAACGCATATTTTGGCCTCAGCTTCAGGTCTGAAATACTTAGACTCCCAAAAAACAAATGTTGAAATCCTGCCAGGGTCATTTTGGATTACCATAATGGAATGGTAAAGGGTTTAAAAGTAGCTCAATGCTAGAGCTGGTTGGAAAATGTGGGAAATGCCAACATTTTGAAATTCATTTTTTGTTCCAAGTTGGAACAAAAAGGCAAAATTTCAGAATTTTTCACAGAAAAGAAATCCTGAAAATCAAAAACAGAAAATTTGATTTGGAAACATTGAACGGTTTCATTCCGATGTCAGAACATAATATAGATAAAATATTAAATATAACTAATATGGTATTAGAATTAATATAAAAGTCAAACCAAAATGAAACTAAACAGACAGCTGCAGCAGCACAGGAGCCAGCAAGCAGAGCTGTAAACAGGGGAGTTTGAGTGGGAGTTCTGTTGGAGGAGAAGGTATTTGTGTTTGGTTTTGTATTGGTAGTATTTGTATGTGTAGAGGCTTGTAGGGGCTTTGTGCTGGGAAAGAAGCTGAGCCCTGATTAGGGGGCGGGGCTTCTCTGACTAGGGGTCCTATAAAGGTAGCAGCCAGTCAGGCAGCGGCACAGACAGCTGCAGCAGAACAGGAGCCAGCAAACAGAGCTGTAAACAGGGGAGTTTGAGTGGGAGTTTGTCTTGTGGTGCTTCTGTTTTGCTGTGGGGGTGGTGTTTTGGTGTGGTTTCTGTTTCCCAGATTAACAGGATTTAGGTGGAAAGGCAATGACAGATACAGAGGTAGCAGTGGGAGTGACCAATGTACCAGAAGACACAATGAAGATGACTGGATGTGGAAGCTGTGGTATGTACATGATCCTGGAGGGGGCACCTGGTAAGAGTTTTGTCTGTATGAAGTGCCGTCTGATAGAGCTGATGGAGGAAAAGATCCGAGGTTTGGAGATGCAAGTGGAAAGTCTAGCTGAGTTTAGGAAGGGGTTTGAGCAGATTATGGAGCAAAGACATGAGGTATCTGAAGGGAAAAGCTCAGACTTGCAGATGGAAGCAGGACTGGGGAATTCTGAGGGGAGACTGGGTGAGGAAAGTGGTCAGTGGAAGCATGTGACTAAAAGAACCAGGCAGAGGAAAAGATGGACTAGTGAAGGGGAAATAGAGCTCAAGAATAGGTATGCAGAGTTGGAAAATGAAGAAGGGGCTCAGCAGGTAGTCATTGAAGGTGGAAGGGCAAGGAAGAAGAGAAGAGCGGCTAGTCCTATAGGAAAAGGGGAAGAGTTAATGGAGATTACACCAAATATGAGCCCCAGGAGGATACAGGATGGGTTAAAGAGGATTACAAGGGAGAATAGGAATGGAAAAAACTTGCAGCCAGAGGGAACAGGGGATAGACTGGAGAATAGCACCATCACTAGGAAAAGACAGGTCTATGTGATTGGGGACTCTTTACTGAGAAGAATAGATAGGCCTGTAACCAGAGCTGATCCAGAGAATAGGAGGGTGTGCTGTCTTCCAGGTGCTAAGATACGGGATGTAGACCTGAGGATGAAAAGGATTCTAAAGGGAGCGGGAAAGAATCCCCTAATTATCCTTCATGTGGGAACAAATGATACGGCTAGATTCTCACTGGAAAGTATTAAGGGAGACTATGCTAGGCTGGAGAAGACGCTTAAGGAAATTGAGGCTCAGGTGATCTTTAGTGGGATTCTGCCTAGAGAAGGGCAACAAAGGTGTGACACGATTATGACTATCAACAGATGGCTTAGGCAGTGGTGCTATAAGGAGAGCTTTGAGATGTATGGCCACTGGGAGGCATTCATGGATAGAGGACAGTTCTCTCGGGATGGACTTCATCTGAGTAGGGAAGGAAATAGACTTCTAGGATGGAGGTTGGCACAACTGATTAAGAGAGCTTTAAACTAGGAATTAGGGGGAGATGGTTGGGAGATGTCCAGGTAATCTCCACGCCAGAATTTAGCATTGAGAGGAAAGAAAATGAAGTAAGAGTGGATACAGCCGTGGGTAGGAGGAAGGGCAGTATAGACACAAGTCTAATAGGTTATACTGGTAGTAAAATGACCGTGCCTAATAGGGTACAGAATGTGAGTGAGGCCAAACAGCAAAAATTAAGATGTTTGTACACTAATGCGAGGAGCCTAGGTAACAAAATGGAGGAACTAGAGCTACTGGTGCAGGAAGTGAAACCAGATATTATAGGGATAACAGAAACATGGTGGAACAGTAGTCATGACTGGACTACAGGTATTGAAGGGTATGTGCTGTTTAGGAAAGACCGAAATAAAGGTAAAGGTGCTGGAGTAGCACTGTATATCAATGATGAGATAGAATGTAAAGAAATAAGAAGCAATGAAATGGATATGACTGAGTCAGTCTGGGCAAAAATTAAATTGGGGAAGAAAACTATAAGAGCCACCCCTGGGACAGTGCTTGGGGTGTGCTATAGACCGCCGGGATCTAATTTGGATATGAGATAGAGCCCTTTTTAATGTTTTTAATAAAGTAAATACTAATGGAAACTGTGTGATCATGGGAGACTTTAACTTCCCAGATATAGACTGGAGGACAAGTGCTAGTAATAATAATAGGGCTCAGATTTTCCTAGATGCGATAGCTGATGGATTCCTTCATCAAGTAGTTGATAAACCGACTAGAGGGGATGCCATTTTAGATTTGGTTTTGGTGAGTAGTGAGGACCTCATAGAAGACATGGTCATAGGGGATAATCTTGGCTCAAGTGATCATGAGCTAATTCAGTTCAAACTGAACGGAAGGATTAATAAAAATAAATCTGCAGCTAGGGTTTTTTACTTCAAAAGGGCTGACATTCAAAAATTAAGGAAATTAGTTAGGGAAGTGGATTGGACTGAAGAATTTATGGATCTAAAGGTAGAGGAGGCCTGGGATTATTTTAAATCAAAGCTGCAGAAGCTATTGGAAGTCTGCATCCCAAGTAAGGGGAAAAAATTCATAGGCAGGAGTTGTAGACCAAGCTGGATGAGCAAGCATCTCAGAGAGGTGATTAAGAAAAAGCAGAAAGCATATAGGGAGTGGAAGAAGGGAGGGATCAGCAAGGAAAGCTACCTTATTGAGGTCAGAACATGTAGGGATAAAGTGAGACAGGCTAAAAGTCAAGTAGAGTTGGACCTTGCAAAGGGAATTAAAACCAATAGTAAAAGGTTCTATAGTCATATAAATAAGAAGAAAACAAAGAACGAAGAAGTGGGACCACTAAGCACTGGGGATGGAGTGGAGGTCAAGGATAATCTAGGCATGGCCCGATATCTAAATAAATACTTTGCCTCAGTCTTTAATAAGACTAAAGAGGATCTTAGGGATAATGGTAGCATGACAAATGGGAATGAGGATATGGAGGTAGACATTACCATATTTGAGGTAGAAGCGAAACTCAAGCAGCTTAATGGGACTAAATCGGGGGGCCCAGATAATCTTCATCCAAGAATATTAAAGGAATTGGCACAGGAAATTGCAAGCCCATTAGCAAGAATTTTTAATGAATCTGTAAACTCAGGGGTTGTACCGTATGATTGGAGAATTGCTAACATAGTTCCTATTTTTAAGAAAGGGAAAAAATGTGATCCGGGGAATTATAGGCCTGTTAGTTTGACATTTGTAGTATGCAAAGTCTTGGAAAAAATTTTGAAGGAGAAGGTAGTTAAGGACATTGAAGTCAATGGTAAATGGGACAAAATACAACATGGTTTTACAAAAGGTAGATCGTGCCAAACCAACCTGATCTCCTTTTTTGAGAAAGTAACAGATTTTTTAGACAAAGGAAATGCAGTGGATCTAATTTACCTAGATTTTAGTAAGGCATTTGATACCGTGCCACATGGGGAATTATTAGTTAAATTGGATAAGATGGGGATCAATAGGAAAATTGAAAGGTGGATAAGGAATTGGTTAAAGGGGAGACTACAACGGGTCCTACTGAAAGGTGAACTGTCAGGCTGGAGGGAGGTTACCAGTGGAGTTCCTCAAGGATCGGTTTTGGGACCAATCTTATTTAATCTTTTTATTACTGACCTTGGCACAAAAAGTGGGAGTGTGCTAATAAAGTTTGCAGATGATACAAAGCTGGGAGGTATTGTCAATTTAGAGAAGGATAGGGATACCCTACAGGAGGATCTGGATGACCTTGTAAACTGGAGTAATAGTAATAGGATGAAATTTAATAGTGAGAAGTGTAAGGTCATGCATTTAGGGATTAATAACAAGAATTTTAGTTATAAGCTAGGGACGCATCAATTAGAACTAACGGAGGAGGAAAAGGACCTTGGAGTATTGGTTGATCATAGGATGACTATGAGCCGCCAATGTGATATGGCTGTGAAAAAAGCTAATGCAGTCTTGGGATGCATCAGGAGAGGTATTTCCAGTAGGGATAAGGAGGTTTTAGTACCGTTATACAAGGCACTGGTGAGACCTCACCTGGAATACTGTGTGCAGTTCTGGTCTCCCATGTTTAAGAAGGATGAATTCAAACTGGAACAGGTACAGAGAAGGGCTACTAGGATGATCCAAGGAATGGAAAACTTGTCTTATGAAAGGAGACTCAGGGAGTTTGGCTTGTTTAGCCTAACTAAAAGAAAGTTGAGGGGAGATATGATTGCTCTCTATAAATATATCAGAGGGATAAATACCGGAGAGGGAGAGGAATTATTTAAGCTCAGTACCAATGTGGACACAAGAACAAATGGATATAAACTGGCCACTAGGAAATTTAGACTAGAAATTAGATGAAGGTTTTTAACCATCAGAGGAGTGAAGTTTTGGAATAGCCTTCCGAGGGAAGCAGTGAGGGCAAAAGATCTATCTGGCTTTAAGATTAAACTCAATAAGTTTATGGAGGAGATGGTATGATGGGATAACATGGTTTTGGTAATTAAATATTCATGGTAAATAGGCCCAATGTCCTCTGATGGGCTATTAGATGGGGTGAGATCCAAGCTACCCAGGAAAGAATTTTCTGTAGTATCTGGCTGATGAATCTTGCCCATATGCTCAGGGTTTAGCTGCTCGCCATCTTTGGGGTCGGGAAGGAATTTTCCTCCAGGGCAGATTGGAAGAGGCCCTGGAGGTTTTTTGCCTTCCTCTGTAGCATGGGGCAAGGGTCACTTGCTGGAGGATTCTCTGCTCCTTGAAGTCTTTAAACTACGATTTGAGGACTTCTATAGCACAGATATAGGTGTGAGGTGGTTTTTTGTAGGAGTGGTGGGTGAAATTCTGTGGCCTGCATTGTGCAGGAGGTCAGACAAGATGATCATAATGGTCCCTTCTGACCTAAATATCTATGAATCTATGAGTCTATAAACAATAATGTCAAAATGAACTATTTCAACATTATTGAAATGAAACGACATTCAAAACAATTTATGTTGACAATTTTCTGTGAAACATTTATTTCAACTAAACTGCATTTTCCAGTTGAAAACTGTTCCATGTAAAATTTTCATAAGAACAGCCACACTGGGTCTGATCAAAGATCCATCTAACCCAGTATTCTGTCTTCTGAGAGTGGCCAATGCCAGGAGCTTCAGAGGGAATGAACAAAACAGATAATCATCAAGTTATCCATCCCCTGTCACCCATTCACATCTTCTGGAACCAGAAGCTAGGGACACCATCCCTGCCCATCCTGGCTAATAGCCATTGATGGATCTATCCACCGTGAACTTATCTAGTTCTTTTTTGAACCCTGTTGTAGTCTTGGCCTTCACAACATCCTCTGATAAAGAGTTCCACAGGTTGACTGTGCATTCTGTGAAGAAATGCTTCCTTTTGTTTGTTTTAAACCTGCAGCCTATTAATTTCATTTGGTGACCCCCCCCTAGTTCTTATGTTATGAATAAATAATATTTTCTTATTTACTTTCTCCACACCAGTCAACATTTTGTAGACCTCTATCATATTCCCCATTAGTTGTCTCCTTTCCAAGCTGAAAAGTCACAGTCTTATTAATTTTTCCTCACAGTGAAGCTGTTCCATACCCCTAATCATTTTTGTTGCCCTGTTTTGTACCTTTACCGATTCCAAAATATATTTTTTGAGATGGGATGACCAAATGCAGCATTCAAATGCAGCATTCAAGATGTGGGCGAACCATAGATTTATATAGAGGTAATATGATATTTTCTGTCTTATTTTCTAGTGCTTTCCTAATGATTCCCAACATCCTCTTAGCTTTTTTGACTGCTGCTGCACATTGAGTGGATGTTTTCAGAGAACTATCCACGAAGACTCCAAGATCTCTTTCTTCAGTGGTAACCGTTAATTTAGTCCCCATCATTTTATATGGATAGTTGGGATTACGTTTTCCAATACGCATTACTCTGTATTTTTCAACATTGAATTTCATCTGCCATTTTGTTGCCCAGTCATCCAGTTTTGTGAGATCTCTTTGTAACTCTTTGTAGTCTACTTTGGTCTTAACTGTCTTGAGTAATTTTGTATCATCGGCAAATTTTTCCACCCCTTTATCCCTTTTCCCGGATCATGTATGAATATGTTGAACAGTACTGGTCCCAGTACAGACCCTATGGGACACCACTATTTACCTCTCTCCATTCTGAAAATTGACCATTTACTCCTACCCTTTGTTTCCTATCTTTTAACCAGGTACTGATCCATGAGAGGACCTTTCCTCTTCTCCCATGACAGCTTACTTTGCTTAAGAGGTGAGGGACCTTGTCAGAGGCTTTCTGAAAATATAAGTACATTATATCCACTGGATCCACCTTAAAGAATTCTAGTAGATTGCTGAGACATGATTTCCCTTCTATTAACTTCAGTGGCCTTGGATCATGTCCTTATATACCATAGTAACATGCACCTTAAAATTCAGATAAGAGAAGATTTAGCTATCTATTTATTATCTACAGGCTAATTCCTGGGCCCACTGGAGGCAACGTCAAAAGTTCCATTAATTACAAAGGGACCCACAGTTCAGCCTGTTGGGCCCACTGAAGTCAATAGAAGTTGACAATACTCACCTCCTTGCAGGAAGCGTGTGGAACGTTGAAGGATCTGGCTCTTGAAAAAGAAAGGAAAAAGTCTCTTTCTTTCTAATTCTAATATGGATGATGTCAATAACCTGATTTGCTGGAGAAACATTCCAAGTAAATTTAAGTAATTCTAAATAATTCTCAAATAGATCGAGATATAGAATGAAAAGCTATTTACATAAACTCAAAACACTCAAGTATAAGTTGTCTCTAGAATAGCTTGGAGTTTCATTCCAGAGAAGATTAAAAATGTTTATAATTTAATAAGACCTTTTTCTTTAAAGTTTTAATGAATGAAATTTAAGATATTGGCAGCCTTTCTTCATTCATACATTCCACTCCTGTGAGATCAGTAGAATAGGAAGAGGGAGAAAAAGAATTATAATTAAGCATTTCAAATCATGGAGGTATGAGAAGCAGAGAAACTGTACACACACAGGTATGTGCAAGTTCCTTTACTGTGGTGTACACTTAACTAAATACTTGGCTAAATATACATTCAGGCTGCAAACGTTTCACTTAGCACAGGTTTTGCAGATTCTGGAAGGGGATTTAAACTTCACTATTGATTGTCCCCTTCTCCTTTGAATAATCTGATCCCTTTTATTCATAAATAAATTGCATTTTTATGACCCTTGCAGCACAACCAACTTTTGGCAGCCCTAAAATTCTGCTCCCATGAGGACCTCTCAAGTACTTAATCAACACTATGCACTTACATATTAAATATATTTTAAAAATCACATTATGACCAAAGGTGGTAGTGGGGAGACCCAGATCGTTGAGGTAAATAATGATGCTCTGCCTTAACTCACACTGCTTAGGAGTAAAAACAAAAACAAATAAACCCCCCACAGACTGGCATAAATTTGGGGCAGATTTGAATTGAATGGCTTTCTATATTTAAAATATAGTTATTTGAATATAATTTCCCTTTTATTATTTAAAAAAACAAAATGTTTCATAAAATGTGATTAAACTCTTGTTTCCCATGACACCAGAGGGTCCCTGAAGGCGCTATCAGGCAAAGCTCTGTTGTTATTTAGGACAGATGTATTGAAAATACATACAAAGTATGTTAGTATTTAGTTTGGCCCTGATAAATTATTAAATATTTATAATATTTTTTCTCTGTCTTTTTATGGACTAACAAGTTGCCAAATTTAATTTTACAACAAAATCAAGTAGAGAAAACAAGCACACAAATGGGGTTAACCTTCATCCTTTTTGGCCTACTAACCATCACATGCCAGAGAGCCTGATTCTGATCTCACGTATACCGATATAAATCTGGAATAATTCCACTTAACTTGATGGAGGAACAAAATCAGTGAGTTGAGATTCCTGCCCAGAGTGTTTAGTATGATCCTTCCAACTTAGATATATTTCATGCACCCATCACCATAGCATCTAGACACTAAGCCCTGGTCTACACTATGGGGTTAGGTCGAATTTAGCCGCATTAGGTCGATTTTAAAATGAATGCGTCCACACAACCAACCCTCTTCCGTCAACCTAAAGGGCTCTTAAAATCGACTTCTGTACTCCTTCCCGGCGAGGGGGTTAGTGCTAAAATCGACCTTGCTGGGTCGAATTTGGGGTAGTGCAGACGCAATTCGAAGGTATTGGCCTCCGGGAGCTATCCCAGGGTGCTCCATTGTGACTGCTCTGGACAGCACTTTCAACTCCAATGCACTAGCCAGGTACACAGTAGAAGCCCCGGGAAATTCTGAATTTCATTTCCTGTTTGGTCACTGTGGCGAGCTCAGCAGCACAGGTGACCATGCAGTCCCCCCAGAATCGCAAACGAGCTCCAGCATGGACCGAACGGGAGACACTGGATCTGACTGCTGTATGGGGAGAAGAATCTGTGCAGGCCAAACTCCGATCAAAAAGAAGAAATGCTAATATATTTGCCAAAATCACACAGGGCCTGGTGGAGAGAGGCTACAACAGGGACACACAGCAGTGCCGCGTGAAACTTAAGGAGCTGAAGCAAGCCTACCAAAAGACAAAGGAGGTAAATGGTCGCTCCGGGTCAGAGCCCCATACATGCCGCTTCTATGATCAGCTGCATGGCATTCTCGGCGGGGGACCCTACCACTACCCCACCATTGTCTGTGGACACGTGGAAGGGAGGAGTCTCACGCAACAGGGAGGAGGGTTTTGTGGAGGAGGAGAATGCGCAGCAGGCAAGCGGTGAATCCATTCTCCCCGGCAGCCAGGATCTTTTCATCACCCTGGAGCCAATACTCTCCCAATGCAGGATCCCGGACCCTGAAGCTGGAGAAGGCACCTCTGGTGAGTGCACATTTGTAACTACAGTCCAAGGTTTTAAAGCAATTGTGTTTAATGTTTGATTTGCCCTGAAGAATTGGGATGCATTCACGGCCAGTACAGCTACTGGAAAAGTCTGTTAACATGTCTGGGGATGGAGCGGGAATGCTCCAGGGACATCTCCATGAAGCTCTCCTAGAGGTACTCTGAAAGCCTTTACGGAAGGTTTCTGGGGAGGGCTGCCTTATTTTGTCCTCCATGGTAGGACTTTACCACGCCAAGCCAGTAGCAGGTAGACTGGAAACATTGCAGCACAAAGCATGGCAGCAAATGCTCCTGGGATTTGGTCACATTCAAGCAACATTTGGACTTTATCTTTCTGTGTTAGCCTCAGGAGAGTGATATCATTCATGGTCACCTGGTTGAAATAGGGGAAGTTTTGTAAGGGAACCGTAAAAGGA
This sequence comes from Caretta caretta, assembly GCF_965140235.1. Lineage (NCBI taxonomy): Eukaryota > Metazoa > Chordata > Testudines > Cheloniidae > Caretta > Caretta caretta. The sequence goes on from NC_134207.1 coordinate 182,019,937, forward strand.
CCCTGTTCACGCTGGGTTGTTTGTACTTGGCTAAAAGGGATCATCCCGGAGAATAACCACACGGTGGGGGGAGGGGTGAAGGTATCATCCCAGAGAATAGCCATGCGGTGGGGTGGGGGGAGGTGTGTGCTGCACATCCACCCGAAAATTGCAGCCCCTCCTTTCAAATGTGAAACCCAACCAGCATTGCTTGCTCTGGGAAAGGATGGTGCTGCAGTTTGAAACCATTCCCACATGTTACGAAGGCGAAAGAAGCCAACCCGCATACCAAAAGGCTTACCATGGCTGCCTGGAAACTGAATTCTGTTGCCCAGCCATGTGTGATGTATCACCATACTGGCAGGAGCTCAATATAAAAGGCAAAATGCAACCTTGTATCTAAAGCACATGTGCTGTCTGCTGTGAATTGCTTGATTCACTGTGAAAGTCTCTCCCTTTTGTTCTCAGAAATGTATCATCTTAAATTTTACCTTTTTATCTCCCCCCAGGTGCAAATGTTTCTATGCTCCCCCTATCATCTCCGACCCTGAGGTTATCGCAGATTAGAAGGCAAAAAAACCACACTCGCGATGACATGTTTTCCGAGCTCATGCAACCCTTCCGCACTGATAGGGCACAGCTTAATGTGTGGAGGCATTCAGTGGCAGAGGCCAGGAAATCATTAAGTGAGCGCAAAGAGCAGAGGCAGGTGGCGATGCTGAGGCTAATGGGGGAGCAAATGGACACGATGAAGCATCTGTTGGAGCTGCAGGAAAGCCAACAAGATCACAGACCCCCACTGCATCCATTGTATAACCGCCTGCCCTCCTCCCCAAGTTCCATATCTTCCTCACCCAGACGCCCAAGAAGCAGGGGGGGAGAGGCTCCGGGCACCCAGCCACTCCACTCCAGAGGATGGCCCTGTTATTCAAACAGTTTTGATTTGTAGTGTGGCTACAATAAGCAATGTGGCCTTGTCCTTCCCTCCTCCCCCAACCCACCCCACCTGGGCTACCTTGTCAATTATCTCACTTTTTTTTTTAATTAATAAAGAAAGAATGCATGGTTTGAAAACAAAATCAACAAAGGGGGCGGGTTTGCATCAAGGAGAAACACACACAACTGTCACATCGTAGCCTGGCCAGTCATGAAACTGGTTTTCAAAGCCTCTCTGATGTGCAATGCATCCAGCTGTGCTCTTCTAATCGCCCTGGTGTCTGGCTGCTCAAAATCGGCAGCCAGGTGATTTGCCTCAACCTCCCACCCTGCCATAAACGTCTCCCCCTTACTTTCACAGATATTATGGAGCACACAGCAAGCAGCAATAACAATGGGAATGTTGGCTGCGTTGAGGTCTAACCTAGTCAGCAAACAGTGTCAGCGCACTTTTAAACGTTCAAATTCACATTCTACCACCATTCTGCACTTGCTCAGCCTATAGTTGAACTGCTCCTTACTACTGTCCAGGCTGCCTGTGTACAGCTTCATGAGCCATGGGAACAAGGGGTAGGCTGCGTCCCCAAGGATAACTATTAGCATGTCAACATACCCAACGGTAATTTTCTGGTCTGGGGAGTAAGTCCCTTCTTGCAACTGCTCGAACAGCCTGGAGTTCCTAAAGATGCGAGCATCATGCACCTTTCCCGGCCATCCCACGTTGATGTCGGTGAAACGTCCCTTGTGATCCACGACTGCTTGCAGCACCATTGAGAACTACCCCTTGTGGTTTATGTACTGGTTGGCAAGGTGGTCCGGTGCCAAGAAAGGGATATGTGTTCCGTCTATTGCCCCACCACAATTAGGGAACGCCATTGCAGCAAAGCCATCCAGTATATCCTGCACAATTCCCAGAGTCACTACCCTTGACAGCAGAATGTCAGTGATTGCATTGGCTACTTGGATCACAGCAGTCCCCACAGTAGACTTGCCCTTTCCAAATTGATTCCTGACTGACCTGTAGCAGTCAGGTGTTGCAAGCTTCCACAGGGCTATCGCCACTCGCTTCTCAACTGTCAGGGCGGCTCTCATCTTGGTATTCCTGTGCTTCAGGGAGGGGGAAAGCAACTCACAAAGTTCCATGAAAGTGGCCTTACGCATGCGAAAGTTTCGCAGCCACTGTGAATCTTCCCATACCTGAAACACTATGCGGTCCCACCAGTCTGTGCTTGTTTGCTGGGCCCAGAACTGGCATTCCACTGTATCAACCAGCCCCACTGCTGCCATGATGTCCCAATTGCCACAGCCCGTGCTTTCAGGAGCGTCTGTGTCCATGTCCTCCTCACAATCATCCTTGTGCTGGCGTCTCTTAGCCCAGTTCTGCACATACTACAGGATAACGCGCGAGGTGTTTACAATGCTTACAACAGCAGCTGTGAGCTGAGCGGGCTCCATTCTTGCTGTGGTATGGCATCTGCACGGGTAACCCAGGAAAAAAAGCATGAAACAATTGTCTGTCATTGTTTTCACGGAGGGAGAGAGAGAGGGGCGACTGACGACATGTACCAAAAACCACCCTCAGCAATGCTTTTGCCCCATCAGGCATTGGGAGCTTAACCCAGAATTCCAATAGGCAGCCAAGACTGCGGGAACTGTGGGATAGCTACCCACAGTGCACCGCTCCGTAAGTTGATGCTAGCCACAGTATTGAGGATGCACTCCGCCATCTCAATGCGCTTAGTGGGGACATACACAATTGACTGTATAAAATTGATTTCTAAAAATCGACTTCTATAAAATCGACCTAATTTCGTAGTGTAGACATACCCTAAGCAACCTGGTCTAAATACTGTTTGTCTCAGTAGCCTTCCACCTTTTCAGTTAAAGTTAAAAAATATTATAAAATTTGTCTCTTTTTCTTTTCGTCAGACCTGGAATGCTGGAAACACAAAATCAAAGTTATTTGATTTTTCACGTCATTTTTTTTTCTTAAATTCAGCTTAAAATGAGACAGACATTATCTCGTGAAGGAAAGGGTCTGTCTTAGAACAGAAAGAATTCAAGGGAGTGACTGAATTCTCTAATAGGATGGCAGAAGCAAACAGGAGGCCTCACAGGAGGAGGAGAGCAGACGTGCAGCACAGACTTTTTCTGAGGGAGAGACGAAAGCAAAGTGAGGGGACAGATCTTTTGTGCTGGGAGATGCCTGTGGATGTTTTTACAGGAAAGCACATTCTACTTTTCTACAGGAGGAGAGCAGACCCCCAGGGATCTCTCTCACCATGATCCTAACTCCAAATTTGGGAGCGCCTGCCAAAAGTAGTCTCCTCGAAGACTCTTTCCTGTGGCAAAAGTCAGGCAGCAGACATTACTTCAGGTATGTTAGTAGTTTCTTAAATCTATTCTGTTTACAGTAAAAATAGCCAACAAGGATTTCTGTTGTTATAGTTGATAACCAAACACCGCACGTATTGTAAAATCAAGCAAGCAGACATCAAGTACATAAATCTGAAAGGGCATGGGAACACTGAAACAAATGTCATAAGAATTACAGTCCACTTCCTATTTCTTTTGGGGAAGGTGGGGAGGGTCAGCACTTTAGAAACACCTCCATTCAGGGAGTCATGAGGCTCCTTCACCATTTTAGAAATGAAAAAAAGAGAAAGCCATGAGGAAAAATCCCATAACAGGAAATAAATATTTACTAGCTGCAAGAGATAAAGTTACATCTTACAGCAGTCACGTTGCTGACATTCAAAACAGGGCTCAAGGGGGTTGCCTCTCCCAGAATTCCAGGGGCAGATATCAGAGGAAAGCCTGCTGGAAAAGGCCTTTTAAAATGAATGAATCCACAACGGAAAGTTTAGTAATAACCTGGAAGTCAAGGAGAAGTTGTTGGGAAAAGGATCTTAAATCCTCATCTTTGAGGACCAAGAGTCTAGGTGGAAGACATCCAGAGAGTTTCAGAGCTGGAGACTGACACACAATGTATGCAAGATAATTCACTGCACGGAATATATCAGATACTTTTAATTTATGAATTGTCTGTGAGCTGCTTTTTCACTACTTGAAATTATTTGCAGAATAATTTCTGAGAATAAACTCCTGGTCTATAGATTGTTTGTGAGCCAGCTGCATGTTTTGAGTATTCAATATTTGAAATTTGAGCTGAGTTAGCTACAGTTTTGATTGGTTATCTGGTAGTGTTTCTGTTCTGTGGTTGCAAGGTGTGACTTCTAGAATCAGATTTCTGGTGCAAATACTCATGTTTAGGACTTCAAACTTAGCTTTCCACATACACAGCGTGGGGCATACGGAACCCCTGGCATAGGAAGCGGGAGAATGGAGGACACATATAGCTCTTGAAATTTGTCTGAAGGGAGATAGGGGACACATATAACCCCTGATGTGGGGGAAGGGCATAATAGGGGGTATGGAAGGGAAGGAGGTATCGGAGGCATACAGAGCCATTTGCACAGGGGGGATAATGGGGGACCCTGGTATGGAGGGAGGGAAGAATGGGGATACAGAAAACCCCTGGCATAAGGGAGAGAATGTGGGAGTTGCAGGGAATCTCTGAAATACAAGGGGATGCAAGAGTGACACATAGGGTGCTTATATGGGAGAACGAAAAGATGCAAGGATCCCATAGTGTACATAATGAGCTCAGGCTACAGATGCAACACAGTGTCCGCCCCTCTAGTAATAAATAAATAAATAAATAGTTATAGATAAGTTAAATAAATAAATAAGTTGCCATCACAATCCTTGTTGTATCACAATCCCTTATGTGACAATAAACACATAACATGACACAATGCCCACAAGATCATAGCTTCAGTTCAGGATCAACCCCAAAGAGAAGCTAACTGGTAGGACAAAAAGCTCTTAAACACACAGAACAGGCAATACAGATAATTGCTGGCACCATACATTGCTTTTGGTGTCAATATTCTGTGTTTTTAAGTTTGCCCTTATGTTGAAAATTCTGTTTTTATAGATCAGCCCTGCCATGCTGGAATCCACTAACTTGAATGCTAACATTGCAAGTATTTGTGAACCTGCAAAAACTAATGAAACACTGGATGTGACAGTTTATTTTAAGACAATAATGGCTTCAGCAAAATTCTGGAAATCAAATGCAATTTAAGATGTTCTGTTTTTTTGTTTGTTTAGTTTATTGTATTACATTGTAGGCATCAGGCAGCTCAGCTACAATGTCCTTTTTACAAAGGGAATCAGAAAACAATGAGCAGTAATTCCAGATTGATTTTCAGTCCACACTCAGATGTCTGTTACCCCGCCAGAAAAAAAATTGAGTCTGTGGACCAAGCAACACATAATTCACATCTTGTTATCCAAAAGCTAAGATTTTGGCTATAACAATCCAGAGATGTTAGAGCCGTTATTTTAAGGCACTTGTGCATCGGTTCAGTCTCATCTTTCATTATGCCACTACCTATCCCTCATTTGGAGTGCATGTCATAGTGCTAAGGAGGATGAGTGGAGCAGCTGGCCCAACTTGAGTTTCTCATGAGGCCTACAATCAATGCTTTTCTGGGAAAAACAAAACAAGGTTACTCTAGGAATACTGAAGGCTGTTTAGAGATTTCCCACCCCATGCCCTTGTGAGTCCAATAAGATTACACCTCTGTTTAGTTATGCATGTGCTAAGTGCTTTGCTGGATTGGGGCCTGTGTCCACAATTTTGCACTTGCAAGAAATTGCCAGGCAAATGCATAAATTAGTTCTGGCACAAGTGGCTGGTGACTGCAAAAACAAAGGCATGAAAAAAAATCAGGCTTGTTGTATTTACAGCAATGGTTCAATTCTATAACAAACTCAGTCCACAATAAACACAACTTATGCTTCTGTTTACTGAGGCTGTGCGTACAACCGTTAGAGCAGAGAAACAGAAATAGCATCTTGGGTTCTAGTCTAAGTGCTCACACTAAGTCATTATGGACTTGATTCTGCAAAGTTTTGACCTGAATGGGAGCACTTACCTGTTTAAATTTGCTTTGCGAATTTGATTACACAGCCTCAAGTAATCACTTTTATTTGCTGTTTTACTAAATACAAGCTATAAATCAAGTTGAAAGATTATTTGACGCAACTGATGACAAGAAACTTTTGACCATGCTTATTTTTAAAAAGTAGTAGGCTAAGCAATATATGGTTCTTGTTGCTGGACATGTTCACCTTCTTATGTAAGGCAGCCTGAGCTGCAATTAACTTGTGCATGAGAAAAGTAAATGTGCTTTCACAGGGTAGCACAGCTCCCTATTATTGCTCATGTGCAGCTTGGGAGTTAGCATAAGGCTAGCCAGAACATTAATGCAGACACTAATCCTTTACTTTGGTCTGCTATTTAAAATTTCCTTTTTTTTTCCTCTCTCTCTCTCTCTATGGTAGAGTTTCCCAAACTTTTGAAAGTTGAGCCCTATGTGAGGAAACTGAAGCGAGTCATGCATGCACCCAGTGCAACCTCACCATATGTTGTTAACGGCTTACACATCTGAATTTATATATCTTTTGCACGCTCCGAGCCAGTCTTTCAGCTATCCTCCAATCCTCCTACTTTCAGAAATGCTGGTTTAGATCTTCATAATATATTTCCTCTCTCTCTCCTTACATGCTTTGACGAGCAGTGAAATAGTTAACAACATTGACATCTAAAGTATCATCACTGGCATCTCAGTTAGCACCAGTGAAATGAATGGAGCTGTTCATACTTCAGAGCTATAGTTTCTGGCTTTCTGCAAACTCAGGCAGACCTCTCTGGATCAACTGCACTCAGGTCATACTGCAATAGGTTTTTTTCCACTATCCTAACATTTAGAGATTTACTTCTTGTTTTGTTCATTTAAAAAAAGGAAAAAAAAAAGAGGAGACTCCATAGCACATCTGAGAGGTCTGTTCATGCACACAGCATCCAGGCTGTCATTTGGTTCTGTCCCACATCTTTGAAACTACTGCTTTAAGATTGACCAAAGCAGGATTATCTTGTAGTCATAAAGCATGATTCTGCAAAAGGGATTCCAAAGTACTTTACAGACATCTCAGATCCATGTAAAAATTATATATCACATTGCACACAAAATAGAACCATCTTTGGGGAGAAGTGTAATAACTGCTTAAGAGCACCAATGAGACGTATAACCTTGATCTAGAACAGCAAGCGAATACCTTAGCCCAACTGTAACTATAAGAATGCATTTTACATATACAGACACTGTAATCACTTGTAATTACAATTATGTAATCACTGAAATAGGGTCAGAATCCTTCCTGCCTTCCAAGATACCAGAAAATTTTTAACAACCACAGAGAGTCAGGACCTTAGAATTTAAATCTCCTTGGAAAGAAGGCAACACCAGCACTATACTATCACCTCACATCTTGTGGGTATGGTGGGGCATTATTTCAAGCCTGACTCAGTATCAATTCCTGAAAGCACCTCAAGTTTTAAGTTATCTCCCACCCAAGTAGTAGCCCTACTCTGTTTATGAGGTCTGACAAGATCACTGCCTCAGGTGATAGGGCTTCAGTGTTACTAACTGTGTCAGAAACAATTGCTGCTGTAGAGAAGAACATATGAAACAGCTTTTCAGTGTCCCCCTCGGACTTCGATGATATAGCAGGAAAGCATCCACTGACTGTATAGCAATGGGAATCCTGTTGCCTAGACATGAAAGCCTTGGGCAGGAGTACTGCAGTGCTACAGTACATTTTCAAATTGCAATCTTGTATTCCCAATAGTTAAAGGAAATAATTGTTGAAAACCTAAATTGCACTTTGGAAATGTTTCTGTATCATTCACAGTAATACTCACTGAAGTTCTCATGCTCTGGAAGCATCATTCCCAATATCACTGTTGTCAATTCTCTGATGATGTCATCACAAAGCTGTAGCGACAATGCTCAGTTTGGCTTTTTTAATGGCACTGATGATTCCCTACAAAATGAAGTGGAAAACCTATTCACAATTTCAATAATCCACTCCAACAATGAGCATGTGGGAACATGCTCCCTCATTCTCAGTCAGGCAGGCTAATAATCCTTTGAGAAACAGTCAATATTTCCATTCAAATATCTTATTTTTCAGAGGTAGCATGCTCAGCCCTTGCAGAGTGGAATAGATTTTAGTAGCTTCAGGTGCCTTTGTGCAATCTCAAAAATGGCTTTTAAAAAATAAATATTTAAGATATTAGCTCATAATGTGGGAATCTGGGAAAAAACATGACTTCTGAAAGAAGCTCTTTTGGAAAATAAGCTACAGCACCTGCACAATATCCTTTTTCCAGCAAACATTTCCTAAGGATTTAGTTATTCTCTCTTTGTGTACATGTACAATGGCCAATGTTGACAAGATACAGAGGCGGCCTTGGCATTTTGTGGTATCCTGTAAAGCAGTTTTCCAGACCTATTCTAAACTTAACCAATGCCTGTCCACCATAATCACACATTTACACACAGGAACCAGCGTCAGGATTCTAGGAAGGTAGGTGAAACTCAGATATTAAAGCCAGAAAGGACGGTTGTGATAATCTCGCTTGACCTCCTGCATAACACAGGCCTCAGAATTTCACCCAGTTATTACTGCATCAAGCCTAAAACTTCTGGTTAAGCCAAATGAATGTTACAATTTCCTAAAACTTAAAGTTAAGATTTTCAAAGATTCAATGGGGCCTAAGTTGGATGCCTCACTCCAGTTTGTATCTTTGAATATCAACTCCTAAATTAATCATTTTACATAAACAGATATGGTATAATGCTTGTAGGCAGCCACTTCCTTCTTCTGCCCATCAAGTTTATGTTAGGGTCCATGCACAATTGCCATTGTTCAAAAATCTTTTACAAAGGGTCAATTCAGGAAACAAACTGCGCCCCTGGCAATCACTAAACCCTCTTTGGCTGCAAAGTTCGGTGGGCATTCTGGTGACTTCTAGCTGAGTCGGTGTTTTTTCTCTAATAATGTATCTACAGAGCCCAGAAGCTAGCATTTTTATTAGTGTATATTTAAATTGTCGTATTCACCCAGAGCATCGGATGGGTACTCTTCTACTGTAATTTAGTAACAGTTTCAATAAATATTAGCAAAAAAGTGTTCATAGCCAATCCATCCCTTTCCACAAACATACAGATATATGGGATGTCTGCCAAGGAACTGCAATAAACTAAACTCAAAATCATTTACTAACCTAAAATTTTTTTCTTCCCCCTTTTTTTTTTTTTTTAACCTTCTTCTATTTCTTTGTCCTCTTTTCTCTCTGTCCATGCCTGGCCTCTTCTATCCCTAACCCATAACATTTTCTTTCTTTTTAATTTCCTATTCTTTCTTTGAAAAGCATCTCCTTTCCTCTCATCCTCTCTGTCATGTACAATGGATCTTCTATTGTCCACCCTGTTGCTCTCTCATAGAGGGTCTGATCCAAATTCTGCTGACATCAATGGAAGTTTTTTCCAGAGACATCAGTGAGCTTTGGATTGGCCGATCATGTTTTCAGTTTCTTTGTGCCCCACATTCTCATTTTTCTGTCTCCAGTGCTTTGCAAACAATTTTCAGAATGCCCCTATTAATCCTCAGATAACAAAGGTTACTCATGTAAATATTATTTTTTCTATTGAATGTAGAGATTCAGTCATTCCACAACATTTGGATTAGATTCCAAACATCCCAAAGTTCTAAGACTGGGTCTTAACTCAGGCCCATCTCTGCTAACAACATTGATGGGGAAAGGTGGAGATTCTGTATCTACAACCTGTCATCTGCTTCATTTTCTCAAGGCAGACAATTTATGAGGTTTCGCCTGAATCACCGCATAAAAGTGAAATATGGAATGGTTACTAGCCTGTTCCATAACTACTGTTCCTCAAGATGTGTTACACATGTCAATTCCACTTCAGGTGTGTGCACATCCAGTGCACTGTTGTCGGAGATTTTTCCCTGAGAGATACTGCTGGGGTGGTGCATGTGTCCTCTGCTGCCTCATGCTGCTGTGCGATAGTATGAAAGGCATAGCCACCCAATCCCCTTCAGTCATGTGACCCAGAAGCCTGGGGAAATTCCTTACTGTTGAACTTTCAGGTCTAAAGAAATAGCCAGAATTGTCTAGAACCTGGCCTGACAGAGGAAGGTCTTAGCTTCCATAGAATCCAAGAGCGCTCCTATGAAGTCTATCCTTTGTACACATGATAGAATTGATTTTTCCTTGTTGATGAGCAATCCTAGCATTCTGAAGGTGGACTGAATAATGGCCACACTGGTCAGCACCTTGGAATGGCCTCTCACCAACCAGCTATCCCAGTAGGGAAAAACGTGAACTTTTGATCTCCTCAGGAACGCTGGCACCACTGCCATGCCCTTTGTGAACACACATGGTGCTGAGGACAGACCAAACGGCAGCACTGTAAATTTGTAGTGAAATTGTTTGATGAGAAATCTGAGAAATTTCCTGTGGCTTTAATATATTGTCATGTGGAAATATATGTCCTATATGTCAAGGGCAGCATACCAGTCACCAGGATCCAGGGAAGGGATATTTGAAGCCAGATGACCAATCAAAACTTTATTTTCTCTAGGTGTCTGTTGAGCTGTCAAAGGCTTAGTATAGGCTGAGGCATCCTTTTGCTGTTGGGATCTGAACATAGAGAAAATAAGACCCCTTCCCTCTGCAAAGTAGAGGCACTTCTTCTACAGCTTCCAACTGGAGCAGAGAATAAACCTCCCAAAAGAGAACTTCCTTGTAAGAGTGATCCCTGAAAAGGGACTGGGAAGGGGGATGGCAATGGGGGAGCAGAAATAAACTGAAGGGTTTATCCCAATTCCACAGTGCTTAGAGTCTGTGGTGATTGAGGGTCCAAGCACTGAGGAAGTGAGACCGCCTGTAAGAGACACCAGAGTAGGAGAATCTGACAAACTGGACACGGGTAAGCTGTCCATTACAAACACGTCAAAATGGCTGCTTGGAGTTACCAGGCTGTTTGGGCAAACTGGCAGCCACTGAAGAAGTAGAAGGGGGTGATCTCCTCCTTTAATTTTTACTCTTCTTTCTAGCTTGGTCCTGGTGACGGGGCATAAATGAAGTATACCAATGAGACTGCTGGGGGACATAACTGTTTCTTCTTTGGAGCAAGGATATAAATGCCCAAAGATCTGAGTGTATACCTACAGTCTTTCAGGAGATGCAACTTGTCATTGGTCTGTTCTGAGACCTGCGACCACCCCTCAAAAAGAAGATCTTGGATAGTTTATTGGACCTCATGAAAAAGACCCGATGACTGGAGCCAGGAACATCTGTGCATCGTAATGGCCAATGCCATGTCTCTAGCCACAGAGTCTGTAGCATCCCAGCATCCTGAAGCAAGATCCTGGCTACTAACTTTCCCTCATCAACCGTAGGGGAAGAACTCCAGTCTTGCCTTCTCTGGCAATTTGTCCATACATTGCAAAACATTAGCCCAGAGGTTAAAATCATAGCAGTCCCAGCAATGCTTGCTGTTTTCTTGAGCTGTAGCCCAGCTGTTAAATAAAGTTTCCTGCCAAAGAGATCAAGCTACTTTACATCCTTTGATTTTGGGGTAGATGATTGCTGCCCCTGGAGCTCTCATTAACAATTGAGACTACCACTCAGACAAGGGTGGGTGTAAAAATGTTCAAACCCCTAGGAGTGAATATATTGTCTTTGTTCAGTTCTTTTTGCTGTGGATGGGATGAAAGATGGAGCTTGCCACAGCATTTTAGTTGACTCCAGAATAGCCTTGTTAATGTCGAGTGCTACTTGACAAGGCCCCACAGAAGCCAAGATATCAACCAGTTCTGTCAGATCTCGCTTGAACACCCTTCACCTGAATAGCTAAAGTGGAGGCCATTCTCTTCCAAAGGTCCTGATGGGCCCTATATATGTCCAGCAGAGGTTAGGAACCTTCTGACACCACTGCCTCATGGGACAATGAGGAAGAGGAAGCCAAGGCTGGCTCAGGTGGAGCCTCCTCCAATTCTTCCATGGGGAAGTTCACCAGAGCAGATGGCTCCTGTCTGGTACCGAGCCCAGTACTAGAAGTGGCATCCTGCTGCTCTTGATGGGGCTAATGTCAACCTCTACTAGATGAAGTAGACCAGGGAAGGAGTGGAGATGGCCTGGAGGCAGGTGGCAAAAGGATTTAGTCTCATGGTACTGCATCAATGGGAAATGTGCAAGTGGGCTTTTAAAAAGGTTAAGTCTTTCTTCATGGAACTGTCATTTACCTGAGTCACCCTAGGTCTCAACATTTAGTGCTTGATTTGTTCTAATCCTAATTTGAGACACCTGGTTAATTCAAACAAAATCCATCCTGTTCAAACCCACCCCTCAAAATGCTTCTAGACTGAACTAATGCAATCAGAGCTAAGTTCATCCTTCTGCTGACTTCAATGGAGTTACACCAGGGATAAATTCAGCCTTCAATAATTTTCAAGAATCAAGTCAAGGAGGCTACCGGTCCTCAGTACCTTTGAAATCAGGCCTTTTTTTAAAGGAACTGAAACATGAATTTGATAGCTTTAACTTTAGAAAACCTACGTTTAAAAATTGTGGCTATCATCTTTTAAAATGGGGTCAAATGCCATACAACCTAAGAATACACATTCATTAAACTGACTGTTTTGAAAAGTTCCAGCTCATTATAGACATGGCACACTATCCTGGACAGCAAGCACATTTTTCCAAAGAGCTCTCCAGGTTAAGCAAATCTTTCCTTCTACTCCGTCTGACATATAATGCAGCATTGTGATGTGACTGATTCCTGTACTTCTAAATATGCTTTCTAATCTGAACAAATTAACCACTGATCTTACATACATTGAAAATTATCCTATGTATATCAGTGGTAAAAATCTCAAATATGCTCAACACCTATTGTAGCAGCTATGATGGCAATTATAATGGCAATCGTAGGGCTGCTCCAGTTGAGCTGCTTGCTGTAAAGCTTTTATGGATCCTTCTCTCCGCCATTTGAAATGTCATCAGCTCAGAATTTAGCCCATATAAATAACATAAATCTAAATATATAGCTAATACTGAAATCTTTATAGATCGGTCTTCTTTATAAAAAAAGGAGATCTTTAAAAGATTTAAATAATCTTGAGCGCAGATTTTTAAGTATCCTCAGAGTCTGCCTCTTTCGGTGTTTTTAGGTAACATACACCAGTAAGGAGGTGCAATATGTAAATCAATAGAGGATCTTGACAGTTGGCAAGCAGACATGAATCTGTCCTCAAGATTCCTGCTCTCCAGCTGTTTTTCACAAAAGCTAATACTTCAGGATAATCCTTTTCAAAGCTCAAATACATGAGATCCTGGGTACAAAATTTCATCCTGTACTGTCACTTTTTAATGAACCATCCTGGGGACTGCAGCATCATACTGTGCTAGACATTCTGAGAAGCCATGATTCAGGAAAGCATTTAAGCATGTACCTAAATTTATGTGTGTCAGTATTTCCACTGAAGACAACAGGACTACAAACATGCTTACAGTTGGGCATGTGAATAACTATCTTGTTGAACTGAACTCACAACCGTGGGTTTAGCAGGCTAATGCTCAAACCACTGAGCTATCTATTCAGACCAAGTACTGTAATTTCATTTGTCTTGTCTAGGCACAGCAAGGAAAAGTGAAGGTCCAAGGCAATCTTTGTTTAGAAGGACAAATTTGAAAGAGGCTCTTAAATTGCATCCACAGAATCTGCATGAACATTACCCTGCATTTATGTGGATAAAATGTGACAGTGTGAGTAAACAGGCATACAAATTACTGTACTTGCATACTTGCTAAGTGCAATTTAGGACACTACTTTGAAAATAAGGCCCTGAATGTCTTTGATTTATGGGTTTTATGTCTCAACCTTACCATTATTTTGTTATAGTTGTCTGTGTGTTTAATCAAAAGTAATAAGCCAGATGCTTCAAATTAAAGAGATTTAAAAATCTATTCCAGTCCATAACAATAAATTCTGAGACTGTTTTAGGTCTTAGAGACACTGATTATGAAATGATATTTATTTTACAAAATATAAACATATCCAATGAGAACTCTGAAATTTAATCTTTACGTCATCTAAATATTTTCATGATGGAAAAATACAGTTATTTAACTAGAAACTGTGGTAGCACAGTAGCAAGTGCAAACTCTGAAGTTCTGGATAGAAGTATTAATTTAGGGCTTGATTTTATGACTCTCACTGGGGTTGAGAGTCATACTTGCTCTTCTGAGTAGTTCCAGCTAAATATTTTTATACTGTATAAACAACAAAATGCAAATGATGGGCCACATCTGTCCCATCCTTACCAGGAATAGTACTTACCAATCAGAGTATGGGTAGCACAATCTGGCCCTAAAATCTGAGAGTAATATTTGTATTTTGTTGATTAGATTAAAATACTTAGAGGAGGCTTTGGTGAAATTTTCTGCAATGAGGGGGGAAAAACCTTACCACATGTGAACAGTTAAACAGCTGCATGAGATGACACTTAACAAATCTACTTCAGAATGCTGAGAAATCCTGAATGGCTGGTGAGGAGGTAAAGATGACCTTCTGGCTCACACTGCTTTTTCAAAGGAAATTTTGCTGACTTCTGTGGAGTTATTCCTGATTTACACTAGTGGGAAAAGAGGATCAGGTCCTTTTTGTTCAAAGTGTGCTGTTAAAAGTCTTTCATAAAGCAACATGTTGTGCTGACATAAACAGAAAACAGTAAACTTGTTTGTCAAGCTAGTCTTGATGACTACAATCATAATGTGTCTGTTTATTTCTCTCTCAGACTCAGTATCTGTTTATGATGATTTCACTCTTCAAATAGCACCTGCATCAAGAGCGCTGGCTATATTCAAATATACTTTTTTACCAGGCATACATTTAGAATCATTCCCCATCATGATCCTTTACAAACCACAGTCAGCAGCTCATCTGATAACTGTCAAAGAAATATTACACAGTAACAGCTGACTGAAAGCTTGAGAATTAAGATTCACAGAACTCTGTCCTATTACCTTCCAGAATATGTGAAAACCTCTCCCTGAAATAAAATTGCTTTTGCACCAATTTCTTCATGAGCCTAGCAAGAAAGTAAAGTAAGAAAATGAAAGAGGGCAGAAAGAAAATGAAAGAGGGCAGAAAGTAAACAAGACAAAAACAGAGTTTGGAGGAAAGGCACTAAAAAACAGCACAGTAAAGGAAAAGGCACTGTTTTCCTATCACTTGTCTATAAAATGTTTCACTGATCATTCTTGCACCCATTCAAAGCAAAAACCACTGGAAAATGCATCTTCCTCAAAACTACAGTAGTAGCAGTAGAGGAGCTAGTAGAGAGGGTGACCAACCCCGCTGGCAGCCTTAAGCCTTTCCAAGCCTATCCTATAACTGACAAAAGAAGGTTTACAACACAAATTTTCACATGGGATTGGAGAACGAGCCTTCCTTGCAGTAATGGCTCCTGTCCCATGGGACTGAGCCCAGCTGCCCACTCCCAGCATTGCAACATGGTGCACAGGGTGTAAAGGTGCTGTGAACCCATTCACCATTTTGCAATGTCACTCACTCAGATTTGGCTCAGCCCCCCGCCCCTCCCTCCATCAAGGTGATTGGACCAAACTTAAATGGCACTGTGACCCTGCAAACCAGATTGCAGTATCCAGAGTTTGGAGTTGGGCCCAGCCCCGCAGGACAGGAGCCGCCACAGCCAGGTATATACGGAGCAGGCTCACTCTCCAGGCCACCACCAATGACCCATCACCCTTTCGCTCCCCCAGTTACAAAACCTATGCCACTAATTATCAGCACCCATTTATGATGCTGCGGGCCTGATTCTAACCTCAGCTGTGGAATTAAAACACACTAGTATTGTAAAAAAGCAGTGTGAGATTAGAATTCGGTCCAGTGGTTGATTTATTAGCTAGCCTTCAATAGTCTTATTTTTTTTCTTTTTTAGTGAGTATGGATTATTTACAGCTGCTTCACAGAAGGAGTGAGCGCATCCCAGTAGCAAAATGTGCCTCCCAAAGTGGCTCATTGATGGAGCCAGAACCATTTGTTCCCTCCTCTCACTGACTTGCCAGAAAGGGACTATTTTGGCTTCAGCCAGTGATATTAGGGTGGGGCTAATACTATCACCTATTACCCAAGTTGTCTTACACTCCCCATTAAAAGATCCTGTGTTCCACTGCTTATAGCTTTGCCAGACTTTAACCATTTGGAGTGAAATTTTCCATACTGGCTGTCTGTCTCAGTCTGAATTATTATTAATGAAAATTCCGCCAAATGGTTCAGCCATTTCCAAGAATGAAGCTAAGGAAAAACTATGCTTTCTCCATGTTGAAAAATTCTTGACACTTTTTCTTTGAACTGTTCTACGGCCCCCATACTTTGGAGCAAGGACTTGAAATTTGGGTTGGCCTTTGCATCAGGGTGCTTTTTGCCATCCCTGTGAAAATCCACCCAAATTTGGCTAATTCACAAGTCTTTGAAAAAATCAGTTCTCACATGCTCAGTAGACGTCTGCCAGAGCTAAATGGCTAAAATCTCCCAAGACTACCATTCTCACTGAGCACATTTGATCCTCTCACTGCTTCTGGTGCTGACGGGACTGTGCATGTGCCATCCATACAGAATGACTGAGCATGCTGTACCCCAGAACTATGGGGACTCAGAAGGACTTTTCCTATAAAGGCTGCTTTCCAACAGCTCTGGCCCAGGGTGGGGCTGGGCACTGGAACTGAGAGCAGAGAGCCTCTCTTTCCGGTACTCTCAATGAGCGTTCCCCGCTGGAACCCAGGTAGCGTGGAGAACAAAGCAGTCTGATGTGAATGGAGATGAGACAAATGCTGACCAATGGGAGGGAAAGGAATCGATTAGGACTGGAGTTGGGGAAGAAACTGACTGGGAGTTGTTGGGTGGGGGGAACTGGTTGGACAAGGAGACTGGGAGCCAGGTCTCTTCCTAATTAAAGACTGTATCATAAAACATACACACAAGGGAGGTGAATTAAGGTTGTGCAGATTATCTTAATTTTGACATTTCCTTACTTTTGCAACCTTAATAACATTATTGTAACATTGTTTTGTGTGTAAAAACATTCTGTGATTCTGTGAATGACAACTGGTGTAAGTTCATTCATTATCATACAGAAAGGGCCCTAAAATTTATTCTTCAGTGGATATGGGCATTTATTTTCTCTAGTTCACTCCCAAGTTTTGTTTTTGTCATTTCATGTTTGAGAACTGAGCTTTGTTCCAGCTGGAGACATGTCTTTCTCCTGATGCAGAAGTCCTCGTACTGAGAGTTAGCCAACTGCACTGTCCTTTTGCTGGGCACCTTATGCACGCAATTAGTAGATTTCAACCAGTACACAACACAGCTGCTAAGATTCTATCTGGTACCACACGGAGCAAGTACATTACGACAAGGTTGGCTCAGTTTCGTTGGCTGGTGGTCAGAGTCTGCATTAGATTCAAGATTCCCAATTGACCTACAGAGCACTTTGGAATATCTCACCTTGGATTTGATCACGTCAATCCTTTCATTCCTACCTTCACCTCCTAGTGCCGTCTGTTACTGCAAACATTTGCCTTGGGATTCCCTGAATAGAAATGTTGGGCATCATGGCACCTGTTCACTCCAAAGCTGAACAGAAACTTGTTCTCTCCTTTCAACTGTTTGGCACCACATCCTCAATTATTAAACTGTTGAAGATTTTCTATAAAGTACCTTGAGATGTCTACGTATGATAAGATTCTATGCAACTTGAAGTTGATATATTAAATGAAACATAGTTGTCAATTGCAGAGAATAGAAGCTACTGTGCTATCATTTTTGCTGTCTCTGTGTATTTATAAGGCAGCGAGTCTGTCATGGAAAGTCATGGATTCCGTGACTTTCCATGACTTCTGTAGCAGCCAGTGCTGGCTCAGGGGCTGCCTGGCTCCTACTGGCATGGCCCTGCTGCTCCTAGCTGGAGGGGCCAGGGGGCTCCACCTGCTGCCTGCATCTGCAGGCCCCGCCTCCGCAGCTCCCATTGGCTGCGGTTCCTGGCCAATGGGAGCTGTGCAGCCAGAGCTTGCGGCAGGAGCAGTGAGCAGAGCCCCTTGGCCCCTGTGCCACCTAGGAGCTGCAGGGACACACGGAACTGGGTAGGGAGCCCCAGCATCAGCAGGGGTCCCAGGCCACACACTGCTACCCACGTCCCCAGAGCAGCAGCATGGGTCCAGGGCCACACCCTGCTTCTTGCCCCCTCCCCAGAGCACCCACCGCAGCCTTGGGCTTCCCCCTACCCCAGAGCACCCAAGGTTTAGACAGGGATATACAATAGAAGTCACGGACAGGTCACAGACCGTGAATTTTGTTTACTGCCTGTGACCTGTCTATGACTTTTACTAAAAATACCCATGACTAAAATGTAACCTTACGTATGTATAACAAACAAAATCTCCAAGGAGACAGAGAGTAGAGCACCTAAACTCATGCCCAAATATTTGTTTTAGACTCCTCCATAGAAAGGAAAAAATAAAATGAGAAAAGGGTTTTCCCTTCTCTCAGTATCTCTTACTGGCTGATCAGAGTTATAAAAACTCAATGTAAAATCACAAAGACGACACCTAAGATGCAAACAATGTTCATCTAGAGTTTAACCTAAGCACCTTGGTCTGGCCTCTGTCACTGATGCTCAGGCTAAAATTCAGTCCAAAAAACCATGTACAGAACAACATTGCAATGCTGTGATATCATTCTCAGTGTTACTTTATGATTTAAGCAGCTCCCTTGGCTCTTGCACTTGGAGCAATTAGAATTTCCAGACAGCTCAGTGGCAAATATTTCAGGCTCATTATAGTGCAGCATGGCCGGTGGGCAGTCCATTCTGACCAAGAATGAATCAAACTCATTTATATAACACAGTTATAAACTGAAGACTAATTTAAAGCTTTCAAAATTTTCATTCAGTTTTGCATGGATCACCTGTCCTTCATAGAAAGTTATCAAGAATCAACTAAAGTCAAGTATATAATGTAAGGTTAAATTTTTGTCAAGGATTAGGATCTGCATCAGGACATGCAAGTCATATTACTGCCATTGTGGATGTTCACATACACTTTGCATCATGAAAAGGAGTACTTGTGGCACCTTAGAGACTAACCAATTTATTTGAGCATGAGCTTTCGTGAGCTACAGCTCACTTCATCGGATGCATACTGTGGAAACTGCAGAAGACATCATATACACGGAGACCATGAAACAATACCTCCTCCCACCCCACTCTCCTGCTGGTAATAGCTTATCTAAAGTGATCATCAAGTTGGGCCATTTCCAGCACAAATCCAGGTTTTCTCACCCTCCGACCCCGCCCCCACAAACTCACTCTCCTGCTGGTAATAGCCCATCCAAAGTGACCACTCTCTTTAAAATGTGTATGATAATCAAGGTGGGCCATTTCCAGCACAAATCCAGGTTCTCTCACCCCCCAACACCCCTCCAAAAACCACACACACAAACTCACTCTCCTGCTGGTAATAGCTCATCCAAAGCGACCACTCTCCCTACAATGTGCATGATAATCAAGGTGGGCCATTTCCAGCACAAATCCAGGTTTTCTCACCCCCCCCCACACACAAACTCACTCTCTCACCCCCCCCACACACACACTCCTGAGAGAGTGAGTTTGTGTGTGTGGGGGGGGGGGTGAGAAAACCTGGATTTGTGCTGGAAATGGCCCACCTTGATTATCATGCACATTGTAGGGAGAGTGGTCGCTTTGGATGAGCTATTACCAGCAGGAGAGTGAGTTTGTGTGTGTGGTTTTTGAAGGGGGGTGGGGAGGTGAGAAAATCTGGATTTGTGCTGGAAATGGCCCACCTTGATTATCATACACATTTTAAAGAGAGTGGTCACTTTGGATGGGCTATTACCAGCAGGAGAGTGAGTTTGTGTGTGTGTGGGGGGGCGCGGAGGGTGAGAAAACCTGGATTTGTGCTGGAAATGGCCCAACTTGATGATCACTTTAGATAAGCTATTACCAGCAGGAGAGTGGGGTGGGAGGAGGTATTGTTTCATGGTCTCTGTGTATATAATGTCTTCTGCAGTTTCCACAGTATGCATCCGATGAAGTGAGCTGTAGCTCACGAAAGCTCATGCTCAAATAAATTGGTTAGTCTCTAAGGTGCCACAAGTTCTCCTTTTCTTTTTGCGAATACAGACTAACACGGCTGTTACTCTGAAACTTTGCATCATCTCTCTATTCTGCCTGTCTGCTGTATTCTTATCAGCCTGACTGTTATTCAAACATACAAGAAAGCTATTCACTGAAACACACACCAAGCACAATCATAGAATTACAGGACTGGAAGGGACCTCAAGAAGTCATCTAGTCTAGTCCCCTGCACTCATGGTAGGACTTAGTATTATCTAGACCATTCCTGACGGGTGTTTGTCTAACCTGCTCTTAAAAATCTCCAAAGATGGAGATTCCACAACCTCCTTTGGCAATTTATTCCAGTGCTTAACCTCCCTGACAGGAAGTTTTTCCTAATGTCCAATCTAAACCTCCATTGCTGCAATTTAAGCCCATTGCTTCTTGTCCTATCCTCAGAGGTTAAGAACAACAATTTTTCTCCCTCCTCCTTGTAACAACCTTTTATGTACTTGAAAACTGTTATGTCCCCTCTCAGTCTTCTCTTTTCCAGACTAAACAAACCCAATTTTTTCAATCTTCCCCCACAGCTCATGTTTTCTAGACCTTTAATCATTTTTGTTGCTCTTCACGGGCCTTTCTCCCATTTGTTCACATCTTTCCTGAAATGTGGCGCCCAGAACTGGACACAATACTCCAGTGGAGGCCTAATCAGCACAGAGTAGAGGAGAAGAATTACTTCTCGTGTCTTGCTTACAAATACTCCTGCTAATACATCCCAGAATGATGTTTGCTTTTTTTTTTCCCCAAAAGTGTTACACTGGTGACTCATAATTAGCTTGTGGTCCGCTATGACTCCCAGATCCCTTTCTGCAGTACTCCTTCCTAGGCAGTCATTTCCCATTTTGTATGTGTGCAACTGATTGTTCCTTCCTAAGTGGAGTACTTTGCATTTGTCTTTATTGAATTTCATCCTATTTACTTCAGACCATTTCTCCAGTTTGTCCAGATCATTTTGAATGTTAATGCTATTCTCCAAAGCACTTGCAACCCCTCCCAGCTTGGCATCATCCGCAAACTTTATAAGTGTACTCTCTATGCTATTATCTAAATCACTGATGAACAGAAACAGCACCAGAACTGATCCCTGCGGAACCCCACTCATTATGCCCTTACAGCTTGACTGTGAACCACTGATAACTACTCTCTGGGAACGGTTTTCCAATCAGTTATGCACCCACCTTATAGTAGCTCCATCTAGGTCGCATTTCCCTAGTTTTTTTATGAGACCGTCATGTGAGTAAGTATCAAAAGCTTTACTAAAGTCAAGATATACCACGTCTACTGCTTCCCACCCATCCACAAGGCTTGTTACCCTGTCAAAGAAAGCTATCAGGTTGGTTTGACACGATTTGTTCTTGACAAATCCATGCTGACTGTTACATATCACCTTATTATCTTCTAGATGTTTGCAACTTCATTGCTTAATTATTTGCTCCATTATCTTTCCAGGTACAGAAGTTAAGGTGACTGGTCTGTAATTCACCGGGTCATCCTTATTTCCCTTTTTATAGACTGGCACTATCTTTGCCTTTTTCCAGTCTTCTGGAATCTCTCCCATCTTCCATGACTTTTCAAAGATAATCGCTAATGGCTCAGATATCGCCTCAGTCAGCTCCTTGAGTATTCTAGGATGCATTTAATGAAGCCCTGGTGGCTTGAAGACATTTAACTTAACAAGTTAAAAATTACTTAAACCTTTCCCTATTTTAGCCTCTGATCCTATCTCATTTTCACTGGCATTCACTGTGTTAGATGTCCAATCACCATCAACCTTCTTGGTAAAAACTGAAACAAAGAAGTCATTAAGCACCTCTGCCATTTCCCCATTTTCTGTTATTGTTTTTCTCCCCTCACTGAGTAATGGGCCTACCGTGTCCTTGGTCTTCCTCTTGCTTCTAATGTATTTTTAGAATAATTTCTTGTTACCCTTTGTGTCTCTAGCTAGTTTGATCTTGTTTTGTGTTTTGGCCTTTCTAATTTTGTCCCTACATACTTGTAGTATTTGTTTATATTCATCCTTTGTAATTTAACCTAGCTTCCACTTTTTGTAGGACTCTTTTTTGATTTTTAGATCACTGAAGATCTCCTCATTAAGCCAGGGTGGTCTCTTGCCATACTTCCTATCTTTCCTATGCAGTGGGATAGTTTGCTCTTGTGCCCGTAATAATGTCTCTTTGAAAAACTGCCAACTGTCTTCAATTGTTTTCCCCTTAGACTTACTTCCCATGGGTTCTTACCTACCAATTCCCTGAGTTTGCTAAAGTCTGCCTTCTTGAAATCCATTGTCTTTATTTTGCTGTTCTCCCTCCTACCATTCCTTAGAATCATGAACTCTACCATTTCATGATCATTTTCACCCAATCTGCCTTCCACTTTCAAATTCTCAACCAGTTCCCCCCTATTTGTCAAAATCAAATCTAGAACAGCCTCTCCGATAGTAGCTTTCTCCACCTTCTGAAATAAGAAACTGTCTCCAATACATTCCAAGAACTTGTTGGATAATCCGTGCCCTGCTGTGTTAATTTCCCAACAGATGTCTGAGTAGTTGAAGTCCCCCATCACCACCAAGTCCTGTGCATTGGATGGTTTTGTTAGTTGTTTAAAAAAAGCTTCATCCACCTATACTTTCTGGTTAGGTGGTCTATAGTAGACCCCTACCATAACATCATCCTTGGTTTTACCCCTTTTATCCTTACCCAGAGACTTTCAACAAGTCTGTTTCTTATTTCCATCTCAACCTCGGTCCAAGTGTATACATTTTTAATATATAAGGCAACATCTCCTCCCTTTTTCCCCTGCCTGTCCTTCCTGAGCAAGCTGGTCTCTTCTATACCAATATTCCAATCATGCATATTATCCCACCGATGCTCTGTGATGCCAACTATGTCCCAGTTGTTTTTATTTACTGGCATTTTGAGTTCGTCCTGCTTATCCTTTTACATTTCAACACCATGTCCTTGATCACAAGGATGGACCAACAACAGAGAGAAGGGAGAGCCTGGCACATGTCCTGAGTTTGTTGTAGTCTCCTAACAGTGAAGGTGGAATTTTACTGGGGTTGCAGACTTTGTTCTGGAGAACTGATATATTTCAGATCAGAAGGACAGTTAAAAACATAACACAGGTTAAACTGAGTGTCTGTCAACCCTGACAGTATCTTTTTGTCTTATGCCCTGAAGTCAATAGGGAAAATCAGTACATTAAGCCTTCTACAGGTTTTTTTGTTGTTGTCCTTTTCATAGTAGATTGTTATTCTGAAGTTCAGAATTCTGGAGTTCAGTTACATATGGACAAATTTTGCTGCAGTATACTGCATAAGACTTAATTATTTATAGACATGGAGGGCTAAATTAAAAAAAAATAGCCACCTAAATGTATCTTACCAAATCCAGACCAGTCTGGGTCAGCCTTTGCTTATTTCATCCACGTGGTCCCCCTGATCAAATGAATTCTATATTTTCCATGTTCCTCTTCTTACTTACCTTGGTTTTGTCAAAGCAATTATGTTATGCGTGAGCTGTATTGCTCTCTACAGAACCATGTAACGTCATCCTGTTCTCCGCATGTTAAATAAAATTAACATTATGTAGTTATTAGCTGACCTACATGCAGGACTCCTCCCATTGTATCTTTCACTTTTATCATATTATATATTGTTGCATCTTCCCTCCCTGTCTATTATTACAAGTTTTCCAATTAAAACATTTTAAGGTAAAAAATAGCCCTTAAACTCTGCTTACCACGGGGTAACTGTTTATGCAAAATACACATTTGTGAACAAAACAGTTGTTGGTCAGACAAACAAATCATGCATTTGTAAGGATACATTTTGTGCACACAAATATTATTTTGCACACATAATTCACCTGTTAATTTCTGTTAACCGCACAAGGATTTTATAAATATCTATAAAAGGCCACATTGGGCTATCACAGGCCAGAACAGGTGCACAGACAGGCAGCCAATCAGAGAGGGCCTGCGGGGAGCCAATCAGGGCTGAGCAAGAGGCAGCCAATCAGGGCCAGACTAGGCCCTATATAAAGGCTGCCCAGACAAGAGGCAGTGAGTCTGTCCCAGACCTTCATGGGGAAAGGTCTGTCTATTGAGCAGGAAACAGGCACCTCGGACACAGCAGTGCTGGGCAGGCTTGGGGGAGCATAGAAGGGCTCCAGCCTAATACCTGCCAGACTGTGGGCCCTGATAGAAAGGGCCTAGAGGGTGTGAAGGGCCAGAGGGGAAGTGGCCCAGGGACAGTTAGACAAGGGGAGAGAAGGAGGGCAGGGAAGTTGCCACTAGAGGGTCCCTGGGTCGGAACCCAAAGTAGTGGGCGGGCTTGGGTCCTCCCCTTCCTCCTTGTACAGCAGCTGGCCATGGAAGGGTGGCCGTGACAGACTGCCACCGGCCCACAAACAGCGGGGCTAGACTTGAGGGGTTGTGGTGGGCCACTGCGGCAGGAGCGAACTGGAAAGACTGCTGTTAACCCTCCCCTGGAAGGGGGTGAGTGTGGACTTGGGGGCACTGCCGGAGGGCAGTGTCCTGAAGAGGACGCCGCCGAGTGAGGAGCAACGCAGGTCCGGACGCCACCAGGGCAAGGGACGGATGGGACACCGCCAGCAGAAGCTGCCCTGCAGAGGACAGAGCTAATTTCCAAATGTGCCAGCAGGAGGTGCCGCAGGGGTGAGTCCCAACCCTGTCACAGTATCTATCCACGTATCGCCATTTAGGCTAGGTCTACGCTACGGGTGCTGCAGTGGCACAGCTACAGCACGGCAGTGATGCCGCCGTAGCGCACATGGTTCCCACAGTTGTGGACAGGGGTTTTCACCGTACGCAATCCACCTCCCCAAGCAGCAATAACTACGAACTATTTCTTCCATCAACCTGGCTGCGTCTACGCTGGGGGTTAGGTCGGCTTAACTGCAGTGCTCAGGAGGTGTGAATTTTCCACATGCCTGAGCGCCATAGCTATGTTGACCTGTCTTGAGTACAGACCAGGTCTTAGCCTTTCAACTCCTGAGTGCACTTGCCATTCTTCTTCCCCGCCTTCATCATCCATTTAGATTTGTGCCATGACACCATCCTGGTGGTATGAATGTAAATTTATTTAATTCTAACATTCAACTTTCAATACAATGCTGTGGAGAAAAGTATGAATGACCAGTACACATTTTAATTAGATACCATACATATGTGTATACTAAAAGAATGCTGACATGTTTGTCCCACTTTAAAAATCCCCATTCTAAGCAGATCTCTCAGTATTATCTTTCTGATGAAGTAAATTTTACCTTGTTTTAAAACTACACATAAAATAATTCATTAAAAAGAGTTGATTATATTTTAGAGAAACCTGAAAATAAATACAATAATTAACAAATCACGTTTAGGATCTCCTATGTTTAGAATGACTGATCATGAGAAATACGCCACTTAACAGGAACATAATTTAGTAAATAAAATGGAAAGCATCTTATGGGGCACTTTATTAAACTACAATGCATTTGTTTACCATTCTTACTCTCAAAATAAGTTAAGAAAATGTATCACTGTATGCAATATATTTTATATCCAATATAATATTTTTTCTGAAATTCTAGGAAGTCTTCCCACAAACAGTAAGTAATGACCAAAGTTTAATCAATTGGCACTACGTCCCAACAATAAAAACCTTAATTAAACTGAAATATCCTAACCTGCATTTCTACCTAACCTTCAACTTTCAGAAAGGAGGTCAGGTTTAAAGTCCTCAGCTACCTCATACATATCGTGTTGTAGCACCAGATCTTTTCAATTCAGGGGAAGTTATTCACCTCAGCTAGAAGTCTCTACTCTATTGCCAGCAGTTCTGAAGCAAAAAAAATCTGAAGAATTATTGGACTCCATAAAATTATCAGATTTGATTGAACCAGGAAAAAATTAAAAGTATTTCTAGAAAAGTGCTGTTCATTTACTAACCAGAAACTTAAAAAACATAACTGGAAACACCTCAGTCAATTACTCCTTTTCCTGCAGACACAAAGTATGAGTTAGATTTGTTCTGTATTCGAAATACAAGTGAGTAATTTTCCTTCTCTTACCAGTTTTGGATTTCTGCTTTGTGAGGTGCCTGTGGTTGGTAAACATTGTTGTGGAATCCTGTACACCTGTCCTTTCCTCCAGGTCAGATTCTTGGATGGGAGTACAACCACCTAGTTGAAAATAGAATAGAATACCTTCATGTGGTGCACAGGCAACCAGAGCATGAACAAGAATAAGAGATAATAAACAAAGTGGCAAGAGTCCCAAAGAATGTATAAAATTGGAATGGTCTGCAGTTTAACCCTGGGTGAAAAATACTTTGAATAGAAAACGAGCTACCACCATTCTGTTTAGTATATTGATTATGCCTTGGTGATTCCTCACTTTACTTTACTTTGTGCCATGTAAGGAATGTTTTAAACTTATAGCATAAATAAAACTCACTTTATACAAAGGATAGAAATAGGTCTTAGGAGGAATTGTGTCAAGTATCACATCGCTGGAAACTGGTATAGTAATAAAATTCTACAGTGAGCAAAGCCTGCAAAGACCATTAGTTTGCAATCAAGGCTGTCTCGGGATGATATTTTTTGGATGTGTGATTATACACACTGATTTTCAATACTTTCTACTGTAGCACTAAGACACATAGCACTGCCCAGCACCATACTGCCATGAGGGATGCTTGAAGTCAGAAGTGATCCCAGGATAGGCTGACATAATTTCTCTGCAGGCTCACACTTGTCTCTTCTTTAGGCAGACTTGAAGAAAGCCAGAAAACAAAGGAGAAGGAGACACCACAAGCTGAAGGGAGGAGGGGCAGAGCAATGGAAATAGGACTATGGGAGAAATATACTTCCACATTTCACATTTCCTTGCAGGATGTGTGTGGCTAAAACAGAAATGAACACCCATGCATCATCACAAAGCACTGGATGCACACATGATATCACACACAGCAAGCACTATCCTTTTACATTTCAACACCATGTCCTTGATTATAAAGATGGACCAAGAGCAGAGAGAAGGTGAGTATGTGCATAGCTAATAAGATAGCATACAGCATGAGTGTTGAACATGCTGTTTGTTGTTTTCAGTAGAAAGCTACATGAGCAGCTTCCATTACCCCTGTAGATCTGGAAGAAAGGAAGAACTTATGAAGTTACTGGGTTTTTACCCCAGCTCAGAGATGGTGGTCTTAAACTTTTCTCAGGGCAGAAGCGATGAATATTTTATGCATTTTCTCTTTTAATGCAGCTGTGCAGGCCTCTCATTTTGCTCAGCAGCTTCAAGTCAAACACTTGATCAAAAGTCCATGAAAGGCTTTGTGCTTAACTGCAAGCATATGGTCACCAGCTTAAAGTTAAGCTTTTGCTTAAGTGCTTTGAGGGATCAATAAATGTACAATACACTCTCTGAGTGGAAAATTAGTGCCCTCCCGAGATCACCACTAGCAAGCAAACAAACCTCTTCGCCTGGTGTTGAAAAATCATCCTTTATTGTCTACTGAAAGTGTGCATTTTTTAAAGCATCATATTAACTCCTAACTCAAAACAACAAAGATACTTACTGTATATGATACATTTCCACTGTTGTGAAAAGAAATGTTTTATTCCATGCCCCATGAATGGGATACCTGATTTGTGGCAATATAGCATCTCTCTCATTGCAAAATAAAAGAATAAAGCATTTGCAAAAATTAAATATGCCAGCCCAGTGGCATTGGAGAGCATACTGCCTGGCACAAGAACCAGCCTCTCCAGCAACTTGGAGACCCCTGCTTTTTAACACAGTGAAGATCGGTAATATCAGTTGGTGTAAATCAAGATGGCTCTGTTGAGTGCAATAAAGCCATGCTGATTTACACCACTGGAAAACCTGACCCAGCATTTTTGGTTTTCAGGAACAGGAGAAGGCATGAGCTACTCTACCCCAAATATGCCCTGCCAGCCGATTTGTGATGTGTCATGGACTCAATAAATAGTTTCAGAGGTGGCTGAATCTCCTATCCTTTCAGTTCAGGGAGGAGGTTTGGGTGCTGGTGGTAAACCTAATGTGAAAAGAGAGGTATTAGCACAAGCAGAGATTCCTAAAACCTCCCACCTTTTGTTTTGTGGTGGATAGCAAATCTGATAACAGGAAATACGAACACTATGATATGTTAATATATTGCAATACATTGCTACCGAATAACACATTGTTAAATATAAATATACATCCATCCATCCAATGAAAATAAAGTATTTGTTAATCTCCAGCACATCTAATCCCATCTGCAAACTCTGACTGTAAAATGTAAACTATATGACTCAAAGAATTAGAAGGTTTCAGAGTAACAGCCGTGTTAGTCTGTATTCGCAAAAAGAAAAGGAGTACTTGTGGCACCTTAGAAACTAACCAATTTATTTGAGCATAAACTTTCGTGAGCTACAGCAGAAACTATTCCTCTAACATTCAAATTAGGATACTTGTAATTTTTGTTCCTCAGATGAAATCTATCCTGTTAAACACTAATTTGTAAACACATGATAAATCATTCAAGATCAATACAAATAACAACCTGAGAGTGGTATCATGTATTAAACATTGAGATTATGAGTGAAAAATCATATAACCCATTAGTGCATATTGGGTTTCTGGAGACAAAAGAACTTTGAAAAGTTTGCTCTAAAAACTGAAACTCTATAGGTTATGTGGCCTTGAGAATTAATGGCTTTTGATGCCAAACTATTTCATTAGTCATTAGCACTATTTTCCAGTTGATGGTAACTGAATCAGAGTCGGAAAATGTCTATTTGCCCTTAGGCACCCCATGCTATTGGTTGGAAGGAAGCGGGACTTCCTGCTCTTGGTTTTGATGTCAAAGGTTTGTTAAGATTTACTTGTCAACTGATATTGTCAAAATGTACCAGCACTAAAAGCAAAATTCATTTTTTCCATTACCTTACTTTTCTGATAGAGAACAGTGAGAAATGGAATTTCACCATTTAATCTGAGGGACTGCATAGGTTACACACAAAGCAAACCAGCTCTGAAAGAACTGGAAAACATACTATCAGCCTCATTTACAACACAAATTCAATATATTCCCTACTCTTCAACAATTTGTAAGTATACCAGTATTTATGTTGGGTCACTTTACCTGCTGTTTTATAAAAACAAGACATTATTACAATATTGTAAGTGTAGACGCTGATCACAGCTGTACAAGACACAAACAAAAACATGGGGGTGAAATCCTGGTCTCACTGAAGTCAATGGAAGTTTTGCTATTTACTTCAGTAAGGCTGGATTTTACCCCTGATCCTTGAACTAAGGAGCATTTAAGTTAAAGATCAGACACCACAAAAGAGGGAGATGCCACTAACTCTGAAATTTTTCTCCACACACTGCGATGATGGTGGCATTATAGGCATTATATTAGTGAGGTTTACAATTTGCTCAGCTCATGAAAGAAGTGAATTTTCAGTAGGGATTTGAATGAAGACAAAGTGTGAAACTTGTGCATCAGGAAGGGTAGAGAATTATACCTCAGATTTCTCAGAAGAATGAAATGACAGATGCACTGAGGTTGGCATCACTGAAGGAAGGAAGAGGCAAGATGGGGGAAAAAATTGAGAATTTCGTTCTTCAGTATGTTAGAGTGCTCAGGTCTAATAAATGGGTCAGCACTCTGATCACAGTAGCCTCCATTAGTTTTCCCAGCAACGGCTGATTGAGGAAATAGGGAAGAAGTAGCTAAACAGACAAGGAAGCTAGGTGAGTTAAGGAACTAACTGGCCCATCAGCTGATGAGCTTGATAAAAAAGCAGGAACAAAGCATCAGGATGTGGGAGGATAGTGCTAACTGTGCCCACGCTGAAGGCCATCCCAAGGAAGACAGATCTCTTTTCCTCACAGGGCCCTGATGAACAGGGCCTGAAGTTCACAGGGAATAAGACTGGTGTGTTGCACTGTGCAGGTGTTGGTGAAGGGGAATAAATTATACAGAGTGGACACTAAAAGAGGAGCAATTCCTGGGGTGGCCAAGTACCAGGGGAGGGGGAGTGCGACACCCACCATATCACACAATAAGAGATCAAATTTTTCTTAACACATAAAAGAGATCTTCTGTAGAATACTATGGTGCTCCACATTTCCAGAACCACTGAACTCCACAAGAATACATGGCTTTCTGTCTGCCATGGACACCTTCAAGAAAGGAGAGGTGTCCACCCTGGTAAATATTAATTTTGTTTCAATGTTTTAGATACGTTATAAAAGACCCCGTATTAACAAGTGTGTTCTGACATATGATGCTGGCATTTTCAAGCAACTAAGAAAGTCCCATTGAAATTCAATGGTAGCTGGGCTCCTGTCTCCCTTAGCCACCTGTGAAAATCCCAGTCTGAATGCATACATACTATAAACTGACTTTCTTTTGTTTCTCTATGGTTTATCCTGCCTCCCTACCATATGGATTCAATTTCTACTGATTTTGGCACTAACGCTCTCTGTAAAAAATATCTAATGGTTTGCGTATTAGATAGCTGTACTTTGCTTGTTATATGCATCCTTACTATGGGCCTTATCCCATCCCTGTAAAAACCAAGATGGATTTTGCTGTTGGCTTTAATGGCAGCAGGATCAGTCCCTTTGTATTTCCTGGAGACAGGAGGGAAACGTGTACTGCTATATGGTTACTGGGAAAATTTTCAGAAGTGCCTACATAGCGTAGGAACCTATGTCTCATTTTCAAAAGCAATTTAGGCATTTATGAGTCTAAATCTAATTGACAATACATAGGATTAGGCTCCTAAGTACCTAAAATCACTTCTGAAAATGAGACTTAAATGCTTTTGAAAATTTTACCCAATGTCAATCCTGTGTCAAAAAAATACTTCATTTTTATGTATACATGTGCTAAAAGGAATACAATTTTATTCATAAAACACATTTTTTAAAGTAGGGATTTAACTCATTAACACTAGTTAACAGGGGTCTTTATTAAAGACTGAATGTGTAATGCTGCTATGCTGTGGAACCAAATCCTTGGATTATTTACAGATTTGATTGGATAAATTTTTCATGTAACATATATTGTTCTTACCACAAGCAGAGTAAATCCACCTAGAAGCTACATGTCTATACCTCCACTCACACAGGACAGAATTATTAACGTATGGTGTGTGTCTCTGCATTTCAAAATGGAAACGGTCCTGCTCTAAATTTCACTGAAGGCCATGGTAGTCATTCAACTGACCTGAAAGAGAGCTAGATCAGGCCCCGCATGCACGGTGGTGAATATACGGATTAAACTGCACTTGATTCAGTTTTTACTCTTTGGAAACATTTTTCACTCCACAGGGCAAATATCACCAAACTGAAAATATCATTACACCTCCAAGTCCTTCACACCTTCGGACTGCATGAGTGCTAGTCAACACGTTTAAATCTGATAGATCTTAATCTTTACATTCAGAGAGTTATCTTTAAATTGTCATGTTTCTGTGTGTCCCTGCGTTGTGAGTGCATGTTGTTTCAGGGGTTCCCACTGATCATCTATTTTAGCAACCTACTATTATGAACTTTTATCCATCCCAAGGACTGAAAAAAATCATAGTAGCATAATCATTCACATCCATTGATAATTATTTAAGTAAATTATATCAAGCAGAAAAGTGAGCTATTTACCAAAAAAGCAAGAACAGCATATAAATCTCACAGATTGGAAGTGATCCAGGTTGAGAAGTTCTCCAGATGTCAGTCTATAAACAGTGCTTTATGAAATGAATTTCCCCATTAACTGTTGGCAAGAACAGCACCTAGAATATGTTATTGCATTATGACCCACTCTTCCCCCTTTTCTGTGCAGCTGAATTCTTGTCTGACACCTCAGATCTTTTATCAGTTGTGATAAATCCAGCACTTTGGGCACGCAAACTGTGGTCAGCAAAATTGTTTGTTAGGGTACGATGTTACGGCCAAGTAATTGTGAGCTTTCTTCACTGAAGGAAATGAGACCGCTCTTGTTTATTTTCACTACATCTGTTTTTGTAACACATTTAGTTGGAAAGAGACCCCCCCCCCGCCCCCAAGGAAACCTAAACATATGATATCTATTTTTTCTTTAATTGAAGTACTGATAGTTTTGCTACGGGATCCTATCACAATGTTTTTACACGTTAATATGGTTCTTAAAGCTCAAAAACAGGAAAACAAAAGTAGTAAACAGCTGTAGAAAATAAAGGAGCTTGGCAGGAATGACTATTTGTGTTTCCTCTTTCTTTTCCAGTTGATCAATATCTAAACCTTCATCAACAAAAAGTGCAGTCTATTATCCTCCAGCTAGATCTCCTCTTCACAGCACAGAAGAACGATCTTTGATATTTGGACATGTTCTATTATTTTAAATTTTCACATAGCTATTAAACTCCCCAAAACAGACAAAGTCAGAATCAAATCTCTTTTCTGGAGGTTTCCATTTCCACTCTTACTTCTCTTCTGAATTCTCCTTCTGAGATTAACTCTTACAAGAGTTCTTACAGAAGGGAGAAAAAAAATGTTACACATTCAGTCTCAGTGGCAAGAAGGCCAGCACATGAGGCAAAAGCTCTGTAAAAAGCAGATCTTTCCTTTCTATGAACACCACTGGAGATAAACTGAATAGCAAATCTATTTCACAGAAGAACTCCCAAAGTTCTGGGCAATTTCATATTCAATTACTTGTAGGCCTGCCTGCAAAACAGTAATCCTTCTCAAAGTGCAAAGAAACTGCAGTTTTCAATAGTGTTATAGTCTAGGTGCCATTGATGCATTAAAGGGTTCATAATGGTCACTCCAGTTGCATACTGTTTGGGGAGCAGAAGAGAACAGATTGTTCACTCTAGAGATTTCCCCTTTTCAGCATAGTCTCTTTGCAATTGTAAAGAAACAGAAAAAGCATGGGAAGCTTTTGCAAAAAGATTTTTATTTATTTAAAGATAGTTTTACATCTGCCTAATGGAAAATGGTCTTCTCATCAAGTTTCAGTGAGGGAAATGCTAATGGAATAGCTGATTAATCAGTTAAGTACTGCAGAACAAACCAAATTCAGACAAATTAATGTTTTTTCCACTGTTCCCAAATGATTCATGGAAAATGTTTCTAATTTTTGTGCAATTAAAACATTCTGCAGAGTTAAATATATAGTCCTAAATTACTGTGGACAATCTAAACACATCTCCAGTTGGGAATACACTGTGAAATGGTTCTGCTGTTTCCTTGTTTCGCTGGTTTGTTCACTGATTAACGTAGCCTGTACTAGTAGTTTTGGTAGATTGTTCTGTAGAAAACTGAGGCCTGGTCTAAACTACCAAGTCAGGTTGATGTAAGCTGCCTTGCATCGACCTAGTTGTGCACGTGTCTACACTTAAATTTGACTCCCACTGGTGTAAGCAAGCACTGATCCATGGTCAATGTACTGATGTCAATTCAGTGTGAGACTGTGTTAGCTAGATTGACCCTAACAGTCCTCCAGCAGCTGTCCCACAATGCCTGACATTGACCACTCTGGACACAAATGTGAACTCCACTGCCCAGTCACATAGACCTGAAGCCCTTCCACACCCTTTAAAACCCCCCAAATTTTTGAAATGCCCTTTTCTGACTATCCACCTTGGCAAGCACATCTAGCAGCTCTTCATTGTTGTGTGCAACTACCCAGCTAACTATGCTGGCTACACGCTCCAGACGCGCTCTGGCCTGGCGCAGACAGGAGATATTGGGCTCTCCTGGGCCTATGGGAAGATGTGGCTGTGGGGATACAGCTATGGACCAGCCATAGAAAAGTGGACGTCTACAAGCCGGTTGCATGGGGGAATGCAGGAGAAGGGGTACAACAGGGATCAGCAGCAGTGCCATGTGAAAGCTAAGAAGCTGCAGCAGGCATATCAGAACGTCAGGGAGGACAACAGGCAATCCGTTGCCAAGATGCAGACCTGCCACTTTTACAATGAGTTGCATACAATACTTGACATGCGACCGGGGGATCCCACTATGTTACGAGCCAAGACCTTTGAGACTCCACTGCAGTCCAATCAGTCATGGCAGTCAAGCATGGGCAAGCCTGATTCAGGGGATGGAGTCTCAGGTAAGTGTATCAGTGTATTTCCCATTGCAGTGATGTACTAAGGATGCCTCCAACTTAACAGGACACCTCTATCAACTTTTCCTTGGTTTACTCATATTAAAAGATATAGCATTATCTCTTTTCAATCCACTGCAGAGTTAGGTGGGGGCTGGTAAGGCCATGTGGACCAGTTTGTTTATGTCCTTTGAGTCCTCCTTACAGATTTCAATACACTTTCAAGGAGGTACTCTGCAATTCTCTCTCAAAGTTTCTAGGGACAGCAGCCTTATTTCGTCCTCCACTGTAGGACACTTTCCCATGCCAGTCAGCGAGAACTTCAGCAGACACTATTGCAGTAAACAGTCTAGCAGCATAAGGGCCCAGGTGACTTTGGAAAACCAGGAGCAGCTGAAACATGGTGCCATTACTCATTGCCATTGCCCTGTACTCATAGATTCATGTAACCAAGCAATTGCCTCCTCACTTCCCTAACCTCTCCTGGGTCATACTCACCACGGCTGGCTCTGAAGAGCAGAAGTGTCAATAAGCACGTCTTGTTCAAAACTTTAGGGAAGGGAGTTCTGAATCTTAAGTTTCGCTTACTGTTCTGACTATACTGACAATGGTACCTGTGTGTGTTTTATCTGTAGCTGCTGCCATTGAAGCCTTGAGGGATTTCCTCTCCACAGCTGCAGAATGCCTGACCCAGATGAGGAGGAGAAAGAAGAGGACTCAAGATGATCTGTTCAATGAGGTCCTGCAAGCCAGTGCTGCATCAGACCGTGAGCAAATGGCCTGGAGGTTGAATATTGTAGACAGCCTGGAAAAGGAAAGAGTGGACAGGAGAAGGGCCCAAGAATACATAGGTGCTGGAACTGGCTTGAAGTGGTTTCCATCATATGCAGGGTTTACAGCTTGGTTCAATGGCTCTCAGCACCCCCACCATACAAATTGTTCCAGCACCCCTGCAAGAGTACCAACAGGAAGAGGAGAGGGAGATGCATCAAGACATAATGGGGCTTCTCTGGCATCAAATACAGATGCTGCAGACTCTTGTGGACCTACAGATTCAACAGTCATGGGCTCATCTCCCTTTGCAGTCTATGGAGAACTCCATTTCAGTACCTCCTTACACCATCACCCCTACATTTCACATGGCACCGGAGGCCACATCTCTATCCCTTCACACCAGGGGCCAATAAGTACAATTTCAGCTTCACATACACTGACCTGAGAGAGCCACAGTTGTTACATGTGTAGCTAAAATGGACATGAATGTTTCTTCCCCTTATTAACTACAGTTTCATTAATTTAGTAAGTTTTAAATGTATTTGCTTTTAAATTGCACAGATTTTTCTTTGGACTGATTTTGTTACTCAAAAAAAATTCTATTCTTTGAAAAATAATTCATCTTTATTAGTTCACAACATATGCTGCAGAGTGCATAGCGGTACTGAAAGCACCCACTTGGTTTTGCACAGTGTGACACAACTCATAGGATCAGTGACAAACACAGGGTAATAATTATAAATGTATAGCAAGCACCACAAAATTAATACATGCATTGACAGCGTTATATTTATAGATGTACACCAAACACCACACAATTCCTAATGCCCCCCAAACTGCAGAGCCAGGTAGAGCACAGTCCACCACACCACATTACTGTGGCTTGCTGTTAAAGTACTCTTCCAAAGCCTTCCTGAGCCATATAGCTCAGGGTTGAGCCAGTAGCATAGCTGGGGGGCAGCGGCCGCTTCCCCCATCAAGCAGAAGTGGCACCTTTTTAATTCTTTGGCGCCTTTTAAATTTTTACTCCCCGGCAGCGCTCCGGGTCTTGGGCAGCGGGTCAGGCAGCGCTCCGGGTCTTTGGCAGTACTTTGGCGTCGGGTCCTTCACTCACTCTGGTCTTTGGTGGCATTGTGGTGGCGGGGAGGTTGTCCTTCAGTGCTGCCAAAGACCGGAGCGAGTGAAGGACCCGCCGCCGAAGACCCGGAGCGCTGCCGGGTGAGTACTAGTGGGTGGCGCCTTTTTTTTATCTCCGCTCCCCCTATTTTCTCCACCTGGCTACGCCACTGGGTTGAGCTCTTCTAACAGCCCTTGTGTCTGGCTGTTCAAATTCAGCAGAGAGCATCTCCACCTCCACCCTCTATCCCGGCGGCAACTTTCCTCCCTTTGCTCCACAGATGTTATTCAGGACACAGGAGGCGGCTATAACCATCAGGATTTTTTTTTCCACTTAGATCCACCCTTGTGAGTAAACAATGCCAGCATCTCTTCATACCATCAAAAACAGATTCAACTTCCAAGCCGGTAGCTGAATCTTTCCTTCGTGCTCTCGAGCTGGCCAGCATGCAGCTTCATTAGCCAGAGGGGCAAGAGGTAGGCTGAGTCCTTCAGGATCACCACTGGCATTTCAACACCACCAATGGCAACCCACCAGTTGGGAAAGAAAGTCCCCGCTTGCAATGTTCTGAACAGTCCTGTGTTCTTAAAGATGCAAGCGCCATGCACCTTCCCTGACTAGTCAATACTGATGTTAGTGAAGCATCCGCAGTGATCCACCAAAGCTTGCATAACCATAGAAAAATAACCATCTGTTTATGCAC
The DNA here is from genome assembly GCF_965140235.1 of Caretta caretta. Taxonomy (NCBI): domain Eukaryota; kingdom Metazoa; phylum Chordata; order Testudines; family Cheloniidae; genus Caretta; species Caretta caretta. The sequence continues at coordinate 182,056,789 of NC_134207.1, forward strand.
TATGTGGCCAGGTTGACTGGTGCCAAAATAGAGATATGAGTGCTATATATCGCTCCACTATAGTTCGGGAACCCCACTGCTTCAGATCCATTCACTATGTCCTGCATATTGCCTAGAGTCACAGTCCTGTGTAGCAGGAGACCATTAATGGCCCTGAGCACTTGCATGACAATGGCCCCCACAGTGAATTTTCCAACTCCAAAATGATTTCCCACTAACCCGTAGCAATCTGGTGTCGCAAGTTTCCACAGTGCAATCGCTACTTGCTTCTCTACTATCAGTGCAGTTCTCATTCTGGTGTCTTAATACCAGAGGGCTGGGGTGAGCCTGGCACACAGATCCAGGAATGTGGCCTTGTGAATCCAGAAGTGCTGCAGACACTGCTCGTCATCCCAAGCCTGCATTATGATGCGACCCGAACAGTCAGTGCTCATTTCTCAGACCCAGAAGTGGTGCTCCATGATCTGTAGCTGCTCCATAAATGATACCAACAACTTTGACTTGGTTCTTGCTATGTTCCACAGCAATCTGGCCTCCACAAAAATTGTCATATTCCCTGCTGATTTGGCTGTATCAGAGGATTGTACATTCTGTGATTGCAATGCTCATGAAAATAGTGCAGAAGTGTGCAGGCTCCATGCTTTTGTCAAATATGGCAGGCAGCAAGGAGGGCCATGCGGGTTCATGCAGTTTTTTTAAAAAGAGAAATTAAGAGATATAGATGACATTATGGGATGGAGAAACTTGCATGATGGGAAATTGACCCCTTGCTCCCAGTCTCACCTGCATGACTGTTGAGGTTGGATAGTGGGAAGATAATCTACATCCATCATGCGAGAGCCTGGCAAGTTTGTATGATGTGCAGATGTATTTTGGGTACAATGACTTCTTTTGAATTCATAAGTTGCCTCAACCTGTAACAGTGCAGGGGATTTTGGCAGAAAACTCTCTTATGACAGCACATATGCTGTTTAAGTCGTCAAATCCTCTTGGGCATTTTTCTAGGAAGAGGTTGAGTGCATGTGGTATGCAAGTAATAGGAATGGCATTGGGAAATGCCACTAAAAACTGATCTAACAGTTGTTTTCATTAAAGAAGCGTTATGGGACATCATGCAAAAAACTCTCTCAAAATCAACTTTCTGTAGTACCCTTAGTAAAGCATCACTGAGAGTGGAATAATTTTAATCTACCTAGCCATTCAATATCTAGCAAAAGAAGTTTCTTACTAGCTCTGAAAAAAGGATGAATAATGATAGCTCCCTTCAGCCACATAAGTCTGTTGTTTCATCCAACAATGCATTCACCTGACAATCATGCACTGCTTGGAAAATAAGTTCTTTGTATTCTGGTCTGAGCTGGGGAAGGTAAATATTTCTTAGTTGTGCAGGACTTTGGGAAGAGTCCCACCTTTCTTTGTGTAATGGCATGAAAAATCAGTTTACAATGAGGCCTTGTCAAGGGGAATATCAGCTCAGACAATAACTCTTGACAAATGCCAGCATAAAGCTCTCACAGTATCCTTCAGAGTGCACTGTCTGACACAAACACCCAGTTTTTGTTGTGGTCTGGGACTCAGGCCCTCCACCTTTATTTTTAGAGTGCCTTCTCCCCCAACTATATTTTGTATTTAGCATAAATGTGTAGGGCTTGTTTCGTAAATGTGAAATACTATGGAAAAAGAAGTAATAGAATATTACTGCCAGCAAATTCAATGATAACGGATTTTCAGGGGATAACTTTGCTCATTCAACTATGTAAACCATACTTGATGGCTGTATTTTGGGGGGGCTAGGTGGGGGGAACAAGGGAAAGGTCAACTTTTTTAGTAGTCTTCCATAATAACTTTTATACCATGAAGGTCTAGCTTTTTGTAGTATATGTACACTATATATATATACACATACACACACACACACACACACGTATGTGTGTGTGTGTGTATATATATATATATATATGATATGTGTGTGTGTGTGTATATATATATATAAAGAGAGAGCATGCACACACAATTTTGCTGGCTAGCTGCACTACAAAAATGGCTGGCTAATACACACACATAGTAAATTAGGGCTTCTAATTTTCTGTTTTAACCGAAAGACACTGATCAAACATGTCCAATACAAAACAAATATAACCAATATACACTCGAAAAACTCTGGTAATGGTTACTTGTATCTAGGGGATTTTCTACATTATGGAGGTGTGATTTCTAAAGCACATTAATTAGTCTGTGTAAACCCTGCTAGTGTGCAATAAAGATTTCCTAGTGTGCTTTAATATATTGCTTTTTGTTATTATGTTAAAGCGCACTAAGGAATATTACAAAGCAATTACTCGTCATAGTATATACAAATAGAAAGCCCTGAAAAACCAAGATTATTATCGAAAATCTACATAAAGCTCAAAAATTGCTTAAAATAAATACCCCAAAATGAAAATAACCCCCACCCTCAAAACCAGAAGTCTTAACAATAATTCAGAAATTTCCTTTCTAGCATCCATCTCTATACTGCTTCTACTGTCGTCTCAAACAGTATACAAAATATTACTTCTTCTCAATGTGAGAATCAAATGCTGCATCACTTCTTCCTACAAGACTTTTCACCATAAAAAATTCAGGGGATGGCAGCTTTTTCTTTTTTCTTCTGATTTATATCATCATCATCACTTGGCTTCTCAGCATACTTATATGTCCTCCCTTGCATGCTGCACTAGAAAGACAACACTTGCAGAAAGTCTAAATTCATGACTTCTAAATTCTACTAGAACTATTAACATGTACTTCCATCTCACTTAGAATCTGATTACGCATAGTCTACTTTGCATTGCATCAGTGTCAAGGGACAAACAGTATGGCTGCTAAATTAGGGAAGCACACAATGCCAAATCATGCTATTCAGATCACTACACAAGAACAGATTCATATGTTAATTTGGCCTGAAATAGCCAGAATTTGGTGACTTTTTGGGCATGTTTGATGGGGTATTTGGTGGGCTGAGAGTATGAAGGGGTGGATAAAAGTTTCTGTAAGGGTATGTCTACACTAAAAAATAGGTCGAATTTATAGAAGTCAATTTTTAGGATGTGATTTTATACACTTGATTGTATGCCTCCCCACTAAGCGCATTAAGTCAGCGAAGTGTGTCCACAGTACCGTGGCTAGAGTTGACTTTTGGAGCATTGCACTGCAGGTAGTTATCCCACAGTTCCCACAGTCTCTGCTGCCCGTTGGAATTCTGGGTTGAGCTCCCAGTGCCTGATGGGGCAAAAACATTGTCGCAGGTGGTTTTGGGTACGTCGTCAGTCGCCCCTCCCTCCGTGAAAGCAACGGCAGACAATCGTTTTGTGCCTTTTTTGCATGTAGACACCATACTGCTGTCAGCAGACGGTGTAGTAGGACTGCTAACTGTCGTCATCCACCACTTCCACTGCAACTCTGCTCTCCTGGTGCCATGAATCCACCTCGCATCATTCTGTATAAATATCTATTCTCGTGGCATCCGTAGTCATCCACCGCTTCCGCTACAACTCTGCTCCCCTGCAGACGACATACCACAGCAAGCATAGAGCCTGCTCAGCTCACTGCTGCTGTTATGAGCATTGTAAACACCTTGCGCATTATCCTGCAGTATGTGCAGAACCTGCAAAAGCAGGCGAGGAGGCGACAACAGCGTGATCACAATAGCGATGAGAACATGGACACAGACTTCTCTCAAAGCACAGGCCCTGGCAATTTGGACCATCATGGTGGTAATGGGGCAGGTTCCTGCTGTGGAACACCGATTCTGGGCCCGGGAAAAAAGCACAGACTGGTGGGACCACACAGTGTTGCAGGTCTGGGATGATTCCCAGTGGCTGCGAAACTTTCGCATGAGTAAGGCCACTTTCATGGAACTTTGTGACTTGCTTTCCCCTGCCCTGAAGCACAAGAATACCAAGATGAGAGCAGCCCTCACAGTTGAGAAGCAAGTGGCAATAGCCCTCTGGAAGCTTGCAACGCCGGAACGCTAATAGTCAGTCAGGAATCAATTTACTGGAGTGAGTAAATCTACTGTGGGGGCTGCTGTGATCCAAGTAGCCAATGCAATCACTGAGCTGCTGCTATCAAGGATAGTGACTCTGGGAAATGTGCAGGTCATAGCTGATGGCGTTGTTGCAGTGGGGTTCGCTAACTGTGGTGGGGCAACAGACGGAACACATATCCCTATCTTGAGACCGGACCACCTTGGCAGCCAGTACGTAAACTGCAAGGGGTACTTTTTAATGGTGCTGCAAGCACTGGTGGATCACAAGGGACGTTTCGCCAACATCAACGTGGGATGGCCGGGAAAGGTGCATGACACTCGCATCTTCAGGCACGCTGGTCTGTTTGAACAGCTGCAGGAAGGAACTTATTTCCCAGACCAGAAAATTACCGTTGGGGATGTTGAAATGCCTGTATTTATCCTTGGGGACCAAGCCTACCCCTTAACGCCACGGCTCATGAAGCCGTACACAGGCAGCCTGGACAGTAGGAAGGAGCAGTTCAACTATAGGCTGAGCAAGTGCAGAATGGTGGTAGAATGTACATTTGGAGGTTTAAAAGCTCGCTGGCACAATTTACTGACTAGGTTAGACCTCAGTGAAACCAACATTCCCATTGTTATTGCTGCTTGCTGTGTGCTCCACAATATCTGTGAGAGTAAGGGGGAGACGTTTATGGTGGGGTGGGAGGTTGAGGCAAATTGCGTGGTGGCCGATTACGCACAGGAGACATGACCCACCTCCTTCATGTATGCTGTGGTTATCGTCAGGTGGTGAGTGGTGTTAATTGCTCCTTTTTGACCCAACATTGTGGCGAGGATATTTTCTTCTAGCTTGTCAAGGCCAGGGCTTGGGTCATCAGGCCTAGTGGGTAGTGCCAGAGCCAAGGGTCAGAAACCAGGACCCAGAGCCAAGTGTCGGAGCCACAGTTGGAGGTTGGAGCCTGATCTGTTGTAACAGCCAGCTGGGGGATCCACCTAATTGTACAGGCAACGTCCTAGTGTCCCCTACAGGCTTTAGTAGTATGCCTGGACCAATCAGGGACCTTGGAAGCACTGCCAATCAGGCCCTCTGTGGCAACCAGCTTTTCAAAATACAAAAACAGGACACATGCAGGAGCCCTGCCCCCCTCAGTGGCCCTGCCCGGTGCTCCTCCTCTTCCCCCTGCAGAGGCCCTGCCACCTGACCAGGCCGGAAGCTGGAGCTGGGCAGTGATAAGAGCCACCCAGGGAGCCCGGGCTGCTGTGGGGAGCCCTGGACTCTCCACCTGCCCTAGGTGGGGGGCCAGGGGCACAAAAGCAGAGCCCGGCCCATGTCCCCACCCTCTGAGGCACACTGCACAGGGAAGTTGGAGGGTCCAGGACTCTGGGGTTCCTTATAGCAGCCCACGTTCCTTATAGCAGCACCACCTTATAGGTGCTTCTGCAAGGGATGCTGCCGCACTCCCAGCTTTAAGTGATTTCTATTATATACAGGGTTTGCAGTTTGGTTCAAAGGCTCTCAGCACCCCCACTATAAAAATTGTCCCAGCATTCCTGTTCCTGGGCGGCTCTTACTACTTACTTACTACTGCCCAGCTCTGGCTTCTGCCCTGGCCAGGGGGCAGGGCCTCTGCAGGGAGAAGAGGAGGAGCTGTCCCAGAGTCATTCAGCCAGGGACTAGAAATGTACATTTTGGGACTGTCCCACCTAATTGGAGACAGGTGGTCACCCTACTCACAAGGCTCACCACTGCAGTCAGTGGGAGCCCTGGAATCCCCTCCGTCCAGTGGCTGAGCAGCTCTGAGGGGGCCCCCGCCATCTGTGGCAGCAGGGAGCTCGGGGCGGGGGGGAGGGGTACCCTGCCACCTGTTGTGAGTGGGAGCTCTGGGGTCCCCTGCCCCACCTGCAGGGGCTGGGCTGCTGCAGGGTCCCCTCACCCCATTTCTTCTCATCCTTTATCTTGATGTGTAATTTCTCATGTTATAAAAGAAGGTAGAGCTGTAACATTTTGCAAGTCAAATATGTCCTCCTCTGGAGCCTGATCTAAAGTCCACTGAGGTCAAAGGAAAGATTCCAACTGACTTCAAGGTGCTATGGATCAGGCTTGGGGGGAGAAGAAGGAATCTGCCTGACAATATATTTAAATTAATGCTCAGTTAAGATGAACTTACATAACTCTTAAAATCTCATCCCAGGTCAGCATACGCTCACGTTTTCAATGTCCCTGATAGCATGTGGCAGGATGTGTTGTATGTTAGATGCTCATCTGGTTGCACAGATTGTACCTGAGGAAGAAAAGGATATCTGCATGCAAGTATGACAAAGTCAGAAAATAGCCCTATAGTGTAGATGTTGAAGTGCGAGGACATGAACTAATTTTAAAAGCTTTCAAGGGGTCTAAGAAAACATGGTCAGTGTGAATTTACTTTCTTTTCCTTCCCTGTTTCCATTGGTTTTCTATCATCAGACATGATATATCGCTAATTTCTCTACCATAAAACTATACAAAACTCCAAAGCCTCAAATTACCAGCCTTCTACATTAACTGAGGCCAAACTGTAGCAAATATGTACCTTTTTTAATGGCATAATTACAAATTAGTCATTTTTGAAGAGCAATGATTTTCAGTTCTTTGCTTGGAATGAACTTGGTCCTTTGGAGGCTTCTGTAGCAGTGGCCAATAGGTTCATCCTCTGAAACATCTCATTCTGAACTAAGGGGCCAGCACAACAGTCTACAGTATTCTATGACAGACCAAAGGGACACAGAGAGTTTCTCTTGTTTCCTGATATGAAATGGTCAGTGGCTCACTCTGCATCTCAGGTCAATATGCTGAGTTATGTAAAAAATAAAGAGAGTTTGAAAGAGGCTTGTTTCATACATCTACTCAAAATACCAAAAAGATTCAATATATTGCAGATCATCAGCAAGCTTGACTGAAAGGCAATGTTCTATTCAAGAACACAGCATCTGTAATACATGACGACTTGGACTGGTATTTAGGCAGAGTTTTAAAAAATCATCTTCTCTCAAATTTGTCCCTTTGATAAATGGTTGGAAGTCCCATTGAATTAATGGGAGTTCTCCCCCCTATGTCAGAGAGGAGAATTCAGCCCTCAGTGAGTGAAAAATAAAATATGACCAGAAAATGTGCTGACATTCAGAATGAAACATGGTGGTAGCTAGACTCATGTGAAAGAAGAGCTGCTAGGATTAACAAACAGAGCAAGACTTTCAAAAAGTGTGGGACTGTTTTAAATGATGTGAGTTTTGTGCAATGTGAGAAATTATAAATAGTAAAATTATGTCAATCAGATTTGTTAAAATGCCCATCTTGTGTTACAAAACTGCAGTTTTTTTAAACAGCAAACTTTGCAGTTCTGTGAAAATATTGGCTTTGTCATCCAGATGCAAGTGTCTCAGATTAGTTTCTTTGAAGTGATGCACAAGCAGGAGGGAAAGCATGCATGATTTTTCATTTTTGGGCATTGAGGGGAGTGGAATTGAAGAAACTGGCAGGAAGTAGTAATGTTACCAATATATAGGAAGGGACATCACTAAAATTCTCAAAGCAATAGACTCATGACACACAGGAAGCTACTTTCTGATTTGAAACCATGTTCATGCTAGTGAAAAGAGAGCTAGGGTTTGAAATAGTTTTACGAGTCTTCCAATACCAATGTCAGATGTACTAACTAATGTGACACAATCATTCCCTTCCACACGCTGATAGTATTTAAATATGGTTCTGTAACACAGACGCAGCACAATTTAAAACCTGTGCATTGTGGACATAAACCATACAACCCAGATTTAAACCATAGTGAATTCTTTAACCTGGTTTAAAAATATTAGTGTGAATGGGATTTCAAGTGTCTACTGCACAGAGTTTAGTAACTTGATTGTTTGCAGCTTTCCTCCACCAACCAGACTTGTCATTGAAGAGCCACTTTATTGGTGGTGGTGTCATTTAGAAGGTATTATCTTCTCCTTTAAAAAATCAGGGGTTAATGTCTCAACCAATAAGAGCAAGTTATGGTAGCTAGGGCCTATAGAATGTTCAGTCAGCCTAAAATCTAAGTGCAGATTGACTAACTGGAGTACTGCAGGCAAGATGGCATGAACTTGGGGCAAATTTATTATCAGATGTTCTGCTGAAGAAATACTAAAATGTATCAGAAATCATTCTGCACACCATAAACCCCAAATTCAAACGTGGCTTGAATTTTTGCAGTCCTTTTTATTTTGTAGTGACAATTTAAAAAAGGATCTTCTGGCTACCATCTCATAGATGATTTTAACTGATCTTATAGGTAGTACTCAGACTGAGACCACATGACTGAACAATTTCATCCTTTTGCATCATTTCTGCTGTGACACACTATGTTTTTAGAGAAGGAAAACAGTTTTGATTACAAGCACATTTTTGTGAAAGATAGTAAACATTCATCATCATCATTTCTTGTTATTTAACATATGTATTGCAATAGCACGTAGAGGCCCCAGAGAGGTCGGTGCCCCATTGTGCTAGGTGCTGTACAGATGTATAGGTTATCTGCACCAAAGAGCTTCCAATCTCAAAAAGGCAAATTTTGACAGTTTTAGCAAAGGTCTGATTTCTGTTTTATAGCTCCAGTCCATTATTTCTTTCAGTTAGTAAAATAAAATAAAAAATCCTGAACAAAGAGCTAAAAGCAAGTCCTGGAAAACCAAGTAGCTGAATTAAATGAATTATACGAACATATGGCATGAAAATAGCTGGAAAAGAGCATCTCTTTACTCTACTTGCTCTGTCATTTGTTCAATTTATTTTTCTTTTGTACAACAGAGGCGCTGTCAACTTTATAAAAGTTGAAGCAGTACAGTAAATCCTGTGTTCCCCCCATACAAAAAGCCACTTTGTCTCATTCTTGGCATTTTATTATAAAAACAGAGATTGCTTTACCAAACTGTGCAGGTTGTCTTGTATGGAGCTCTCCCTACATATCCTTTATCTCTTTGGGACTAGTAGATGTAAATTCATTTGGTGACATTACCAAGTTAAACCACCCTCTCTTGTCTGAAAAGATCAAGGTCAAGGCTTTCTAAAGTGGCTAGAGATTTGGGAGCCCAACTTGAGACACTTTAAGATGCCCGATTTTCAGAAGGGGGGTGTGCAACAGTGTGTGCAAATCAAGGTCCTTTAAGATGTTTCAGATTACACACCCCAAATCACTAGCCACTTTTGAAAAATCTTGGCTAACAATACTATATAGGACACTTGCTTGGCTGAATAATTAATAGGACTGTCAATCATAACAAAACAAGAAAAAATGTCTTGGCCTCATGTCAGTTTTCCATTTGGCTCACACATGACAATAATTTTATTTCATTAGAGAAATGTAGGGACCACTGCTTTGTTTTTGGCCTGGATTTCTGCCACTAAAGTTGAAAAGCAAAGTTGTGAATAGAAGAGGATATGAAAAGTCAGTCAGTGAAAGTCAGAGAGAGCAGAACTCCTTTGGCTAAACAACAGTAAGGCTAAGATTTTGTCACAGATATTTTTAGTAAAAGTCATGGACAGGTCACGGGAAATAAACAAAAATTCACAGAAGCCTATGACCAGTCCCTGACTTTCACTAAAAATATCCTTGACAAAATGGGGAGGTGGGTTCAGCACTGATTGCTGCTGGGGCTTGGGGTTCCTCGCCACTGCGGTTAGTGGGACCTCTGGAATCCACTCCGTGCAGTGGCTGAGCAGCTCTGGGGGGCCCCACCATCTGTGGCAGCAGGGAGCTCTGAGGGGGTATCCTGCCACCTGCAGTGAGTAGGAGCTCTGGGGTCCCCTGCCAGACTCCTTGTACCCGAGCAACCCTACATAAAAAAGGGCAACATTTGCTCATTGACAAAGCGAAGATTCTCTCTGACTGGAAATGACAGGTCACAGAATTTAAATCTTAACTTCCCTACTAGTTTAGAATTCCTTATCTTTTATTGATCCCACAGTAAATGTTTGGAAGAGAAGCTTTTGTTCTAGATCTCATTAATCTATTTTAGTACTAAGAGTAGATTAGCCAGGATATTATACTGTATGCCTCATACATTCCTTCACATAGCTATGACTTACAATATACACTGAAACTACATTGTGATCTCATTTACGTGCAAATCAGTAGACACAGAGGATCAAGTTATCCACACGGGAATCAATTTTACACAAGACATTGCTTTTAATGTGCTGGAAAAGGGATCAAAATACAAGGTATTTTTTGGCAGGAAAAGACCCACAGTTTTTATTCTGAAATATCGGGAATCTATTGTACAGCTGACCTGAAAGAACAAGTTCCCTACAAATTTTATGCCTTGATCACAGATTAAAATGATGTGGGATATGGCCCAAATCAGAAAAGAAATTGGTTTCATATAGTCCTCCTCATACTCAGAGAGCTTTACAAAGTAATTAGTTAAATAATGCAGTTCCTTTGTAGGAAACAAGGCAGACATTATATGTTACTATACAGCAATAACTCTTCGTTATAAGAACCTGTTTTACTGTTAGAAAGAATTTTAGTCCAGAGATCATTGTTATCTCTTATCTATAACTAGCAACATGATTATTATATAGATCTGAGCAAAAAGGTCTGGTTTAACATTTTATCACGAAGACAGCTGGCTTGAATCTACTTTCACTTTCACCAGTGTACTCCAATTCATTTCAATGGAGTTACTCCGGACTTACATGGGAGAAGACCCATCCCATCACCTCCAACAGCACGGCATACATCTTGACTATAATCTCAATGTTGGTTGTATTATCCAACTACTAATTCAAGAAAGAATGCCAGTGTAGAATGCCTATTTGGCTAAATAATAGCCCAACATCCACAGAGGCTATATCAGTTACATAAAGCTCATCAGTTTTAGAGTACAGACTGAAACAGTAGTAGCCAATTACACCTCTACCCCAATATAACGCAACCCAATATAACACAGGTTCGCATACAATGCAGAAAGCTCCTACAAGCTGCTCTGAGCAGCGTGTTAAGGGTGCCGGGTAGGGGCAGAGGGGTTGGATAAGGGGCAGAGGATCTCAGGGGTGGTCTGGATAGGTACCCCCAGGGGACAGGGTCTGGGAGGCAGGAGCTGTGGGGGGGCACTTTTGGGGGCCCCGCAGTCCCAGAGTGGCCCAGGGGATTAGCGGGGGGCTGGGAGCAGCCCGCTCTGCTTCCCTCACCCTGGCCCCAGCCGTGTCGCTCGGGGAAGGAGGCTTGGGGGAAGGGATTCCCCCCGCACTCACCAGCAGTGGCAGAAGCGGAGCAGCCCAGCCCCAGCCCACTCCACTAGCTCCCAAATGCGGCGCTCAGCTTCCCACCGCCGGTGAGTGCAGGACTTTTCCCCAACCCCCGCCCAGCGACATGGCTGGGGCCAAGGCAAGGAAAGCGGAACGGGCTGGGGCTGCGTCGCTCCGCTTCCCGCCGCCATTGAGTGCAGAGGGCGTCCTTTCCCCAATCTCCCCGCACCCATCGGTGGCGGGAAGCAGAGCCCCATGGCTGGGAGGTGGGGAGTGGAGTGGGCTGGGGCCATGTTGCTCCACTTCCCACCGCTGCCGATGAGTGCCTGTCAGTGGGCGGGGGCATGGATAGGGGTCAGAGCAGTCAGGAGACAGGGAGCAGGGCGGTTGGGTAGGGGGTGGGATCTTGGGGGTGATTAGGGATGGGGTCCCTCGAGGGGACAGCCAGGGAACAAGGAACGGGGGGGGCAAAGCAAGTTCGATATAACGTGGTCTCACCTATAACGCGGTAAGATTTTTTATCTCCCAAGGACCCCGTTATATCGGGGTGAAGTATACTTTAATTTATTTAATAGATTCATAGATTTTAAGGCCAGACGGGACCATCATCTAGTCTGACCTCGTGTGTCTCTTCCCTGAATTCATTCCTGTTTGAACCAGAGCAGATCTTTTAGAAAAACTTCCAATCTTGATGGAGAATAAATCACAATTCTTGGTAAGTTGTTCTAATGGTTAGTCACTGTTTAAAATTTGCACTTTATTTCAAGTCTGAAATTATCTAGCTTCATTTTCTAGCCATTCGATCTTGTTATATCTTTGTCTGCTAGATTGAAGAGCTCTTTATTATTAAATTTGTTCCCATGTAGGTACTTATGGACTGTGATTATCTAGTCTGATCTTATACATAGGCCATGAAATTTCACCGAGCAATTCCTGGATGTAGCTCAAGCACCCATCTATTTCTAAGAATATCTATCACCAGGCAACAAGAACTCAGAACTTAAAATGTAGCTGATGGGATTTTTTTTTTAGGCTTAAAAATTTATTTGCAAATGTATGCAAATACTACAAAAGGGGTACCTATCCATATCCTCGAGGAACCCTGACATAACTTTAAAATACATCATAAAAATACTCTTAGTGCAGGAGTAAAACTTAATATAACCCACTACCAAGTAAGCCAGACAACTTTAAAATGATTTTATTTGCAAAAAGAAAAGGAGTACTTGTGGCACCTTAGCGACTAACCAATTTAGTCTCTAAGGTGCCACAAGTCCTCCTTTTCTTTTTGCGAATACAGACTAACACGGCCGCTACTCTGAAACCTTTAAAATGATTGTTCATAATATTTATCACCCTCTAGTTGCACATTTCCAGCCCAACTATCCATTTGAATTGAGGCATCCTTCATCATTCCATACACATCAGATTCTCTCTTTGATCTCCAGTGGTAAATTTAAGGGCTGAGTAAATGTTCTTTGAAATGCACAGCATGGCACAGCTGCTTATTGTTACATGGAAGACAGTATGTCATTAAAATGGAAACTCAATTAATATAGTGGAACATCCCCCTAATCACAGCCCAACTTTGAAGTTACACCACTTTCAATGATAACTCTAATTTACAGTCAACTAGTTTTCTTCAAGTGCAACAACATTCAGCCTTCAGTTGAGGTCAGAATTAATAAAGCACGCCTTTCATCAAAACACCGAGAGCTACTGGCAATGGACTCTGCTGTGGTATTTGAAGTTATAATATACTGCAAACACCCAGCAGAGGGGCATCCTCCCATGTTAATCACATGAAACTCATCAAGTCTGCGGTTTTCATCATTCAGCTGAAGGTTTTTATAGCTCTACAAGAAATTATTTTAAAATTAATAATGTTAATTTAACCACACATTTATTTTTTTTTTTTTTTTTTTTACTACCGAGTGTTTCAGCAACATTCTAATTAGGGAAGGGTGAACTAAATCTTTGCCCTGAACTGCAACTGAACCAAATCAAAAATATTGAGATTCAGGTTTGTTCAGCTTCTCACCCTCACCCTTCCTCCCACCCCTTTTCACCCTCTCTCTCTACTTTGTGGTTTCAGTCAGGAGTAGAACTACAAAAGTATAATGAGAAAGGCTATTCTTGATGTAGTTCCAAATGTGCCAGAATCAAGAAGCTCCTCATGCCTGTGGAGGAAAAATTCAGTGGACCCAAGTAGGCCTAAAACTTTGGTCAAGCTAACTGTGTATATAAAGCATAAAGAGAGAGTCAGGAAAATTCCAGTGTGGGGCAATTGCAGCAACATAGCTTAAGAAATATCACCCTAACAGCTAGAAATTAGGAAAGACCGTTAACCACAAAAGAACAACTTGTCAATAACAGGAAAAGCTTGTTTTTGCTAAACTCCAAGTAAGGCAAAGCTACTGTTGAAGCTTGCCTTATATGCCAAATAAGGAAAATGCTGTTGAAGGAAGTAGGTTTGACAAATTGTGGTTTTCAGCAATATAAGCGCCTGTATTTTCTGTTTACGCCAGAGCAGCTCCGGCTGACTCTCCCTGTATGCGCATGCTTGAATAAAGGAACCTCAGGTTTGTTCTGATCCAAACACAACGTGTGGTTAATTTTTCCATGACATGCCTGATTTCATTACATTTCCAGCTCAAATGCCAGATTCAAGTGTCAGAACTGGCCAAATCTGGATAAATGCTCTTGGATTCACAGATCTGGGCCTGGCACTCCCACCCTGAAATACTGGGCTTGAAAGCACCTACACCAGTTGCAGAAGCAAATGGCAGGGATGTTTGCTAACAGAGCTCATCAGTGCACCTTTAACTCTTAATGGTTTTAGGATACGCTTTATTTATTTAAGAATAAGGAAAGCTATGAATTCAATCCCTATGGTGTAAAACCTAGTGAAACTGAACCTGACATTTCCTGGATAGAGGGAAGAAACCATTGCCTTCCTCCTACTCAAATGCTATGGGAGCAAATTAAAAGCAACGGTCCTTTTCTTTCCTTCCAGAGATGGGAAGATGACAAGACTCCCTCCCCCACATCCAGGCAGGAGAAGATGAATAAAGAATCAGGGTCGTCCCACTTCTGTTTAATTTCACCCAGTAGAGTTATGAGACATAAAAATACTTTTTCTGCTGTAAAAAGCCATTAGGAACCCTTTTCTTTGCAAACACACCTCTAAAGCAGCTGCACTTTACAAGTTAAAACTTTCCAGGTTCCTAGTACTCTCTGTGAATCTTTGGCAAGCCAATCTGAAAACATTAAAAATAGAGGTTAAGTCTACACTGTGATAAAACACTCACAGCACCAAATCTCCGAGCCTGGATGACCTAACTCAGGCTGTGGGGCTTAAAACTGCAGCACAGACATTTGGGCACAGGGCAGATCCCGGGCTCTGAAACCCTGCAAAGAGGAAGGGTCTCAGAGCCTGGGTTCCAGCCCGAGCTCGAATGTTTACACTGCAATTTTATAATCCCTCATCCCGAGCCCTGTAAACCTGACCTGGGCCACCTGCGGCCATGCCCCGGGTTTATGATTGTAGTGTAGACTGGTGGCTCTCAACCTTTCCAGGCTACTGTACCCCTTTCAGGAGTCTGATTGGTCTTGCGTACCCCCAACTTACACCTCATTTAAAAATACTTGCTTACAAACTCAGACAAAACACAGAAGTGTCACAGTGCACTATTACTGAATAATTGCTTACTTTCTCATTTTTACCATCTAATTATAAATCAATTGCAATATAAATATTGTACTTACATTTCACTGCCAGTATACAGAGCAGTATAAACAAGTCATTGTCTCTATGAAATTTTAGTTTGTTCTGACTTTGCTAATTCTTTTCACATAGCCTGTTGTAAAATTAAGCAAATATCTAGCTGAGTTGATGTACCCCCTGGATGACCCTGACATTCCCCTAGAGGTACACGTACCCCTGGTTGAGAACCACTGGTGCAGATATACTTAAGGTCCTGAGCCAAGTTCATTGAAACGAATAGAAAGACTCTTGTTGATTTAATCAGGTTTTGAATTAGGCGCTAACAGAGTTCAAAGTAATAGAAAAAATTAGTTTTATGCACATGAACAAAATATGAAATTCAAATTTACAGAAGGATG
Organism: Caretta caretta; assembly: GCF_965140235.1. Taxonomy (NCBI): domain Eukaryota; kingdom Metazoa; phylum Chordata; order Testudines; family Cheloniidae; genus Caretta; species Caretta caretta. The sequence continues at coordinate 182,072,193 of NC_134207.1, forward strand.
CTATTTTATAGCTCTGTGGAACGACAAATACATTACATTTACATTAACTATATAGGTGTGGTTTTATGCTGCTATTTCATTGTGGAATTTCACAGTTGCATATGTTTTCCATTATGCATTGGGCCAGATCTAAGGGCCGGTGAGTAGGGAGGCTGCCCTATGTGCCAACTCCCAGGGGGTACCACGCCACTGTGTGGCTCAGCCCTTATTTTATTTTATTTTATTGCACTCCAGGCTCTGATTGGCCAGCTGTTTTGGCTCTGTTGATTGGCCAGCATTTTTTTTTTTCTTTTTTGGCTCTGCTTCTGTGTGAAGGGGAAGAAGGAGGTCAAAAATATCCTCTACTCTTGTAGACAAAATGGCTAGGGTTGTTCCTGGCAAGTACATAGTTAAATCAGAAGAGATACTAGAACACTATTTTTTACCTTTTTAAAAAATACAGGAGTAAGATAGAAATAATTAATGCAATGTTAAAGCTGCAGTTTTAAATACTGATGTCCAATAAAACTTGGAGTAAGAAATTTCCATCAAAAATCTCTGGGCCAAATTCTGTGGTGATGTAAACAATTTTGTAAGTTAAAAATTGAGGGTTATTCTGCACTCACTTGCACCTAGTTTAGACTGGTGTAACGCCACTGATTTCAACAGGGAGATTCCTGGTTTACACCACAGTGAAAAGAATCAAGCCCACTGAACCTAAATTGGTCAGAAAATGAACAAGTGGTGGTAAAGTGGCAAAGTTGTGTAAATTAGATATGCAAAATAATGTAACGTACACACGTCAAGGGGGTAGAAAAAGATGTTGTCCCAGGAAAAATAATTATCAAAAGACTTCTTGTACTCTACTTTAGCTCATACTGCATCATTTCTGGATTCCTAGATATACATTTGTTGGTGTAAATGGCATCATCTCTCGTTGACTTCAGCAAGCACTGTAGCTGCTTAGGCTGCTGCTATTTTGGTTCCCACAGAATGTCAAATCTGTGTTAGAACTGTTCTGAACACCCACTCAATACCAGATTAGTGCAATTCACTGTTCTCTTCCAAAATATCTGATAAGACACTATACTATTTAAATTACTACAGATTTTCCCCCTAAATGCACTGCGTGGAATCCTGCCCCTATTGAATTTCATGGAAAATTTTCCACTGACTTCAGTAGGGACAATTATTCAAAAGCTAAAATCATCATAGTAATTTCAATTCCTCCACATCACTCCCATAAAGATGGATTTATACTTATAAGGTTAGATGTGTACCTTAATATACAGTAGACCCTTTGCATCCTGAGATATGCATAGACAATTCTCATTGCCTTAATTTTGTGCAAAATGAATGACTTACGATTATTAGGAGATCACGAGGTCAGATACTACATGTAAATGGGCAAAGCTACACTGATGTCAATAGGGCTACACACATTTATACCAACTGAGGATCTGGCCTATTAACCTTGGCTTACCTTGGCTGGGTGTTTAACTCTAATCTTAATAATACAGCAAGAAAAAAAATGGAATCCAGCATCACCAAAGAGGTCTGCAGTCAGTCCTGGGTACTTTGCTGACTGGTGAATACTTGGTTTGTCAGACTTGATCCATTCTTACATTGAGCTGTTCAGTAAAGTTGTTGGGTTTTGTTGTTATTTTAAACCCTACAAGCATGTCTACCACCCTTGTTAGCAACATGCCCTTAACTAAATTAAGAAGTCATTATTAAAATCCAATTTTGGTTCAGTTTAAAAATAAAGATCACCTCACTAGTTACCACCTCTGAAATAACGGTCCATGTTTTCTATCTCTGGTTACTACTAGCAAGAATTCTGAAATAGAGAGTCAGAGTAATAAAATTCTTTATCACCATGCTGATTTTCTGTGGTTTTGAGCAATTAGATTGTTGCTTCTGATTCAACATTACATTTGCGCCTCGTCTCCCAAGAAAACAAAATATTACAAAAAATAAAGCATAATGACAAGTTTGGCTATTAGAGAAAAAATTCTTTCGCTGACAATTATTTTTACTGAAAGCCTGTATCAACATTATGAATCATTTGTGACCACTTATGCTTAAGCTGGACATATTAATATTTAATCGGTTTCAACACAGAGCTAGCAATAGGATTCCACATCCCAAGGCACTAATGCATTGATTCGAACTGTACTTAGATGAGGTGAGTTGGAATTGCAGTGCTGCCAACTAAATTTCATATAGTACAACAAATGACTGAATCCCAAATCTCAAGCAGGATTTCTTCTTTTATTCATTATGCATGACTTTCTCTTCTTTAAATTATTCATTTTTTAAAAAAGTATTGCTTTAGCCCTTTTAACCTTCATATTCCTTCAGTTTCTAGCTTTTGCTAGCTGTAATATCAGCTGAGCAGTGGACTATTTTTCCAACAACATAATAAAAAGCTTTTCATGATACTGCATACTGATGTGTCTTGCTACCCTTCCACCCTTCTCACTTCCTTTCTACTTCCCAATATTGGGAAGATACATATCCTTGAAAGTTGCATGAGGAAGAGGACAGACTCAAATCAGGCATGTAACATAATAATTATATCTGATGCATGCAGGGTGGCTGTGTGTTTCCCAGAAAGCTGGCAGCATTCCTTGTTCGGGGCCTGCACCTTCATCTGTCAAAAAACAATGCTTTGCCTGTTTTTTGATCTCGCCTGAACGAGCAGCTGCCAGCTGACCCCACCAAACTGACGTGTAGTTGGCTAAACACTGGTGCATCAAGGACCTTCGCCCACCAAATTTGGCTCATGTTAACAACTTACCCCTGCTGACCTAATCTTCCAGAACTTTCTCCATACAAGCCCTTGAACCATATCTCCCACTCACGCAGAATCAAATCCACAGGATGAAGGGAAGGGAATGAGGTTGCTTGGCTGAGGAGAGGGAGGATTGGAAATTCTTTTCTTTCACACTTATCTGAACAGTCCCCTGAACATCCTCCCTCTCTTTCTTTCTGTGTCAGGTATCCTAGCTTTTCACTTTTAAAATCGCAACAATCTAGTTGCACACAGTGATGTAGGAATAGTTTACAGTCTGGCTGGAGCACAAAAATGCATTGCCTTAGAAATTTATTACACAAAGTTGTTAATTTACAGCTTGTCTTCAAACCAAACAGCAAAGAAAGTTTAGATATTATTTAAAGGTATTGGGGAGGCATTAGAACTTGGGTCTCCCACCTCCCACGTGAGTACCCAAATCATCATACAGTCACTCTCTTGCTCTCTCTTTGGAAAGGTTAGTAACTGTTGTTCTTTGAGATGTGTTATACATATCCATTCGACTGTAGGTGACTCACAAGCAGTCCCAACTGGAGGTGGGTTCAGAGTTGATTTGAACAGGGACTTGCCCAAATTTAGTATTGTCTCTAGATTGTTGAGAGATAGCACAGTGAGAGGCAAACGAGTGAGGCAAACGAGTGAGGCAAATGTCCAACAGGGGGAAATTGGCCAGAAAAGCTGCAAGGGTCATTTAAGACCTAATTGAATGACCCAAAACTCTACTCGACAGCTTCACATTAGCCAACTGGTAACACAGTGAATACAACTGGATATCCAGGATTAAATCCTTTGTGGCAAAAGAAGACTGACCTTCATTCTGTCCACAAATGTAATAAATAATTGAGCGGAAGACCTGAAAGGATTAGTCCATTCCAGAAAAACAGTAAAGTTCTTCTAATGTCTACAGCATACAATCTCTCCTCCCCTCTCCTCCTTCTCCATGAGGCTTTGGGAAGAAAGTCACTAAGAAAATTGTTTGATTAATAAGAAAAGTGAAGACAACTTTCGTAACCAAATGAGTTGGGTGAGGATGAAGGCAGGCTTTGTCCTTGCAGAAAACCATATGTGGAAGATCTGATACTAGAGTCCTCAACTCCTCTCCTGGCCAACGTAATGGCTACTAAAATGCTACCTTCGTTGAAAGGTACAACAAAGAGCAGGTTGCCAGAGGCTCAAAGGCTAAAAAGACTCATCTGCTTTGGTAAGACTAGATTTAGGCTCTATGATAGACTAGCGTTCTGCACGCATGGAAACAGTCTACCCAAACTCTTTAAAAATCTTACAGCCATCAGAGTGGAAAAGAAAAAAAGTTATCCACAAGTGAGAGAAATGCCAATATAGCCACTAGCTGTACTCTGATCAAACATCTGATCTTGACGTTTCAGGGACAGAAGATGTTTCTATTCAGCATGTGCTAGGCTAAGAACAGGGGAAACCCCTTTCAGTCTGGACCATTTAGTCAGGTAAGTAGTTCTAGCTGATTATTTCCTACTATTCAGGAGCAGACCCTGAACTTCTCTAGAGCAGGACTTGTCCCCCAACGTTAACCATGAAGCCTCTAGGTCGGGGTCGGCAACCTTCGTCATGCGGCCCATCAGGATAATCCACTGGCGGGCCGCGAGTTTGTTTACAATGACCGTCCACAGGCATGGCCCCCTGCAGCCCTCAGTGGCCGCGATTCGCCATTCCCGGCCAATGGGTGCTGCAGGAAGCCAGAGAACTGTGAACTGATAATAATGACTGCTGATGGTGAATCTCAGAACATTTCTGTGGCTCTGATGAATTGCCCCATAAAAGTAAGTGTCCTTTAAGTCAAGAGCAGCATACCAGTCTCTTGGCTCCAGGGAAGGGATAATGGAAGCTAGAGTCATCATCCAGAATTTTGATTTTTTTTTAGGAAAGTGTTTAGCTGTCTTAGATCTAAAATAGGCCTGAAATCCCCTTTTGCTTTCAGGATCAGGAAATCTAAGGATTAAAACTCCTTTTCCTGAAAAACAGAGGGACCTCTTCAATAGCTCCTACCAGGAGAAGTGATTGTCTTTTTTGGAGTAACACTGCCTCACGACAGAGAGGTCCCAGAAGAGGGATGGGGAAATTGAGGGAGTGGAAATAAATTGGAGTGCACTTCCCATTTCCACCATGCTTAGAACCCACCGACCGGCTGTGATGTGGACCCAAGCATGACAGAAGTAAAACAGGTAGTTTGCAAAAAATGGGGAGGAAAAGAATGGGTAGTCTGCTGTTGAGCCACCCACCAAAATGAGCTCTTGGAGGATGCTGCCTGCCTTGATGAACTGGCAGCTGCAGAATTAGAGGGTGGCAGTGGGTATCTTTCGTAACCTCTTCTCCTTGGCAGGTCCTGGGTTCGAGGTGCAAACCCCTGAAAACACAGGGATTGGTGAGGACAAAACATCATCCACTTCACTGTTCGGATGGAAATGTCCAGGGATTTCAGTGTTTCTCTAGATTCCTTGAGATTCTGCAGTCTCGTCAATTTTTTCTAAGAGCAATGGCCCTTTGAATAAGAGGTCCTGGACTGTTTGCTGCACCTCTAGAGGGAGCCTAGAAGAGTGTAACCAAGATGAGTGCCTCATCGTGATGGCTGAGGCCATGCCAAGAACTGCAGAATCTGCCGCATCCAAACTCACCTGCAGAGCTGTTCTGGCAACCAACTTGCCCTTCTTGATTGGAATGTCTGTTTTGCATTATATGGGAGCTTGCCTATGAAACTGTAGTGTCCCAGCAAAGCTTGCTGGTTTCTGATACAAAGCTGTAACTCGCCTGTGGAATAAAGCTTCCTCCCAAACAAGTCCAGCTTCTGGGCCTCTTTATTCTTTGGGGTTGATGCCTGGTGACCCTGTCAGACTCTCTTACTGCTGCTGAGGGGGATGATTATAGAGGCACTTGAACCCATGAGGGGACTATAATACCTCCTCTCCATCCTTTTTGCCGTTGGCAGCAGGAAGCTGGGATCTCTCAAAGAAACTTGGTAGGCTCTAAAATAGCACAGTTAGTATGGAGAGCTATTCTAGCCGGGGTAGCAGATCCTATCATGTCCACCAGCCTGTAGGATTTTCCCTAAACTTTTTCTGGGTGGATGAACATGATTATAGCCATCCTCCTCAACATCCCCTGATGAGCCTTAAAAATCTTCAGTAGGCAGAGAAATAGGTTCTGCCACAATTGGGAATGATAAAGAGGATGCCAGTGATAACAGGGTCTGGTCCTGAGAGGGGTCTTGAGTGTGCTTGGTGTTGTGCTTGGTACTAACACTGGGGTGCTTGTGGCATTGATGCTCCTGACAGGCAGTAGATGGAGCCAGCTGAGGTGGATGCAGGGACATTCTCAATTGTGGGGGGAACCCCCACAAGTTCCAAAAGGGCCAATGATATAGCCCTCATCCCCAACTGTGCATGGACCAAGGGTCCTTTTGGTAAGCCCCTTGATGTTAGTGAGGCTGAATCCAGGGCTTGCAGTGGTATACTCTTAATGGAAAGACTGGCTAGGCAGGGACACAGAGATCCAACTTCACACTGTGATGAAGAAATGACTCTTCTTGAGAGCATGGTGAAGTCATACCTGTTGGTACTGATAAGGACGGTTCAGTCTTTTAAGAAAGGGGAGCCAGGGAGATCATCTGTGGCTTTCCCCTGGATGGTACCATCTTCGTCAGTATCCTGATGACTGAAGCAGCTGGACCTGCCCAGTTTAGAGGTGAAGCCACTAACACCACTACCTTGGGCCCTGGAGATGGGAAAGAATCCTGAACCGTTGCTTGCAGCGGCACCAAGAAGTTTAACAACTCTCTCACGGTCTCATAAAGTCTCAGGAGTAGCACATTTGTCATGCACATGAGCCTCCCTAAGCAATTAAGGCAGCTAGGCTGATTGTCTTGGATATTTTTAGTAAAAGTCACGGACAGCTCACAGGCGATAAAGAAAAATTCATGCAAGCCCATGACCTATCTGTGACTTTTACTAAAAATATCCATGACAAAATGGGGAGCTCAGCTGTGGGGTCCCCATATTGCCCATGGTGGCTGGGCAGCTGCGGGGACCCCGACCACCACTGGGGTTTTGGAACTGCAGGGTTTCCTGCTGCACGCGGTGGCTGGGAGCTGCAGGGTCCTCCTGCCGCCCATGATGGCTGGGAGCTCCCAGGGGATTCCATGACTTCCCTGACCTCCATGATAAAATCACAGCCTTACTGTTAGGCATTGCCTTACTGCAGGAGTGGCAATGCTGAAACCTGGAGAGCACAACATCTCTCTGGTACCAGGGCCAGATCCACACAAACACCAAAATTATTTTTTTAACCACACTAACTAAATTACTAAACCACACTAATTATACAGGACTACATAAGTTACTATTTACACACTTGACTAAAGACTTGCAGAAGCAAGGAAAGGAAACTCCAACAACCATCTTGGGCAGCAGGAGGGAACAGCTTGATCATTTAGATATGCACAGGATGTGCCAGGCAGCAGCAGGCACTCATGTTGTCCTGGCAGGTCCTGCTAAGGGAAAATCTCTCCGACAACTGTGCACTGGAGCACACAAACACCTACAATGGAATGGACATGTGCAATTATTCAAAGAGGACGTTACCTTCCTGTCTAATAAAGTATTTCTCACCCAATGATCAGTCCCTACAGTGCTTGTCCAGTCCAGAGAGCTGGTATTCACTTTTTATAAGACATTGGGAGAATATTTCCACCATAATGGATAACATATTGTGCTCCTTCTTCTCTTATACAATCCCAGACTTTTTGTTTCTTTTTATAATCAGGGTGTCATTAACTTCAGTTCAGTCCTGAGGATCCCCTGTTCAGAGTCTTTTTGTCTTTGTAAATGTTTAGCCCCTCATCTCCTCCAGACCGTAAATATGGGGCTAGGCTGGGTCAAATGATGTTTATTTTTCACATTCTTGATGGAGTTAGCAGATACCTGCGTCACCTAGGTGACATGCATTTTCTCCAACATTTAGGAACATAATATTTCCTGCATAAACATCTCGCAATAACCATGACAATCAGCTAAGTCTTAGCTTTCGTCAGAGACCATACATGATCTTCCCCCTTTGGTGAAGTATCAAGAAGCTGGTCAGACACAGGTGTAATATGCCTGTTTGAGCATGCCCTTATCACAGTGAGCATAATATGTGAGATGGGGTAAAGAAGAGTTGGAAAATTGAGGGAAATAGAACATAACTGGGTAAAGAGGAACATAATTAATGGCACAAACTACAGAGAAGGGTGCAAAACTACAATTTTTACCTGGGGAGACGCTCATTCCACAGAACCCAAGCCTGTAACAAACTTGCTTACTTAACTCGCTCCTCAAAACTTGTTAGCTATACCTGTGGCATATGAGCTACTTAAATTGAAGTTCATTGACAAGAGACTTCATTAACTCAAAGCCTAGATCTACTGAAGAGCAATCCACAAACAAATGGGTGACTTCTAAGAAATGAAAATACCTTTATTCCACTTAAGGGATATAATTTTCTTTGCATACTACACCCAGAGGATAATCCCAAAATGAGGTAATTTAAACACTACTAGCCAAGAGAACCTAAGAGAGGGTTACCTGACTGTTAAATTCTCCCAGAGAAAAGATAAAGGTGCTCTGACGTCAAGAAAAAAAGAGATCAGATCTCACAGAGAATGGGACTCTACCTTTCTAACTACATTTTCCATTTTCTAACTGTACTACCAAAATGATTTAGAAAATTAATATATTTTCTGTATAATCCATATTATTTTCATGATTCCTCTACTGTGTTCTAGCTTTGTTAGTACAGTAAATTAAATGCTCTACAGGGTAGATAAAAATCAATGATTTAAAAAAAAATTGGATTTTTTAAAATTTAAATCAGATTTTTTTTTTGATAAAATGCTTTTTGAGGAAAAAAACCTACCCAAAGATAGTTTTAATTAAGATACATTATAGCTCAAAGATATCTCATCATGGAATAGGGATTATAAATTCTAATTCTATAGTATGAGACAATATATTCATGTAATGTTTAAGAAAAGTTTTGTAAATGAGTTCCAATAGTTCATGGATTAGGGACACAATCTTATGGGGTTCAGTGGCTTCTCTATAGATTATTTAGGTTAATCTTTCCATCTATCCAATGGGACTCAGTGCTGAGTCTGGAAGATACCATCAGAGATGCTTAGTTTTGCAGTTCTCAAACTGTGGATTTGTGTCTCCAGAGATAACATGCTTGTTAACAGCAAAAATGTTTTTAAATAAATAAATAAAATATAGAGATGAGAAATAACAGACCTCAACTCTATTGTCCCTCTGCAAATTTATATACACAGAGTCAATCCCTTACCTCTCTCTAAAAGTGCAAAGTTTCAAAAAGTTCAATGTACAGAAGATTGTTGGGGGCGAAATAGATCTGGACAAGGAGAAGAAGTCTGGAGATAAATGTGAGAAGGGAGGGACAGGCAGTAGAAACAAAAGTGAAACTGTTTGAGCAGCATATTCCAGAAGTCTTGAGGTCTTTCTGAGTATAGCCTTCATTGATTTGAGATCTACCCTACCATTCTCTCACTAGAAGGGAAAACCTATAATGGCAGTGGGCCGTAAAAGAGACCCAGTTTGGGAATATTTTAATGAAGTTCCTCTACCTGTGGGTAAGACAGGCATGCGTACAAAATGCAAACAGTGCAACAAAGAAATGCAAGGCCTGGTTGCCCAAATGAAATAACATCATGAGAAGGTTCAGAGTAGCAGCCGTGTTAGTCTGTATCCACAAGAAGAAAAGGAGTACTTGTGGCACCTTAGAGACTAACAAATTTATTTGAGCATAAGCTTTCCTGTTTAAGGTGCCACAAGTACTCCTTTTCTTTTTGCATCATGAGAAGTGTTCCTTCTCAGGAGGAAGCTGCGCTGAAGATGATGAAAGGAACATGTCTGAACATGCAGGATCTTCAGTTACTGGTAACAGCCAACAAGAATGGACTTTTATGTAGAAATCCATGATTAAATCGAGTCTTCCTGACTAGTGATTTAAATCAATGTGATTTAAATCAAATCCACCCTGATGCTCCAGCTACAATCCTTTTTGACTGCATTATGTTTCAAGAGTTTGTTCTTGGCATACCTTGTGAAGGCCAAAACAAGTTCAATACCAGAGATCCGCTAGTCCTTAATAGGTGAGACAAACTGGGATAGTTTGAAGAGCAGTTCCAATGTTGTTTTAAGGTCACTGCATGCCAAAGAATTTTGGAAGTGAGAGAAGCTGACTGTACCAGTAGAGCCAGGCATAGTGCAGAGAAGCACTGTGCAACTTCTTCTCACAGCTGTACAAAGCACTCCTAACCTGACTCTTAAACTTATATGTCTAGAGGTGAATGAGTGACAAAAGTATGTAACAGGTAAAATATAAACATACACATTTTCAGATCACACACTGATATGTGTGTGTGGATTTTAAACATTTAATCCAACAAAAGAGAAGGCATGAGAACACTTCAGTATAGTACAGTCTGAATCAAAATCTATTTAATATAGTTAGCAAATGCTAGAACAAAAATTAGTTGTCTTATCTTTATTTTATAAGCACAGAAACCCCACCATATGTATCAGCTGAATGTACAAGACAGAACAGGTTTTGGTTTTTTACAATGTACTGAAGATTATATCCCTCTTCTGTGGGAAACCTCAAGGTTCTGTCTTGGCAAAGTTATATGATTTAAAGGATGCTGGAAACAAAAATGAGTGAGAGTTTCCATTGTAATACTTTAAGTAAGTGAGCCACTTGAGCAGTGTCCAAAGAAATGTAAGATGTTATATTACTAGCTGTTTGAAAGTAAACATGGCGCAAAAGGTTTTCTGATCTTCTTATAATATTGACCCTGATCACAGTCACCATACTCTGTAAATGAGTTATTAGTACTCTATTTGCCAACTTCAAATTTCAGATACTGATCCAATGCTCGACGTTCTCCAGGGTCTCTTTATTTATCTGAATTACGGGAGCAGGATCCTGGTGATTTGGAGCCTGCTGCTGGAGTACTTAAGTTTTCTTGGTGTTAAGTGTGAGGCTGAGTTGGTTGTAGGCCTCGGAGAAAGTGTTGACTATTTTTTGAAGATCTTCTTACGAGTGGGCACACGGGGCACAGTTGTTGCACGTTGGAGTTTAAGGACTGATTTAGTGATAGTCTCTCTGTCACAGAGAGCTTACACTGGCAAAGAAATTCAACGCTGCCTTCAATGAGCCAGTGCAGTTTTCGGATGCTTGAGAAAAGAGGTCTTCGAAGATCATGACATCAAGAATCAAACCAAGCTTCTTGTGTACCAGGCCGTTGTTATTCCTGCTCTCTTGTACGGTGCCGTGACCTGGGTCACATACAATAGAAAAGCAAGGGGTGAATTTCAGGGCCCTTGGCCAGTGGAGTTAACAATTGTGACCAGAACAGTCCCTGTTGCAGAGAACAGGCCATTGCAGAACAGCTGCTGGTGGAGTTTTAGGGTTGACACAGGTCAGACAATGTCTACACTCGCACTGCATCAACCTCAGTAGGTTAACCAGGGCTCCACAATGTTCAGGGACACGTTACTGTGTCGTAACAGGGTGATTATGTCAGTTGCAGACAAATCTCAGTGCAGATACATGCATATATCCGTCAACAAAAGTCAACTTATGTCAACCTAACTTTGTAGAGTAGGCCAGGCCTTAAATTCTTAAGTACCTTTGACTTAAGAACCTAAGTCACTTAGGAGTTTTTGCAAGTTACCCTTTGTTTTATTCAATAAGATGATAAAATTGGATGAGCAACATTGAGAAATAACAGATAAAAACCTGCCTAGATTGAAGTCATTAGGAGTTTTGCCATTGCCTGCAATGTACCAGGATTTCATCCATCATGTATATTTCAGCCTCCTTACATGCAAAATCCTTATATTATACAGTGTCACTGGCAAGTCTAATAATGTATATTTTAGTATAGTTTTGCGAACAAAATTTTAAATCCAATTTTTCTTTAACTAGATATAGTAGACAATTTTTAAATATGATTTATTACATTAATCTTTAGCGTATTCCAACACACTTTAAGAATTGCTAGAATGGGATATGAATCAAAGAGATGACAACCTACCCCAGCAAAAAAATATACTGCAGTCTAAAGTAAATTTGCCAGAAGCATTTAATGTGTAAATTGAATGAACTGATTAAAAAAAATCTGGACTGATAACAGTACATATCAGTACATGACAGTAGCACTGATATTAATTAAGAAGAGAAATCTAATGGGTACAATAAAAAGAGTTTTGTTAGAAGAAAATAGCCAATCAGGTCTTAGCTACAATGCACATGATGCAGCAGAAGTAGAACTGTATTTCTGCATGCCCACAGCAGCGAGCAAACCACAAAGGGACTGATGCATCAGATTCCATTCTACAAATATTAACCATTTACCAGGGGTGGAGGGTGGGATAGGGGTTGTTTTAAAGAATTATTTTTTAAAGAAGAAGTGATAAACTGAAGACACGGGGGAGGGCGGGGGGGGGGGGGGGAGGAGAATGAGTTATAAAAGTAAAAAATGTTTGGCATTCATTTTTTTCCAGAAAACATATGGAAAAGATTTTAAAGGGGAATTCGGTTTCATACTGGGGAGTAGGTATCTTGGGAGATAAGTAATCTCTATTTGGGTCAGATGCCTGATTTTAAGAACAGATTAGCACTCTTAGATGCTTCTCAGAACCCATGTAGAACACAACATAAAAATAAAAATGCACATTGATTCAGCAATAACACTTCAGCTAGAAAAGAGGTCCTCAAATTATGGTCTGTGGAGTACTTGTTAGTAGTCCACAGAAAGTTGGTTGGTCCATGGTGGTGGCCTCTCTGCCTTATTTGAAACTGCTAAACAGCATTTATATAAAAATAAAACATTAAATAGTTTTTTAATATTACTTTTCCAGGTAAACAACTGCAAGAGTTCCTGCAGAGATGTTCTACAATCATAAATGGGAGCAGGCAGTCTGTGCAATTGTGAATGAGAGGGATGGTGATCCATGAGGCAACCTACATTTAAATAGGTCTACACTACAGAAATAGAAAAGGAGTACTTGTGGCACCTTAGAGACTAACCAATTTATTTGAGCATGAGCTTTCGTGAGCTACAGCTCACTTCATCAGATGTTGAAGTGAGCTGTAGCTCACGAAAGCTCATGCTCAAATAAATTGGTTAGTCTCTAAGGTGCCACAAGTACTCCTTTTCTTTTTGCGAATACAGACTAACACGGCTGTTCCTCTGAAACTACAGAAAAAGTTTGAGAACACCTTAGTTATATGTTAGCCAGAAGTCTGTTCCTTTCATCTAAAGATACAGATGGAAGAACCATTCATCTATGATTAAAGAAATTAAAGAAAGCCATTATCAAGTTATATTTTAAGATACCTGTTATAACTATGGAAAGATGAATAAAGCTGAAACTACTCTGCAGCTATAATACATCCTGTTAAATTTTCAGTCTTGAGGAGTCCACAGTCTGTTCATCAAATACCCTAGGAAAAGACTATCTTCAACTGGGTAAACCTCACACCTGGCACAAGTGCAATTCCATAGACTTTAATGAAGTTACATTCACACTAGCTGACTTCCAGTTTCAGTAAATAATTTATAAAGTGCTCCAGCCATGTCAAATTGAATATTAAAAGCAAGTTACTACACAACACAAAGGAGAAAAATACTTGATTGAATAAAACAAAAACAAAACAAAAAAGAAAGCGAGGAAAAGGATGGTCCTAGTGAAAAACAAAAATAATCCCCTCACCTTTAATAGCATATAGTTTAAAGATTATTTTTTGTGGGGAGAGTTGAATCGAATTAAATGTATTTTGGAAGATTTCTACACATTCGGACCACAGCAAAGTCAGGATCACCGACCAAAAAGAAGTCATGGTGGTGGGTGGTATGAGACTGTAAATATAGCTCCTATCAGAATGAGGCCCAAAAAGTCTTCACTACAGGCACGGCTGACACTGCTTAGGACTTTAAAAACCAACACTGCAAAATACATTAGTACTATAAGGAACTTGAAAAACTACAAAGTTTATTCACTGTAAGTAACCTGGATTTATACTGTAAATTCTCCCACCCACTAAACTTAGTGCATAACAACCTGGGTGGCCAACACCACCTTTCAACAGAACTTCTCTGGCCCTGACCCATACTAAGGATTGGCACAGTTCCCCAAACCCCTCAGCTTCCTTCTACCCCAGCTGTTTAGGCTTTGCCAAAACCAACAAAGTGCAAGATGCAGCCTGATGTGACTTGCAGTTCTTTATGAGCACACTGGAGACTGGCTTCTGAGCACTTTTTGCCCTAAGTGCTTGACATACTAAGTCTTTCAAACAAACCATTTTCCCCCAACTTCATTCTTTCTATTTTATTAATTATTCCGACATTAAACCTCCATAACTCCACTAATTGAGCTCTTCAAGGTAGTCTGTTTTGAAAGCTTATGTATTTATTTATTCCAGCAAGACTTCTTTAAGGGAACTACATGCTGACGTGGCTTGAGAATAGAATATTTTGGAAATTAATATACACATTTCACATATACACATACCACATATGTTGAGGTGATATTCAATAAATAAGTTGCACAACTATATAATAAATTGCATTTTATGCAATTTTGCCTCTCTCATCTGTGCTCTGCCCACTAATTCATCTCTGTTCTAAATCTCTGAGCAGTGTCAAAGAACCAACATGTCAAAAGAATAAAACAATCTGTGACAGAAAAAAATTTCTATTTTTACCCACCTCCCAAAATGTGGAACCCCTTCTCCAACTCTCTGCCCCCCCCACAAAAATGAACCCTGAGCCAAGCCTCAGGACAGTCAATATTCCATCCTATACTGGTGACCTTTTAAAAGTCAGATAAAAAAATGATTTTTCAGTTTCCCCATTGTCAACTGAGACATATAGTGATTGCTTCCAGGCATGATACAACCTAGGACCTTAAAACATATTAAGCAATATTACTGTGTATGAAAAAACTATTTTAGATAACTTATATATTTACAATTTTCCTCCAACGACTCCATACAGGTGAATTCATGATAACAAATGAAGTCTGACTCTTCAAGCAGATGGCTATGAAAGTATCAGTACTTTATTTTATCTGTAACATTTATAAAACAGTTACTCTTTAAAATATACAGTATGTGCAGTACAGAATGCATAATTTTATGATATTTTCAGAGCAGATTTTATTAGCATTTGTTTAGAATTACCTCTCTACATCATTCAGGAGCAACAAGGATATCCCATATTCATGCAGATTAAGCCTTTTACCACACCAAATTACATTATTTCCATAATTATTATTTGATATTCATTTTACAGTAACAACCAAAGTCCTCAATCAAATCAAGGCTCTTTTGTGCAACTTGATCAAACACTTTCAAGGACATGTTTGTTCCCTGTCTCAAAGAAATATTTATATCTATACAGACATCTATAGATTTGTGTATGCATATATGTTTGGCATTCCACACAGCATGGAATGACTTTGAATGAATGCCAGATATTACAAAACAAAATGATAGGATATCCACAAAGATTATTAATTAATTATTATTATTATTATATTAAGATAGGGCCCAAACTGAGCTATACACTTTTTGAGCACAGTGGTTGCCATGAAGAATCTACAAACTACAAAAATAAAGACAAATGAACAGGGAGTCCGCAGTGGGTGGGGGTGGAGAGGGAGGAGGAGATTACAACATGCAAACAAAGTATTCAGGCTGATGATAGGCATGCATCTTCACAATTACATGACTGTTGGTTTTTCTTCAACGTATAAGCACACTAAATTCCGCTCCCCAACATCCTCCCTTCACCCATTGAACCACCTCACCAACCCTGTACCTGAGAGCTCCAGCTTCAAATACAGCATCCTTAAATCCCCCACTCCTAATATATGAACCCCTCCCATCCTGATAGGCCACAATATGGCCCTATACCTTACTGAAAGTAAGTGAGCGGCATTTTTCAACAACATGCCACAAAATTCTTAAATTATGCACATTAAAGAT
Organism: Caretta caretta; assembly: GCF_965140235.1. Classification (NCBI taxonomy): domain Eukaryota; kingdom Metazoa; phylum Chordata; order Testudines; family Cheloniidae; genus Caretta; species Caretta caretta. The sequence goes on from NC_134207.1 coordinate 182,088,067, forward strand.
CTTAGTCAATGTACAGACTCCCCTCATCTTCCATAGGCTTTAGATCATTTCCTAGAAGTTTCTAGTAGTAGCTTGGATGCTTAGAATTAGAAAGTTCCATACTTAACTGATTCATCTACTCCACAAGTTCCACCTTAACTAGAAAACTGTCCTTTTACTAGCATTCTCCCAATATTATTTCATCCCAATCAGGCGTCAATCTTTAAATTTGATCATTAAAACTTGCCTAATATTTTGAGTTTCTGATTAATTTGAACTCAGAAACATTAGGTTAGCCTATCCTGTGTCTAAATTAAGCCCTGGTCTACACTAGGACTTTAGGTCGAATTTAGCAGTGTTAAATCGATGCAAACCTGCACCCGTCCACACGATGAAGCCTTTTATTTCGACTTAAAGGGCTCTTAAAATCGATTTCCTTACTCCACCTCTGACAAGTGGATTAGCGCTTAAATCGGCCTTGCCGGCTCGAATTTGGGGTACTGTGGACACAATTCGACGGTATTGGCCTCCAGGAGCTATCCCAGAGTGCTCCATTGTGACCGCTCTGGACAGCACTCTCAACTCAGATGCACTGGCCAGGTAGACAGGAAAACAAGCGCGAACTTTTGAATCTCATTTCCTGTTTGACCAGCGTGGCAAGCTGCAGGTGACCATGCAGAGCTCATCAGCACAGGTGACCATGATGGAGTCCCAGAATCGCAAAAGAGCTCCAGCATGGACCGAACGGGAGGTATAGGATCTGATCGCTGTTTGGGGACAGGAATCCGTGCTATCAGAACTCTGTTCCAGTTTTCGAAATGCCAAAACCTTTGTCAAAATCTCCCAGGGCATGAAGGACAGAGGCCATAATAGGGACCCAAAGCAGTGCCGCATGAAACTGAAGGACCTGAGGCAAGCCTACCAGAAAACCAGAGAGGCGAACGGCCGCTCCGGGTCAGAGCCCCAAACATGCCGCTTCTATGATGAGCTGCATGCCATTTTAGGGGGTTCAGCCACCACTACCCCAGCCGTGTTGTTTCACTCCTTCAATGGAGATGGAGGCAACACGGAAACAGGTTTTGGGGATGAAGAAGAAGAAGAAGATGATGATGATGATGTTGTAGATAGCTCACAGCAAGCAAGCGGAGAAACCGGTTTTCCCGACAGCTAGGAACTGTTTCTCACCCTGGACCTGGAGCCAGTACCCCCTGAACCCACCCAAGGCTGCTTCCTGGACCCGGCAGGCGGAGAAGGGACCTCCGGTGAGTGTACCTTTTAAAATACTATGATTTAAAAGCAAGCATGTGAAAGGATTACTTTGCCCTGGCATTCGCGGCTCTCCTGGATGTACTCCCAAAGCCTTTGCAAAAGGTTTCTGGGGAGGGCAGCCTTATTGCGTCCTTCATGGTAGGACACTTTACCACTCCAGGCCAGTAACACATACTCGGGAATCATTGTACAACAAAGCATTGCAGTGTATGTTTGCTGGCGTTCAAACAACATCCGTTCTTTATCTCTCTGTGTTATCCTCAGAAGAGTGAGATATAATTCATGGTCACCTGGTTGAAATAGAGTGCTTTTCTTCAGGGGACACTCAGAGGAGCCCGTTCCTGCTGGGCTGTTTGCCTGTGGCTAAACAGAAATGTTCCCCGCTGTTAGCCACAGGGAGGTGGGAGGGTTGTAATGAAAGCACATGTGCTATGTATGTAATGTTAACAGCAAGGTATACCCTGAAAGAGTGTAGCCACTGTTTTATAAAATGTGTCTTTTTAAATACCGCTGTCTCTTTTTTTTTCTCCACCAGCTGCATGTGTTTCAATGATCACAGGATCTTCTCCTTCCCAGAGGCTAGTGAAGATTAGAAAAAAAAAAACCGCACTCGAGATGGAATGTTCTCCGAGCTCATGCTGTCCTCCCGCACTGACAGAGCACAGACAAATGCGTGGAGGCAAATAATGTCAGAGTGCAGGAAAGCACAAAATGACCAGGAGGAAAGGTGGCGTGCTGAAGAGAGTAAGTGGCGGGCTGAAAACAGGGCTGAAGCTCAAATGTGGTGGGATCGTGATGAGAGGAGGCAGGATTCAATGCTGAGGCTGCTGGAGGACCAAACCAGTATGCTCCAGTGTATGGTTGAGCTGCAGCAAAGGCAGCTGGAGCACAGACTGCCACTACAGCCCCTGTGTAACCAACCGCCCTCCTCCCCAAGTTTCATAGCCTCCACACCCAGATGCCCAAGAACGCGGTGGGGAGGGCACTGGCCAACCAGCCACTCCGCCACAGAGGATTGCCCAAAAAAAAGAAGGCTGTCATTCAATAAATTTTAAAGTTGTAAACTTTTAAAGTGCTGTGTGGCATTTTCCTTCCCTCCTCCACCACCCCTTCTGGGCTACCTTGGTAGTCATCCCCCTATTTGTGTGATGAATGAATAAAGGATGCATGAATGTGAAGCAACAATGACTTTATTGCCTCTGCAAGCGGTGATCGAAGGGAGGAGGAGAGGGTGGTTAGCTTACAGGGAAGTAGAGTGAACCAAGGGGCGGGGGGTTTCATCAAGGAGAAACAAACAGAAGTTCACACCGTAGCCTGGACAGTCATGAAACTGGTTTTCAAAGCTTCTCTGATGCGTACCGCGCCCTCCTGTGCTCTTCTAACCGCCCTGGTGTCTGGCTGCGCGTAACCAGCAGCCAGGCAATTTGCCTCAACCTCCCACCCCGCCATAAACGTCTCCCCCTTACTCTCACAGATATTGTGGAGCACACAGCAAGCAGTAATAACAGTGGGAATATTGACAGGTTTCAGAGGAACAGCCGTGTTAGTCTGTATTCGCAAAAAGAAAAGGAGTACTTGTGGCACCTTAGAGACTAACCAATTTATTTGAGCATGAGCTTTCGTGAGCTACAGCTCACTTCATCAGATGCATCACGGTATGCATCTGATGAAGTGAGCTGTAGCTCACGAAAGCTCATGCTCAAATAAATTGGTTAGTCTCTAAGGTGCCACAAGTACTCCTTTTCTTTTAGTGGGAATATTGGTTTCGCTGAGGTCTAAGCGAGTCAGTAAACTGCGCCAGCGCGCCTTTAAACGTCCAAATGCACATTCTACCACCATTCTGCACTTGCTCAGCCTGTAGTTGAACAGCTCCTGACTACTGTCCAGGCTGCCTGTGTACAGCTTCATGAGCCATGGCATTAAAGGGTAGGCTGGGTCCCCAAGGATACATATAGGCATTTCAACATCCCCAACAGTTATTTTCTGGTCTGGGAAGAAAGTCCCTTCCTGCAGCTTTTGAAACAGACCAGAGTTCCTGAAGATGCGAGCGTCATGTACCTTTCCCGGCCATCCCACGTTGATGTTGGTGAAACGTCCCTTGTGATCCACCAGAGCTTGCAGCACTATCGAAAAGTACCCCTTGCGGTTTATGTACTCGGCGGCTTGGTGCTCCGGTGCCAAGATAGGGATATGGGTTCCGTCTATGGCCCCACCACAGTTAGGGAATCCCATTGCAGCAAAGCCATCCACTATGACCTGCACATTTCCCAGGGTCACTACCCTTGATATCAGCAGATCTTTGATTGCGTGGGCTACTTGCATCACAGCAGCCGCAACAGTAGATTTGCCCTCTCCAAATTGATTCCCAACTGACCGGTAGCTGTCTGGCATTGCAAGCTTCCACAGGGCTATCGCCACTCGCTTCTCAACTGTGAGGGATGCTCTCATCTTGGTATTCATGCGCTTCAGGGCAGGGGAAAGCAAGTCACAAAGTTCCATGAAAGTGCCCTTACGCATGCGAAAGTTTCGCAGCCACTGGGAATCGTCCCAGACCTGCAACACTATGCGGTCCCACCGGTCTGCGCTTGTTTCCCGAGCCCAGAATCGGTGTTCCACAGCATGAACCTGCCCCATTAGCACCATGATGCATGCATTGGCAGGGCCCATGGTTTGAGAGAAATCTGTGTCCATGTCCTGATCACTCACGTGACCGCGCTGACGTCGTCTCCTCGCCCGGTATCGCTTTCCCAGGTTCTGGTGCTGCATATACTGCTGGATAATGCGTGTGGTGTTGAATGTGCTCCTAATTGCCAAAGTAAGCTGAGCGGCCTCCATGCTTGCCTTGGTATGGCGTCCACACAGAAAAAAGGCGCGGAACAATTGTCTGCCGTTGCTCTGACAGAGGGAGGGGCGACTGACGACATGGCTTACAGGGTTGGCCTCAGGGAGCTAAAATCAACAAAGGGGGTGGCTTTACATCAAGGAGTATTTCAGGCAGGACTGCACGGAGGGTTCCAATAAGAAATGGTGCACCTAAGTTATTGTTCTTATTGGAACAAGGAGGTTAGTCTGGCCTCTGATTGATACATGGCTAGATTTACCTCGCTGCACCTTCTCTGTGAGTGACTACAGTGTGACCTAGAGGAATGAGTCCCCTAGACAGGGGAGGGGGGGAAGCAAACGAGTACAAAACAAATCTGGTCTATTTCTTGTTTTGATCCACTCCATCTATCTTTTACATCTTTGGCTGGCAGCACACGGTGCAGAAGGACTGCATGCCATCCATATCTCATGGCTGCTCGGCAGAAGATGGTACAGTACGACTGCTAGCCATCCTCATCTCTTGCCTGCCCGGCAGAAGATGGTACAGTACGACTGTTAGCAATCCGTATCGCCTGCCTGCTCACCATAAGACGGTTCAATAGGACTGACTGCAGGACTAAAGAGAATGACCTGGTCAAGTCACTCCAAATTTAGTCCCTGCACCCATGTCTGCCCAGGCGCTCCCAGCCGACGTGGCCAGGAGCACCTCGGACACGACGATGACGGCTACCAGTCGTATTGCACCGTCTGCTGCCACAAGGCAAGGGGTTGCTGCTTCTGTGTAGCAATGCCGTACCACATCTGCCAGCACCCAGGAGACATACGGTGATGGTTACCTGAGCGGGCTCCATGCTTGCCGTGGTATGGCGTCTGCACAGGTAACTCAGGCAAAAAGGCGCGAAATGATTGTCTGCCCTTGCTTTCACGGAGGGAGGGAGGGAACGGGGGCCTGACGATATGTACCCAGAACCACCCGCGACAATGTTTTAGCCCCATCAGGCATTGGGATCTCAACCCAGAATTCCAATGGGCAGCGGAGACTGCGGGAACTGTGGGATAGCTACTCACAGTGCAACGCTCCGCAAGTCGACTCTAGCCTCGGTACTGTGGAAGCACTCCGCCGAGTTAATGCACTTAGAGCATTTTCTGTGGGGACACACACACTCGAATATATAAAACCGATTTCTAAAAAACCGACTTCTATAAATTCGACCTTATTCCATAGTGTAGACATACCCTAAGACTTTCCTAGCACTTGCATCAACAGAGCTGTCTTTAACTTTTCACTGTTACTCTGACAGGTATAACTGTTAAGGGTCAAATGAAAACTCATTCAGCAAGAGCTGCATCAGTGATAGTAACAGGCTTTCATTCATTCTGTTACTAAGATTCCAATAATATAACAGGATCAGTTATGGAAGACACAGACTCATGGGAGCTTCAGCACTGAATACTGTCTCAATGATGCTTGTTATGAAAATGGTGTTAATAGCCCGACACTGGGAGTCTCAGAAGCTAAGGGATCACTGACCCTATGGAAGAAAATGGGTGTGCTAAATGCTCAACTGAAGCACTTAGTGTAGTAAAAATTGCTGCAGTCAAAAGAAGGGGCTTGATGGCTGGAGCCACCTGACAAGATCCTACGGCCCCCAGGGGACAGTGGAGCTAATGGTTTTTTTTAACATTTTAAACCCAGGACCTGGAAAAATATTCTGTGGGAGCTCACAGGAGAGTCTGACTTTTCCTGTAAGTCTGTTTGGGTCTCTGGAGAAGGAAAAAAGCAGAAAACTAACTCTGACAGGGCAAAGATCCTATCCCAAAGGCTTCTGCAAACAAGAGTTGTTTGGATACAGTTTTGTTCCTATCACTGTCCAGGGAAACAGGACACACACAGATTATATATATACATACACACACACACACACGTGCATGTACAAACACACCGTACATAAATGAATTACACTAAGAAAATACCCTGACTCCTTGTCACTGATTTCTCATCCAAACAGAAACCACCCTGCAACACACTGAATTTCATCTTCCACTTGCCCAAAGGAAGTAACACTCCTTTAAAACAGTTCAAATTTGTGTTATCTTGATTGCATTCATATAGGGCTGTTGGCCTATTTTTCCAGCCCAGGAAGGATGAATGGCAGGCCTAAAAGTTTGATCATGCCCTTCTTTCAAGGTACAGTTTATTCTTCAAACACAATAAAACAGTTCAATATAAGTTCCATAAGTACACCTGGCCTTTTCCCCAACCCAGGTCTCAGTTCCTGTGGTAACTGAACCTCTGACCCAGTTACAGTCTCCTGAGGGCACCCCAATTAGGTATTAGACCTCTAGCCATCACCTTTCTCTGTCCCCCAACTCTCTTCCCCAAGATTTAGGCTATTCTGCAATTCACTGTGATAATGTCAGCAGGCTGGTCTTTAGTTCAGCACTTGCCATCCTGTCCTCCCACAGGAAATGACAGGGTTAACTAGTAAACAGCCAGTATTCATAAAGCAAACTATTACCTATTCAGAAAGAAAGCATTACAGTGAAAACAGGTCATAATGCAACAAATAAGCTTACATGCATCCTTACCAGGTATCATCATCTCCAACATGAGAACTTGGTAGCTTTCAAAGTACTTTAAATATGGTAGCTAGTGATCAAATTTAGACCAACTTTAGCTAGAAATAGTTTTATTCTCTAATCACTTTTTATTAGTTAGAAGAAAAACATAATGGATCATATTTTATTTAATACCACAGAAAAAGAAAACATGTTGTTCTAAAAACACATGGCATCAAAATTTCAGAAGAATATTTATTCAGTGGTTATCCTGGAATTTCTTAGAGGGAAAGGAAAGGCATTTCTCCTGGCCTCTCTCATTTCAGTGTAAAATAAACTCCAAATCTAACCAAAGGTACATTTTTTTTACTTTGAATATATGCACACATTTTGAATGAAGAACATGTAGTAATATCTTACCTGGCATGACCATCGTTTGTTGAATATTTGTGTCTGTACTTAAACATAAGCGACCACCTTTGGCCAATCTATCACAGAGCAAGGTGATGTGTTTCTTCAGCCTGCTAGTATCTTTGGGTATACTCAACTGACTGGTGAGAGTCAGGGCCTGTTCTTTAGAGCTCTTGGACAGACATGTTCTCAGCAAGTGAGAGATGGCAGCATCCACGCTTTCTTCCCAACCCTGGATGAAGGTAAACGAAACTAGATAAAATGAAATGTAAAATCCTCCTCCTGATTTTAAACATACTGACAAATAAATAAAACTCAAAATGATAAAGAAAAAAGTTTTAGACAATACTAATACATAAAATAGAGTTTTTGGTTTAATGAACTGCCATGAAAACAGAATTTTCAAAGTTTGTGGAAATAAAAAAATAACTAGTAAAACTGATAAAAATGAAATTTATCTCAAACACTAAAACTAAATGGGGTCAGAAAGAGAAATAGTTCAAATCAGAGACAAATATCATCTGCACAGGAAAATTATGAGAAGGATGGTCAAACTGAATATTCATTAAATTATAAAAATCAGAATTTACTGTAAGCAAAACTTAGAAACAGATCTAGAAGAAATTATATGTAAACACAAATGTTACAATATTTACCAAAAAAATTGGAGAGGGCAGAGCTGTGTTCACCCTATTATTTTGCTTTTGGAATTACCAGCTAATATTCCACAAATTTAGGAGGAAACGGTTATGTAATTTATATTTGTAAATAGCAGGAACAACATGGTGAGCGGGAAAGTATATTCATAGCTATCCCATGGTCCTCCCATGGTCCTCCCCTCCAAGGAAAATTCATTTAATTCTTTAGTGTTGAAGTTTATAAAGCACATTGCCTAAATTACTTTGGAGCAAATTCTGCCCTGACTTGTACCCAAATAATCCTATGTACAGTGGATTGCATGAGTAAAACTAAGGGCTGAATTTGTTTCGAAACCACACCAGGGTTTTCTGAACCTGATTTCTTTTGCATGAACAGCGAAAAAAATAATGATTTCTTTGACTAAAAATATTACGAGGGGAGAATGTGCAACCACTGATATAGCTTCTTAGAAATTAAATAAAATATTAGAGCTTTCATCTCATCATGAAAATCTATTCTATAAAACTCTTCCATCTCTGACCCACATATTGGGCACTGAAATCTAATCACTGTTGGGATAGAAAAAGCACTAAAGCCAGCCCCTCCAGAGATGCTACAAAACATGACAAATTATAGAACAAAATGTTATACATTTTGAGGATTCACTAGAAGAGACAGATGTCCATATTTATATTCTTGTCAAGTGTGCATCTTTCTCTACATCACCAAAGTTTCTAAATTTTAGACTGGTTCAATGAAAATCTTGGAAAGGTCCTAAGCATATCACCCGCCTCTTCTGAGCCCAAGCATTAACAACTGGGGTAAGGGCCAGAACCTGAACTGGTGTCAATTTATAGCAACTGAGTATCGGGTCCAGTATTTCCATCCAAATAAGTTATAGAAACACAAAAAAGAATCACTTAAATAAGAAAACCAAAACACAAACCAGCTAAACTCAGGAAATTAAAAGTGGCTAGCATTCTGTCCTTAGCTCACACAGGTATGTTTTATTTTGTCTCACAGCCTTAATAATTTATAAATCTAGTTTTTGTATTTAATTTCCATGTAAACCTGGTGTTTCAATAGACCATAAAACCACTCTTTCCAATTCAAGGATTGTTGACCTAATAAGTCAAGTCAACTGCAAAAGAGCCTTTATGATTGGCAAAGGAATATGAAAACTACCTCTAAATGAAATGTCTCTACGGAATTGTTTTTCAGGTGTCTTTGTTCAATTAAGAGTTAATTGTCTTGAATAATACAGTATTTGTTAGCAACTTTTATAACTGAAAGAGCATGGAGGACTAAGGAAGTGGGAACACACCACCATGTATGGGCTGAAAAACAATTGAGGTCTGAAAGGGAAAAGTGTGCAATACTACTATTTATAATTACCCCCACAGAAAGGTCTGATTCAACACTCAGGCTCATAACACAGAACTCTGATTTTTTAAATAACCTATATGTTTGAGAGCTCACAGCAAACACTTATGTTAGGCAGGTCAGATGTGGGCAGTCTATTATCCTCCAGAAAACATTGCCAGATCTGCAACTTTCCCACAGTTGTTACAGCAGAATCACAAAGGCAGCATTGTTGAGAGGCCTAGGCACAGCACACAAGTTCTTCCTATCATCATCTGAAACAGGCATATCAGGAAGACCCAATTTATTGAATATAATTTGTTCCAGACTTGCTGGAACAAACAATGCTACCAAGCGTCCTCTGATTTCATAGATTCATAGATTCATAGATATTTAGGCCAGAAGGGACCATTATGATCATCTAGTCTGACCTCCTGCACAATGCAGGCCACAGAATTTCACCCACCACTCCTAAAAAAGACCTCACATCTATATCTGTGCTATTGAAGTCCCCAAATTGTAGTTTGAAGACCTCAAGGAGCAGAGAATCCTCCAGCAAGTGACCCGTGCCCCATGCTACAGAGGAAGGCGAAAAACCTCCAGGGCCTTCCAATCTGCCCTGGAGGAAAATTCCTTCCCGACCCCAAATATGGCGATCAGCTAAACCCTGAGCATATGGGCAAGATTCATCAGCCAGATACTACAGAAAATTCCTTCCCGGGTAACTTGGATCTTACCCCATCTAAAAACCCATCACAGGCCATTGGGCCTATTTACCATGAATATTTAATTACCAAAACCATGTTATCCCATCATACCATCTCCTCCATAAACTTATCGAGTTTAATCTTAAAGCAAGATAGATCTTTTGTCCCCACTACTTCCCTCGGAAGGCTATTCCAAAACTTCACTCCTCTGATGGTTAGAAACCTTCGTCTAATTTCTAATCTAAATTTCCTAGTGGCCAGTTTATATCCATTTGTTCTTGTGTCCACATTGGTACTGAGTTTAAATAATTCCTCTCCCTCTCTGGTATTTATCCCTCTGATATATTTATAGAGAGCAATCATATCTCCCCTCAACCTTCTTTTAGTTAGGCTAAACAAGCCAAGCTCCCTGAGTCTCCTTTCATAAGACAAGTTTTCCATTCCTCGGATCATCCTAGTAGCCCTTCTCTGTACCTGTTCCAGTTTGAATTCATCCTTCTTAAACATGGGAGACCAGAACTGCACACAGTATTCCAGGTGAGGTCTCACCAGTGCCTTATATAATGGTACTAAAACCTCCTTATCCCTACTGGAAATACCTCTCCTGATGCATCCCAAGATGACATTAGCTTTTTTCACAGCCATATCACATTGGCAGCTCATAGTCATCCTATGATCAACCAATACTCCAAGGTCCTTTTCCTCCTCCGTTACTTCTAGTTGATGCGTCCCTAGCTTATAACTAAAATTCTTGTTATTAATCCCTAAATGCATGACCTTACACTTCTCACTATTAAATTTCATCCTATTCCTATTACTCCAGTTTACAAGGTCATCCAGATCCTCCTGTAGGGTATCCCTGTCCTTCTCTAAATTAGCAATACCTCCCAGCTTTGTATCATCTGCAAACTTTATTAGCACATTCCCACTTTTTGTGCCCAGGTCAGTAATAAAAAGATTAAATAAGATTGGTCCCAAAACCGATCCTTGAGGAACTCCACTGGTAACCTCCCTCCAACTTGACAGTTCACCTTTCAGTAGGACCCGTTGTAGTCTCCCCTTTAACCAATTCCCTATCCACCTTTCAATTTTCCTATTGATGCCCATCTTATCCAATTTAACTAATAATTCCCCATGTGGCACAGTATCAAACGCCTTACTAAAATCTAAGTAAATTAGATCCACTGCGTTTCCTTTATCTAAAAAATCTGTTACTCTCTCAAAGAAGGAGATCAGGTTGGTTTGGCACGATCTACCTTTTGTAAAACCATGTTGTAATTTGTCCCATTTACCATTGACTTCAATGTCCTTAACTACCTTCTCCTTCAAAATTTTTTCCAAGACCTTGCATACTACAGATGTCAAACTAACAGGCCTATAATTACTTGGATCACTTTTTTTCCCTTTCTTAAAAATAGGAACTATGTTAGCAATTCTCCAATCATACGGTACAACCCCTGAGTTTACAGATTCATTAAAAATTCTTGCTAATGGGCTTGCAATTTCTTGTGCCAATTCTTTTAATATTCTTGGATGAAGATTATCTGGGCCCCCCGATTTAGTCCCATTAAGCTGTTTGAGTTTCGCTTCTACCTCAGATATGGTGATGTCTACCTCCATATCCTCATTCCCATTTATCATGCTACCATTATCCCTAAGATCCTCTTTAGTCTTATTAAAGACTGAGGCAAAGTATTTGTTTAGATATTGGGCCATGCCTAGATTATCCTTGACCTCCACTCCATCCTCAGTTTTTAGCGGTCCCACTTCTTCTTTCTTTGTTTTCTTCCTATTTATATGACTATAGAACCTTTTACTATTGGTTTTAATTCCCTTTGCAAGGTCCAACTCTACTTGACTTTTAGCCTGTCTCACTTTATCCCTACATATTCTGACCTCAATAAGGTAGCTTTCCTTACTGATCCCTCCCTTCTTCCACTCCCTATATGCTTTCTGCTTTTTCTTAATTACCTCTCTAAGATGCTTGCTCATCCAGCTTGGTCTACAACTCCTGCCTATGAATTTTTTCCCCTTTCTTGGGATGCAGGCTTCCGATAGCTTCTGCAGCTTTAATTTAAAATAATCCCAGGCCTCCTCTACCTTTAAACCCATAAATTCTTCAGTCCAATCCACTTCCCTAACTAATTTCCTTAATTTTTGAAAGTCAGCCCTTTTGAAATCAAAAACCCTAGTTGCAGATTTATTTTTGTTAATCCTTCCATTCAGTTTGAACTGAATTAGCTCATGATCACTTGAGCCAAGATTATCCCCTACAACCATTTCCTCTATGAGGTCCTCATTACTCACCAAGACCAAATCTAAAATGGCATCCCCTCTAGTCGGTTCAGCAACTACTTGCTGAAGGAATCCATCAGCTATCGCATCTAGGAAAATCTGAGCCCTATTATTATTACTAGCACTCGTCCTCCAGTCTATATCTGGGAAGTTAAAGTCTCCCATGATCACACAGTTTCCATTAGTATTTACTTTATTAAAAACATTAAAAAGGGCTCTATCCATATCCAAATTAGATCCCGGCGGTCTATAGCACACCCCAAGCACTATCCCAGGGGAGGCTCTAATAGTTTTCTTCCCCAATTTAATTGTTGCCCAGACAGACTCGGTCATATCCATTTCATTGCTTCTTATTTCTTTACATTCTATCTCATCATTGATATACAGTGCTACTCCACCACCTTTACCTTTATTTCGGTCTTTCCTAAACAGCACATACCTTTCAATACCTGTAGCCCAGTCATGACTACTATTCCACCAGGTCTCTGTTATACCTATAATATCTGGTTTCACTTCCTGCACCAGTAACTCTAGTTCCTCCATTTTATTACCTAGGCTCCTTGCATTGGTGTACAAACATCTTAATTTTTGCTGTTTGGCCTCACTCACATTCTGTACCCTATTAGGCACGGTTATTTTACTACCAGTATAACCTATTAGACTTGTATCTACACTGCCCTTCCTCCTACCTACAGCTGTATCCACTCTTACTTCATTTTCTTTCCACTCTATGCTAAATTCTGGCGTGGAGATTACCTGGACATCTCCCAACCATCTCCCCCAAATTCCTAGTTTAAAGCTCTCTTAATCAGTTGTGCCAACCTCCATCCTAGAAGTCTATTTCCTTCCCTACTCAGATGAAGTCCATCCCGAGAGAACTGTCCTCTATCCATGAATGCCTCCCAATGACCATACATCCCAAAGCCCTCCTTATAGCACCACTGCCTAAGCCATCTATTGATAGTCATAATCTTGTCACACCTTTGTTGCCCTTCTCTAGGAACAGGCAGAATCCCACTAAAGATCACCTGAGCCTCAATTTCCTTAAGCGTCCTCCCCAACCTAGCATAGTCTCCCTTAATACTTTCCAGCGAGAATCTAGCCGTATCATTTGTTCCCACATGAAGGATAATTAGGGGATTCTTTCCCGCTCCCTTTAGAATCCTTTTCAACCTCAGGTCTACATCCCGTATCTTAGCACCTGGAAGACAGCACACCCTCCTATTTTCTGGATCAGCTCTGGTTACAGGCCTATCTATTCTTCTCAGTAAAGAGTCCCCAATCACATAGACCTGCCTTTTCCTAGTGACGGTGCTATTCTCCAGTCTATCCCCTGTTCCCTCTGGCTGCAAGTTCTTTCCATTCCCATTCTCCCTTGTAATCCTTTTTAACCCATCCTGTATCCTCCTAGGGCTCATATTTGGTGTAATCTCCATTAACTCTTCCCCTTTTCCTATAGGACTAACCGCTCTTCTCTTCTTCCTTGCCCTGTCACCTTCAGTGACTACCTGCTGAGCCCCTTCGTCATTTTCCAACTCTGCAAACCTATTCTGAAGCTCTATTTCTCCTTCACTAACCCGTCTTTTCCTCTGCCTAGTTCTTTTAGTCACATGCTTCCACTGACCACTTTCCTCACCCAGTCTCCCCTCAGAATTCCCTAGTCCTGCTTCCATCTGCAAGTCTGAGCTTTTCCCTTCAGATACCTCATGTCTTTGCTCCATAATCTGCTCAAACCCCTTCCTAAACTCTACCAGACTTTCCACCTGCATCTCCAAACCTCTGATCTTTTCCTCCATCAGCTCTATCAGACGGCATTTCATGCAGACAAAACTCTTACCAGGTGCCCCCTCCAGGATCATGTACATACCACAGCTTCCACATCCAGTCATCTTCATTGTGTCATCTGCTACATGGGTCACTCCCACTGCCACCTCTGAATCTGTCATAGCCTTTCCACCTAAATCCTGTTAATCAGGGAAACACAAACCACACCCAAACACCACCACCCACAACAAAAACAAACCCCACACAAGCACCACAAGATAAACTCCCCTTTCAAACTCCCCTGTTTACAGCTCTGTTTGCTAGCTCCTGTGCCGCTGCAGCTGTCTGTGCCGCTGCCTGACTGGCTGCTGCCTTTATAGGACCCCTAGTCAGTGAAGCCCCGCCCCCTAATCAGGGCTCAGCTTCTCTCCCAGCACAAAGCCCCTACAAGCCTCTACACATACAGATACTACCAATACAAAACCAAACAAACACAAATACCTTCTCCTCCAACAGAACTCCCACTCAAACTCCCCTGTTTACAGCTCTGTTTGCTAGCTCCTGTGCCGCTGCAGCTGTCTGTGCCGCTGCCTGACTGGCTGCTGCCTTTACAGGACCCCTAGTCAGTGAAGCCCCGCCCCCTAATCAGGGCTCAGCTTCTCTCCCAGCACAAAGCCCCTACAAGCCTCTACACATACAGATACTACCAATACAAAACCAAACAAACACAAATACCTTCTCCTCCAACAGAACTCCCACTCAAACTCCCCTGTTTACAGCTCTGTTTGCTAGCTCCTGTGCCGCTGCAGCTGTCTGTGCCGCTGCCTGACTGGCTGATTTGTAGCCAACAGGGAAAGGTTTGTCTCCATCCTTTTGCTTCTGCGCCCAGATATAATGATACGCTCACTTGGAAAATAGGTAAAATAGCGTTTTAATACTTTTTAGCCAAATCGGAGATACAAATCTAGAATTTGGAGATTTAACCTGGATCTGTGATAATATGCAAGACTGTGAGCCCATAAATCAACTTGATTATCATACTCATTGTAAGGAGAGTGATCACTTTAGATAAGCTATTACCAGCAGGAGAGTGGGGTGGGAGGAGGTATTGTTTCATGGTCTCTGTGTATATAATGTCTTTTGCAGTTTCCACAGTATGCATCCGATGAAGTGAGCTGTAGCTCACGAAAGCTTATGTTCAAATAAATTGGTTAGTCTCTCAAGTGCCATAAGTACTCCTTTTCTTTTTGCGAATACAGACTAACACGGCTGTTACTCTGAAACCTGTCATCAGTATATGTTATTATACATCTCACAGCCCCCAAATAAACCATCAGGTGATTTCTATGTGTGAAAGTTAATGAACTGTGGATCTGGTTTTTGGCATGGGGGTGGATCTTAGATGCATAACCTTTGGATGACATCAAGGCCTTCCCACTCTCTTAACGTGGTGGAAGATCTAAAATGATGTTCTCTCTTAGGTAGATGATTATCCTCCTGTATTCCAAAAGGATAGGAAATAAAACAGAATCCCCTATGAACAGGAGCCTGGACTAGCTAGTGAGACATTTCAAACCTCTGTTGTCCGTGATCATCAACGTTCAAACACTCCTAGATGCCTCCTGCCTCTATATATATTACTCACAGATCACTCTAATGTATGAAGTGCTAAGGGAGGAAGTTAGGTAGCTGTTGTGCTGGAGTTGCAGTGTAGAAACTGTTCACCTACATCATACAGAGTTTCTATATGGACCAAGACTGACATTTATGAAAGCACCTTACTTTCAAAGCTGGTAAATTGGCCTAACTTTCAAAAGCACTTAGCACCCAACAGCTCCTGTTGAGTTTAATGAGGGAGAATTTCTGGCACATGGAAGTGAGAAGCATGGCTGTGCCCCAGAGTTTCCCCAGCAATAGGGCTGAACTGCCTCCTGCATCCACACAGAAAAGATCCAGCTGATAAGTGACAGACTGAAGGAGATATGATGATCCAGCTGTCTCATATGACTTTTATAAAAAAAACTCCTAATAAAGATACTTTATTTACTATCCATCCTACATACATTTAACATGAAAATTAAAAGAACCTATATGTGTTGCTTTTTAATTGCTAATCTTAAAGGTGGTTATCAAAAAAATGGCTAACTGGATCTAAGAGTTTCAGCTGAGTTTATGCAGACAACCATAAGTAAACAGTAACAAACCACCCATCCCATACTATTTAATGCTATATTTAACTATTTGATTTTATCAGTGCTCCACACGGGAGCTAAAGGTTTCAACTTTATTAACACCATTCAGACTATCCTAATCAGCATCAACACAGCCAAGCTGAGCCCACAGTTACTAATGATCTCCTTTAGAGGCAGAGTCTGTTTTAACTGATCATTTAAAATAGCAGTTGCTCAAACCAAAGACTTTCAGGCACAGGATGCAAGACAATCTTAAAGAAAAATTTTAATGGTGGACAATCAGATTGATACAGCAGATTACAAGAGATAGCTAAAAACCTCCCAGAAATACAATACTTCCTTTTATTTCGTTACCTGGTACCTGGACCACAAGCAATACAGCTTTGTACACATACATATACTATTAAGCACTTTGCACTACATCCCCACTGAAAGGACACAAATCATGACACTGAATACACACCAGTAAAATACTATAGGTTTTGGCTAGATTTTTGCTCCTGGAAGGCAAAAATTGTAATGATGCAAAATATGTAGAAATTTACTTTCCAGACAACAGTTTTCAAGTTTTTAAAGGAAACAATATATGCAAGTCTAAAATGAATACAACCATAAGACATTAAGGCGCTTTAAACTCTGTTGATATCAATAGAACAAAAGTAATAAAGCTTAGCCCTACAAACATCCCAAAGGCTCTGTTTTGACTAAAAGCTACCCACATTTGTATACAGAAGGTCACCAAAATGGTTAGACACTCAGGATAAAGTTTTCGAGAGTGTCTAAGTGATCTAAGAACCTAAGTCCTGTTTTCAAAAGTCTTTTCAGTGTTGCAATCCCGAGTGCCACAAAGACTATACAGCTTTAAATATCTGGGATTAAATTATTTTTGAAAATGAGATGTAGGCACTTTTGAAAATTTTTACCCAGCTAATTTAGTGGCTGAAAGAAAGGAAAAAAGAGGTATTTGCCCTATTTGTGGATGAAGTATATTTTAGAATGCCTGGCACAATGCATTGTATTATTCAGTTCAAAGTACACAATTCATCTTCTTTGACCACAGAAATTATTTGAAATTTTGAAAGTTAATTGCATCCAAAGTTTTCTTGGTCTGGAACATACAACCTACCCATAAAAATATATCATTAAAACCTTCGGACATACATTGGTATGTGAGAATCTTACTATTGCATATTCTTTCAGTTCATAATTTGAGCCACCCTCATTTCTCTATCAGGATTACACTTGCCACTCTCAGATTTGTCAGAACCTTTGATAAGGGCAAAAGCATCTGGTGACATGGGCCTGAAGAGGCAATATTCATACCATTCCTCTCCAATGTGAAGGAGACGGATGCCAGGTGACATTTTGGTAAGCCTCAAGCCTCAGACATATGGGCACCACACAAAGTAAAGGATACATTTTTAAAAAAAAAAATAACCCTATATTTATTTAGTTATTTCAAGAAAGATACGCAATAATAAAATTACATTCCCATCCTCAGGTATGCCCCAGTCTTGCAGTTGCCTCTTTCCTTTGAACCAGAAACTCCTAAGGCCCATTTACAGAGCCACATCCTACATTTCTAATGTTTAAACCCAGTATTATTTTCTTTATAGAAAGGAGCTACCATCAACAGCACTGATACTAGAGGCCTCAGTTCAGCAAAACACTTGAGCACTGCACCTGCATAACTTCATTCACTTTGAGCTTCAGAGTTAATTGGGACTTAAGTATGTGCTTAAGTGCTTTGCTGAACAGCGATGGACATATTAATGGTAGACCTGGTCATTAGACCTCTCTCAGATGAAGAAAGTGTTCCATAAGTACAATAAAGTGGTGTGCATGAAGCATGTTAGCTCTCCATTTGGAGACTGTGACCTATGGAAAGAGTGCAGAAAATCTTTTGGTCCCCAGTTCAGTGAAGCACAGGAGATTCACAGGGTGTCCAAAGCTAAAACCAGGGAAATTGCATTTTTATTTTTTGTGCTGTGAAGCTAGAAACTTTGGCTAGTTTAATTATTTTTTTAAATAAAAATGCAACACATAACCACTGACCAGTCTTAAAAGACAATCATTTGTATTCATAATTATAGTCAGATCAGACTTTATTACAGTAAATATCAGTTTAAAATATTAACTGTGGTTATTTTTGCTATCTTTTAACATAGATAATAATCAAGGTGACTCAATTTTGGCCAACTGTTACAATTTTCCCCTCACAGAAAATAATAGCAAGGATTTCCTGTTTGAATGAAAGCTGTTTGCTCTCCACTGCATTTTGTAGTGTTTTTAATATAGCATGAAAACTATTTGACAGGTCAATGGAATTAAGCATTGTACAATTCAATACTAAATTGATTAAAAGGCTTCCTTGAATCTCCCTTCTAACTAGATAAAAGTGGAACATAAAGCAACAAAAAGTAAACATGTAAATGCCAAGTGAAGAAAATTCATTATTTAGCTTGCAGATTATAGCAGTGATATTTTAAGAGCCAAAAATTAGAAATGAAGACAAATGAGCTAATGATTTGCTCTGGAAGAAAACACCACATTATTCTGCATTCCCCTACTCTTGTGATAGCGTAACACTGAAAGAAGAATACAAACAGAAGATTGTTTTGTTTGTTGCTGTCTCCTGAAAGTCTGCTGAGACAAAATGCACAGACCGGATATCATGTCTTTGGGAATGATCTAAACTCTTCAAGCACAAATGTTTGCCCACCAGATTATCAATATCAAAGGCTTATTCACAATCAAGTCTATAATATGGACAAATTATTCAGTTCACTGTATAACAATGTATTTTTAATAGATATCCCTATCACTCAAGAACTACATCAGCACTTCGTTTAAAAGTTTGGCTGTTATATATGTATATGCTGGAATCTCTTCCCCCTCCCCCAAGCTGAATTCTTTTTAGAGAATGCAAATAAAGAGCAAAATCTCAATATAAACCATATGCTTGTTAATAATGTAAACCGCAAAAATAATGCAGGAAACGGGAATAAAATACAGTATGCGCTGAAATTAGAAAACAAGGTTAGAAATAACATACCTGGATTTGAAAAAGTTGCTGGAGAAATTTATGAGCAACAAAGTTTGTAGTCATGTTAAGATAAGTATAATCAAACTTTATTTTTCACGACAAAAAGCTTTTATCTTAAGAGTCAAGTGGCCTGATGGTTATGCTGTTTTTGGATTTTCCTCTTTGCAGTGGTAGAATGTGGGTTTTCCTCAAAACAAGTCCATACATATACAATAGGCACACTAAAA
The DNA here is from genome assembly GCF_965140235.1 of Caretta caretta. NCBI lineage: Eukaryota > Metazoa > Chordata > Testudines > Cheloniidae > Caretta > Caretta caretta. The sequence continues at coordinate 182,107,340 of NC_134207.1, forward strand.
GTTCTACAAGTTTGAAAGATTTTACTAGGTCTAATGGAATTCCCCATTTTAAAGATAAGGGATATCTCTGGAACTGGTAGAATATTTCATACTAACAGAATTCTTTAAGTCTTTCCACTGTACATGTATCAGACTCCAGGTCTTGATGTGGATACAGCTGAAAGGCCCAAGTGTTGGTGCTTTCCAGTTCCACCAGGATAATCTCTGATAGTTTAAAGGGGGAAGGAACAAAGTATGTTCATGGACACAATTACAGATAGCACTCAACAGCAAAAAAGGGCAGCACTAGCAGAAAGCTACACTAGTTCTACTCTGTGACCAGATCTAGAGGTCAAACCAGATGGCCATTATCCATAATATCATTTAGCTATTAGAATTTCTACTTGAATTTGAATAATAGACTATTACTTAGCTTAAATTAAACTCTGTTTCAACAGGGGTGGAAGTGGCATTATCAATTATATTAAAGTGAGGATAAACCTAGTCATGTAAGACAAACTAAAATCAAGAGAAAAAGAAGGAAAAACCCTGGCATAATAGTCCAAAACAGAGCAAGCAGGTTGCAGATAAATTTCTTTAATCAAACATAGCAGCAATAATATTTCATTTTCATTTATACCTCAGAGAAAAACCACACCTGAAGATTGGAACATTTTCTTTTCAGACAATCAGATCTGAAGTCTTAACATATTATCATCAATTACATGTATTGTGGTAACACCTAGCCCAGTCATGGATTAGTGCCTCACTCTGAAAACATATAACAAAGAGATGATCCCTTCCCCAAAGAGCTCGCACTTTAAGTATAAGACGAGAGGCAACAAATGAATATTACAAGACCACAGGGAAGTATACAGAAATAACACGACAATACAGGTTATCATGAAAAATCAGCAGCAACAACTTACTAACTACCTAACCACTGTCAAGTTTTTTGTAAGCATCATGGCAGAGGAGACTTAAGGAAGGACAGATTAAGAACCGGTGAACAAATGATCATTACAAAATAGGCCTAGTCTGAACCGTAGGCAGTCAGAATTCCCTTAATGCCTTCCTTCCAGAATATACTCTGAATTGGTATAAGACATTGCTTAAATCGCATGAGTACTCTGCATAGCTATTAAGTAAACTAATCTTCAAGAGTAACTATTTTCATACTATTTCAAGGAATCTGATTCCAACAGTAAAACCTAGAATTCTGGGTGGAGTGGGATTAAGGTCACACTTTTTTTTCCTCCATCAGAAATATGCCTGTCAATGCTATACAACTGGGATGTAATCAGCAGTTAGTCCTAGATTAGAAAGGGAATGGAATCATGATCTGTCCAATGGGAACACACTCCTTTTCTACCACAGTGTGAAGAACAATCTCCGGAAGCTGACAAATATGAATTCATACTGCTTAGTAAAATGTGTACGAATGCCTATGGCAGCACTACATCTTTTGTCTAGGGGAGCATACATAGCATATAAATGCATATGACTCACTTTTTCCTGGGGAGTGTTCTTTACTTTTTATCAGTATCTTTGTTCTGGTATTTTTCTCCTCTAAGAAGCAACTTGTGGTCCACTGTATTCTTTGATCTCAGTTGTAAGGACACGAGAAGTGAGACAGATATTTTTTTAAGGGCTCTAGTCCACTGACATGTATTTTGGGTGCTCTTTTTACACCCAATTTGTCCCAGAGCCTCTCTTGAGAATGAGCAGAAAGATGAGCATCAATTTGGCTAGGAAGCAGAATGGCATTCTTAAATCTACCTTATTCTCATACAAGATCAGTACTAGCCTTCTATTGACTGTGCCCCTAACTCCCAAACAATTGTTGCTGTTTTGCCAATTGAAAAAGGGGTCTTGTTGGGAAAACTATACCTTATGGGAATACCTTAGTGATCTTGATGGAAAAATCTTGTAAGCTCAAAAAGGGGTATTGTACAACTATATTTACGTTCAAGAGCAAATCAGTTCACTAAGATCATCAGATAATTTCCGAAGAGTGCAAACTGCAGGTATTTTTTAGAACTCTAGTAATATGAGGATGGCTAGATAGCACGTAGTACCGTAAAGCCTTTATCATGAAGTTGATAGCTGCTATTTTATTAAGTATCTGGTACACAATCCTGCAGAAAGTCCCACTTCTAGAAACAAATGGATATTCGAGATTGTAGGTTTTCTCTGGCTAGTGCTGTGGTCTGTGCACCAATACAATGAATGGTAACCAAATCAGAGAATATGCCATCTATGACGTAGCAACTCTTTTTCTAAATGAAGACTGTGTTAGTCACATTTCTAGAGTAGGTTTATACTTCCATTCTCCTCTCCCTTTCCGTGATCTGTTCAAGGATGAATGGACTGAATGACCAATCGGAACCTGATGTATCAAGGTCCAGTCTAGATAGTAATTTTATGGGTCCTTGCAAAGCCAGGATGTTCTTCGATAACTGTGGCTAAATTATTACATGGCCTGCCTTTCTGATAGGATGTTCTTTTCTATCCATGCGAACAGTCTAGAATGAGAACAATTAGTTCCAGTTCTAATCAATCTTTATAAAACATCCATGTCTCCACCTGAATGGTACATGGAGGTAGGCCTTTTTTTTTTTTTTTTTTTAAAAGGTTGATCCAGGCTATTAAGTTAGTTATGAATGTCAAAACTAATTACAGGTATCTGAGATCGTGCATTTATTTGCTCTGTTCTTATAGGTCCAGGACTGTTTTCATATTTTCTAATTTCTGCTGGAGCATGAAGAATATTTACTTAGTACTTCCTAAAAACCAGCTGGAGGAAATGCTTTTGTGGGCCATTTCTAGCAGATACTGAATAGTGATTAAGATATTTGAGTGGCTGATGTGCATGTGAGTGTATGAGAGGGTCTTTCAATACTGATAATTATCGGTATCTCCTTGCAACGTTTTAGGTAAGTTCCTTTCATGCCTTTGGTAATAACTGCAATAGTACGAGTCCATCATGACAGACTACCCCATATTAGGAGTATCTGTCTCCTGAGATTCATTGGCCAGTCACTGCATGGATCTAGGGTTAGAGGAAGCTTTATGGCTATATTTTGATTGACTTTTCGCTCTCTTAATGCCCTGATCTAGTATCCTTGGTCCTTTTTTTGGATAACAGAGCCAAGATGGACAAAAGCAGCTGTTGTATTCATTGCATAATCTGTGTGCGTTGAACTTCTTTGTAGCTGGCTTACAAACTATCTTGTTTTGCTTCCTTACACTGGAATCAGCTAACACCTCATTTATCTTTTTTTTTTCTTCCAAAAAGCCTTATGCTGGTAAATTTGGCTGAAGTGAGGTGCTACTTGGCTTCTGTAGCCACCATCAAAGAGGTCTGCATGCATACACGCTGGTAGCTCTGGATCTTGCTGCAGAACTCAATACATCCAGCAGTGTGCCTGCCACAAATGAGGCCACAAGTTCAGTGATGCTCGATGAGATTTTCCTGACTTGGAGAACACATGTTGGACCATGATATATTTACCCTGGTGAAACAACCGAAGGAAATGGATACTTGAAAAGATACTCCTGAGGCCTCACAATGCATCTCAGGACAGCTTTTATTTTCATGGCAGTGGTGTCCTTAGGGAATCGCTTCCCTTCTATTATGATAATATTCTTTATTGGACCATCACTACAGCATCTACTTAAGGAAGCATGATGTATGAGTTTCTCTGTTTCTGGGACCTGTGAAACTTGGAACACTGCCAACTCAGACATCTGGATTTAATGGGTTGCTCCCATTTCCATTTCATGGCTTTTTCCACTGTCACAGGGAATCCCTATTTCTCCCTTTGAGTTCAGAGAAGCATTTACCTGTTGGCAGTTTAATCCTCTGAAAGTATATGTTTGGATTCCCAGACCCCCTATAGCCCTTTTTGCCATAGTTTTTAACTGTCTCAGGGTCTGACTCTCCTGGTTCTGATTCTGATAGTCTCGCCTTCCTTAGTTGAGAAGGTGAAAGAGAATGCCAAACTGGTCTCATGTCTTTACTAGGACTTCTTAGATTTGTGGGTTTTGCTATATTTAGATTCCTTTTTCTTTGTTTCTTGCTACCCTGGAGCTTAGGGGGTAGCCATGGGCTATCCTGTGCCCCTTTCTAAATTTAATCTGCTGCTTCACCTGCTGGGTAGAAAGCCTAGACTCTGAGTATATCGAAATCTCATTTTGTTGAAAGATCCAGTCCAGAATTATTGAAATAGGTTGTACCATTGTCCTGGCAGCGTCTCAGTTCTTTGGCTTGGGCCAGAGTGAGAGTGCAAAGAGAACAGTACACCCAAATACGTTCCCAGGTCACATGAAGAACACTGAAGGGATTATTTTACAAAGTCAAGAAATCCTTACAGGCAATCACGGACTGCTTCAGTTTTCTTAGTTTTATTTGCTGAGTCAAGTCCATTGAATTTTTGTCTTGCTGGGGCTGTTGATGTTGTCTGACGTACAGCAATCTCCCTGCCAACTGTACATACACTTGAGGGAGAACTAACATCATTATTAATTTATGAAATTAAGAAAGATGTTTTCCATGGACCAGTGGACAAGGAATCTCCCATCGTATCATCTGTAAAAATGGCAGCGCTTTGTTGAAAATAAGTGACAGTAATTTTGTCTATGATCTCAGGGATCATTTAACAAACTAAAATGTTTGCCTGATCTTCTAAAGCAAGGCTAAGATGGGGGGAGCACCTGGCTTCTTCCTTGGCCTCATTGGCAGACAACACTGTCTTTGTGAACTGGGATGCATGATACACGTTGCCAGATAAACATTTGTTGGGAAAAAATCTGTCCCTAAAAAGAGGTGAAAATAACCAAAGGAGGGTTTAAAGCAAAAGGATGGCTAAGAATCCCTGCCATTTACCCTACAAAAGAAACAGTAGCCTATTGCTGCCTGAATCATTCCTGCCTTTAATGGAAGACCATTTGAAGACAGGTGCCTTGTTGACTGAGTGCTAATATGACCTTCTGGAAACAGATCTGGCTGCCTTTGGTTCTCAAAAGAGAGAACCTACTTAGCCATGGTGTATTAACAGTCATGAAACAAAATTTCACAAGATTGTTGAGAATGTTTCCATCTTATTTTCTCAAACAAAGCCAAAGATATCCAATTTTATTTAGATGTTAACATTCCATGGCAATATTTACAATTAAAGTACTGCAGCACTTTGCTAGCGTGAGACAGCCAGAAAGAAAAACTGACCAGTCTACTTTCATTGTCGGCAATTAATGTAATGCAAAAAAGTAAACTAACTGCATGCAAAACATCAAGGGTAAAGTTATGTTTTAAAGTACCTTCAGTTTTAATTATTTTAAAAATGTTAATTATATAGGTAAGGAAATTTTGGGGTGTTTTTAATACTAATTTTAACCAGCGTTCATTTAAAACAGCAGTGCAATATACTGTACAAGATCATGCTGCTGACATTACCTTGGATCTACAGATCATTCAGTCAAGAAAAAAATATCCACAGGACTCTCCATTGACATTATTCTGACTTCTTTGAAATAAATGAAATCAATAGAAATGAAAGGGATTCCATTATGGACTGCAAATGCATGAAGATCTTTTGAAGCATATACTGGGAAAGAGAATTGTTGTTCACTGTAATGCATCAGCGATGTCACTAAGAAGTCTAGATGAAAATTGTTGTGAAATGCCACGGTGCATTGCACATTCAGCAGTTACTACACTTCTGTAGTTTAGGTAAAAATCAGACACTAAAGAAGATTAATCTAATTAGCTTAACAAAGAGAAGGCTAAAGTGACTTGATCACAGTTATTAAGTAAATACACACAGAGAAGATTTCTGATAGTTGAGGGCTGTTTAACCTAGCAGACAAAGACATAAGATACAATGGCTGAACACTGAAGCTAGACAAATATCAGATTAGAACTAAGGTGCTTTTATTTTTAGTAAGGGGTAATTAACCATTGGAACTTCTTTCCAAGCAATGTGGTGCATTCTCCATCACTTGAAGTCTTTAAATCAAAACTGGATGTCGGTCTAAGAGTTATGCTCTAACTCGACCAGAAGTTATGGGCTTGATGCAGGCACCACAGTGTTACACAGGAGCACAACCTGCATGATCATAATCGTCCCTTTTGGTAATAACATTTGTAAAACTATGAACATATATACCTGTCATAGGGTGGCCCTGCCTGGAATGATCCCCCTTGATAGGCCGCAGCATGACAGATGCACTTGCCTCATTTTCCCCTTTCAGAGTCCGCCCCCATGCCCAAACAATCCAGTTTTTCTTAGTACAAATGGCTATTGTGGGGTTAATTTATTATAACAGGCCAATGCAAGTAAGCCATAAAAAGAGTCCCACAACCACCGTACAGAATTTCCCCAGCATAGCCCAACTAGTACATGAAATGTACATCCCAGCATCTCTCACCATGCTCTAGCTTTCAGGACATGCCGCCCTGGCATTAGGCCTCTACTGTCTCTCTGCCAAGACAGCCACCCCAACCCTTCAAGAGTGGAGTGAAACCCTACTCTTCATAGCAGGAACCCCCACAGCCTCTCTGCTGGGAGGTCATCTTAACCAGGTGAGCATCCCTCACTCCCCTCTGCCCATTTACTCTTCCCCTGGGTTCAGCTCTCTAGCGTGGAGATGTCAGCAGGTAAGCCCCTCTCTGCTGCTACTCCCATCTTAAGCCTTTCCTAGCCCTTGGCTCCAGCACTCCAGCTTACAGCCAGCAGCCATCGCCCTCTGCTGCTACTCCTACCTTCAACCCTGTGAAGCCCTCTGGCCCAAGCTCTAGTTTGAAGATGTCAGCCAATGAAACCCTCTTGTTGTTCCCCTTGCTTTCAGCCTTCCACTGGGAAACATCTTCTGCTTCCTACCTGGACTTTCTACACTCCCCTAGTAGCTTTCACTTGCCTGATGCTCAGCCAGCCAGCTCTGATTCACCAGGTCTGTCTCACTGGGTCTCTCCCTCACCTTTTATAAGCTGGATATTGCCCCGCCCTCTTAATTGGCCAAACAGGAGCATCTGCTCTGGCTGAGGGAACTGGACCTACTTTAATCAACCCAGTCACAGCCACCCTGTGACAATACCAAATTAATTTGATGCCTGCAAAAGTTTGTTTTTAATTATATTTTTTATAGCAAGCAGGCAAAACCAAGACGACTTGTGGGAAAAAATATACTTTTCCCCTCCCCACACCAACCACAGCGAGAATAGCAGATGAATGACAAAAAGACTGGAAAATACCAGAGGAGATAGCCAAAGAGGGCAAGGATTGTTTGTAAACCCTTCAGGGCAGGAAGCAGCAGGTGAAACTGTATTGTAATACAGGTTAAGTCACCACAGGATTTCACGGGTTCTACTAATCCTTCCTTTCTTGCCCTGCAGAGAATTTGTCTTTTTCAACTGTGTCCATGAAATTCATAGTTAAGAATCAGAGTGAATTCAGCTAGATTTGACTTGGTATGTTTGTCCTACCTCACTCAAACCTCTATTGTGTACCATTTTCTCATGAAGCAAATTAACTGTCGAAAGAGAATGATTTACAGATATTTATTGGCATTTACTGATTGTGCTCAAAATAAGTGGTGAAGTTCTCCCTCTACGGAGCTTCTGCCAAATATATACATCAAATACACAGTGTATAGTGGTTAGAGTGCCTGGTGGCTGAACTTTGTGACTTTGTCCTTACCCATAACTATTTCACATTTGGGGACAATGTATACCTTCAGATCAGCGGCACTGCTATGGGTACCCGCATGGCCCCACAGTATGCCAACATTTTTATGGCTGATTTAGAACAACGCTTCCTCAGCTCTCGTCCCCTAAAGCCCCTACTCTACTTGCGCTATATTGATGACATCTTCATCATCTGGACCCATGGAAAAGAAGCCCTTGAGGAATTCCACCACGATTTCAACAATTTCCATCCCACCACCAACCTCAGCCTGGTCCAGTCCACACAAGAGATCCACTTCCTGGACACTACAGTGCTAATAAACAATGGCCACATAAACACCACCCTATACCGGAAACCTACTGACCGCTATTCCTACCTGCATGCCTCCAGCTTTCACCCTGACCACACCACACGATCCATCGTCTACAGCCAAGCTCTGCGATACAACCGCATTTGCTCCAACCCCTCAGACAGAGACAAACACCTACAAGATCTCTGTCAGGCTTTCTTACAACTACAATACCCACCTGCGGAAGTAAAGAAACAGATTGATAGAGCCAGAAGAGTTCCCAGAAGTTACCTACTACAGGACAGGCCTAACGAAGAAAATAACAGAACGCCACTAGCCATCACCTTCAGCCCCCAACTAAAACCCCTCCAACGCATTATTAAGGATCTACAACCTATCCTAAAGGATGACCCAACACTCTCACAAATCTTGGGAGACAGGCCAGTCCTTGCCTACAGACAGCCCCGCAACCTGAAGCAAATACTCACCAACAACCACACACCACACAACAGAACCACTAACCCAGGAACTTATCCTTGCAACAAAGCCCGTTGCCAATTGTGCCCACATATCTATTCAGGGGACACCATCACAGGGCCTAATAACATCAGCCACACTATCAGAGGCTCGTTCACCTGCACATCCACCAATGTGATATATGCCATCATGTGCCAGCAATGCCCCTCTGCCATGTACATTGGTCAAACTGGACAGTCTCTACGTAAAAGAATAAATGGACACAAATCAGATGTCAAGAATTATAACATTCATAAACCAGTCGGAGAACACTTCAATCTCTCTGGTCACGCAATCACAGACATGAAGGTCGCTATCTTAAAACAAAAAAACTTCAAATCCAGACTCCAGTGAGAAACTGCTGAATTGGAATTCATTTGCAAATTGGATACTATTAATTTAGGCTTAAATAGAGACTGGGAGTGGCTAAGTCATTATGCAAGGTAGCCTATTTCCTCTTGTTTTTTCCTACCCCCCCCCCCCCCAGATGTTCTGGTTTAACTTGGATTTAAACTTGGAGAGTGGTCAGTTTGGATGAGCTATTACCAGCAGGAGAGTGAGTTTGTGTGTGTGGTTTTTGGGAGGGGGATGAGGGGGTGAGAGAACCTGGATTTGTGCAGGAAATGGCCCAACTTGATTATCATGCACACTGTGTAAAGAGTTGTCACTTTGGATGGGCTAGCACCAGCAGGAGAGTGAATTTGTGTGGGGGGGTGGAGGGTGAGAAAACCTGGATTTGTGCTGGAAATGGCCCAACCTGATGATCACTTTAGATAAGCTATTACCAGCAGGACAGTGGGGTGGGAGGAGGTATTTTTCATATTCTCTGTGTGTATATAAAGTCTGCTGCAGTTTCCACGGTATGCATCCGATGAAGTGAGCTGTAGCTCACGAAAGCTCATGCTCAAATAAATTGGTTAGTCTCTAAGGTGCCACAAGTACTCCTTTTCTTTTTGGTCCACCATAGTTAGCAAAGAAAATCATGATGTCTTGGAGGGGAAGCTTAATATATGTAGGAACTTCTCAGTCAGGAAGTTCACTAGCTAGTGCTTAAGGCATGGCTTTTTGTGTTATATCCTTACTCTAATATAGTGTCAGAAGTAAGTGAATCCCTCTTTTAAAAGAAGGAATTTGGGAAAGCAAAGAAACTACCAGAGTGGTGAGTAAGTGGGGAAAATGGAAAATCAGGGAGGAGACCTGTGAAAGCTGCTCCATGAAGCAGACAGAGCCCTGTATCAGTGCAGCAATGGAGCCCATGGCTACGTAATCGAAATTTAATTTTGGCAACTCCTGCAACTGACCTTACTGGATCCAAAGAGCTGAGCAATTCCAGGTGGCTTTGGGTTTAACTGGCAAAGCACAAGAATACCAGGTAAATTCCCTGATATTTGCCAACGGTGAGATTGCTGCTGATATCCTATGTGCCATACCGACGAGGAAAAGAAAGAATAAACCAAAGTGAAAGAGGCTTTAGATGCCCATTTCATACATAGACAGAATATGATATATGTAAGGACCAAATTTAGTAGGAGGAGCCAGGATGTTTTTATTACTGCAGTTCATAGTCTTGCTGAACACTGCAAATATGAAAGATTAAAAGGAATAAAAAGAGACAAGTTAGAGTGTCTTTTATGCCAACAATTATGTAAAGCCCTGAATAAGCTTCCATCAATGGAAGAAGAAAAGACTTCCAAGAAAGATGTTAAAGTCTACAATGACTTTGCTTTGATAGCAATTCCAGCATCTGGGGTATATAATTGTTAACCTCACATTACCAACTGCCACTGCCTAGTGATATATCTTTGGAGTGCTGGAAAAATATTTGCAAAAACCACAAGTAATCTCTATAGGCCTATGGACAAAAGAAATACAATTTAAAATAACTAGGACTAAAGAGGAGTTGACAGAAACTGAATGGTGCAAAAAAATTGGGAAAAGACTGTCTCACTATACTATGGATGACAGCTTTGGTTCTTCCATTCTAAAAAGTTGTTATAGAAGACATGAATTGGGTGAAGACATCCCTGGGAACTCAAGAGTCTGGACTATACATATATGCTAATTAGTGAAAACAGCAAAGCTGCGATTCCTGATAGGTTAAAAAAAGGGTTATGCAAAGAACATTGCTGTCCAAAAAGTTTAAATCATTCTCCACAAGTTTTTAACAGCAGCAAACATTGGGGGAAGGAATCAAGAAATGTTGAACATTAGCAGCCCTGAGAAAATTGTACATATCAAAATTAATCCACTTACAACTTGTATTTAATCTTGAGAACTTTCAGTCACGAAGGGATCCCCTTTCACAAAGTGGAGCTCTTTGTGTTAAAGAAACAAAAATACGCAACAAACAAAAAGCCTATATCATGTACAAATGCTAGGAGATTGCTTTTTTGTCAAATTAGCGATCCTATTCTCTCTTTCTCACTTACACCCAAAGCCTGTTCTAACTTCATTTGACATTAATTTCAATAGGACTATTATTTGGCATTTAATAATTGCTTTTGCCACAACGTTTTCCTCATGTTATTCTGCTTTAACATATACGGTGTCCATATTTTCTCTGTAACTCAGTAAGATCATTAACTCAAGTTCACAGCATTACATAACATAGTCAACTATTTTAAAAATAACTATTTCTACCTTCAAATATTTCTCTTTCCCCAAATTAAAACTGTAATATGAGATTAATTAAAGGTTGAGTGTGGAAACAACTTAGCTGGTAGCTATATCAAATGTAAAAGAAAAAAAAAGATAGCAAAAATCAAAAAGGCATCGCCTAGCAAACGTTAACTATAACATCACAAATTTGACTATAATAGAGAATGGGTGATTTTGTGCAGTGAAATTCCTATGACGACATTATTTGGTAACATCATGGGAACCATAAAAATATTTATTCTTTGATTAGGTTCAAATAAACCACTACATTTATGAGGGTCCTCTATCAGTCATAAAATTATGCAGTTAATAGTGACAGAATTTTTTCCTTCGTAATTTTATAAACAAAGAGGTTTTTAATAACTGTAGTGATAAGACATCTGAGTCATCACTCAATCCAGACGCCATACAACCATAATATCACAACTATCCTGCACTGTATGAACCCTTTGAACCTTTTAAATTAGCCTGGATAAATATCCTGCCCTCCCAGAAGGATTTCCTATTGTAAACATATTCTCTATCACAAACTCAACATGTTTAGAATCTCTCTCTCTCCAGATCAATTTAATCAAGACAATAAAAAAATCAATCAGTGGAAAAATAACTCCATGCTTTCTTTTTTTATCTCCCCCCCCAAATCCATATTCTTGTTCTCCTCTTTAGTAAGCTAATAATAAAAGAGATAGCTCTGCAAAATATTCATCAGTTCTATTAAAAAAACCCACAAATGTTTATTACCTCAAGACATCAATAAACATACTATGGTCATAGATTTTTTTCCTCCAAAACCACCCCAAAACACAGTTTTTAAAAAATACATTTTAACTTGTAAAATAGTGAGTAAAAATAGCATAGATTATATATATTAAAGTATAATAGGGTGTACCATAGAGCTCCACTTTAACTGAAGCACTCTTAATTGCATATACGTTCTTCCACAATATCTTAAATATGGGCTCAATCCTACTCCGATTGAAGCCAAGGGCAAAATTGTATTGATTTCAATGGATTTCAACCATGATTTCCCTCTATTGAGTTTTGCCTTCAGCTTCAATGGGAGAAAGATCAACACTGTTTGTTTTGTCAGACAAAACGAGCAAATTTATCACGTCAAATAACACTGAATTTTTAACATGCATCTTGCAAGGACAGCCTTATAGCCTCATTCTAGTGCCAACTCATTTAATTTGGTTCAGATCCTGATGTTATGTTCCTTGGACTAAGCAGATGTCGGGAGTTGTATGGAATAAAAGAAGGAATCACAGAGAAAAGTTTTGCTTTACTAGTACCAAACTAGATACTACTTCCACTCAAGAAGATGTCCAAGAGAATCTCACTTAGCACTCCTTGGCTGGATGGATGGAGTTTTAGTATTAGTATATAAAGTTAGCTAAAAGTATAATGATAGCCATGATACAGGGAAAGTCTACACTACAGTGCTACATCGGCACAGTGCATCTGGTGAAGATGCACTATGCTGACGGGACAGTTCTCAGATCTACATAATTACTCCACTTTGGAGAGGAGCATATGCTATGTCGGCAGGTAAATGTCTTCTGCTGACACAGTGCCGTGTGGACAGCATGAAACCTGCGTTGCTCAGGGGGGGCTTTTTCACACCCCGGAGTGACGTAAGTTAGATTGACTTATGCAGTAATATAGACCTGCCCAAAGCTCCTTAGGGATTGAGAAGGGGAAAAGATAGGTATTTTCAGAGACCTAAAGACCCTTTGGTTACCAAAGCACAAGAAAAAAGCACAACCTTAGTTTTCAGGAACTTTATTTTCAAAGAATGCACTATTCTTTTTATTTTGACATATCTTTGTAGGTGGCAAAACCAGACTTTACTTCAATTAAGAGTACGTGAACCATGATATAGTCTGCAACAGGAACTGTTTACTAGTCTGAGAAGCTATTTTTGTCAATGGGAACTCGAAACATTGAAATACTCTTATGCTAAGTGTCCAAATGAAGTGCCTGGCAGGTCCAGAAAACAAGCAGCAATCTCTTCTAAATGGAATGGCATGTATGAGAATAATGTTGACGTTATGGTTAGAAGAACTTTTTTTTTTTTTTTTTTTTTTTACAGTAACGGTATGTTCTAAACATTTTCCCTTTATTAAAAAAGCACTTTCTGAGTTTCATGTTCATGAAGCAGAAAATATTCTAGAGAGGTATATTGTATCCAAACTATCTTCTAACACATTCCACCCAAATAAAAATACAACAAACCATTGTGCAGAATTGTTTGAAGAATAAATAAAAATTCTTCAGAGTACTTTCTTTCACCACATTCCACTCAACTGCTTGTGGGGAAACCTGAACACTAGCTGGGAGCTTCTGTCTGTAAATACCATTGGTATGTCAGAAGCTTCCCTCCCCCCATCTAAACTTCTCTTTAAATTACATTCAGATTTTTGTAGTACCATAATAACTACAATATGGGATTATTTCAATAGTTCAGTAAAGGCTTCTTTTAAATTTCCAACCCATTATTTCAGGTTTATATTTGTCATCCCAGCCTCTCTGCAGGATTTACATCCCCACAACATTTATATGTGAGGTCTTGCATCTTAACGTGGAAAATTGTGAACTACTATATCAAAACCACATCGAGATATATATTAAAGTGGTATCTCTTATTTTAAGATACATAACAGATTTTCCCATGTTGTACCAGAAAGTGTGTCAAAGCAATACAGTATATAAGCCCTAATGGAACAATAAAAGTGAGGCATGCAAAACCAGATAGTTTCCACTTTCAGGGGACTCAAATGAACCTTCTGCTGATTCAGCTCATGTGAATTTACACCCCTGACTTTTTCACTTTGAGTTTCAGGTTTCTGTAAGTCCAAACACCAAAGCCCAAATGCCCACTGTTTATCCAGGTTTGGGGTAAAAACTATGTGAAACACCAAGTTTCACTTGTTTTCTAGTTGAAACAACGAGTATTCCTAGGTGCGTTTGGAACTTAGCCCAAGCTTGCTAAAATGGCTACTGACCAGCCCAAAATTTGGCTATATAATGAAACCTGGATTCAGTTTACATCGTAATAGATCAGCACAGCTTATTATAATGTAATTGTGAATTAAGAGTATGCAATTTAATATTCAAATGGATTTTTAGATTTTTTTTTTTTTAGTTTTCCATTCTGTTTTCATTAAATATATTTCCCCATTCAATTCTGACAGGAGTTGTACAATATTGTCTCCATTTCAAAAAGAGATGTGTGTCAAACTTCTCTTCAAACTGTAGGATGGATTTCTTAATGGCAATGTGCTTTTCTAGTGCATGGTCTGTATGTTTACACACAACCATAGAACACTCAGACAGTTATACACATTAAACAAGTACAGAATACAATAGAGATCTGCACACACATGATATATTCACAGTATGGACTGGACGTGAGAATTTTACTGTTCAATAAGATTGTGTCCTGTAACTCATATCTATTATATAAACAAATTGTGCCATATATATTTCTTATTAATAAAGCACAGGATAATATTGTCACATTCTGGGGTACAATCCAGAACATGACAGTGAGGGGTTATGTCACTGCCTGCTCTGTAACCCTTAGTGCCTTAAAAAGGTCTGCTGCTGTAGTTCTCATAGGAGGACGCTGCCAGCCAGCATACTAGTCTGTACTGAGTGTCACTGGGTTAAGCAGCTCTAACACAGCAATCTACCCAGTCACACCTAACCCTGTTACAAAATTGCAGGAGGGTTTTGTCTGTTTACAGGACATAATATCAGAGAATATCCATAATTTACCTGTAGAACTGGAACAAACATTTCACAGTGACATTAATGACAAGTGTATTATTAGATATCAAACAATATATTACATCACCTTTTACATAAATATCATGGCATCAGTGTGAATGGTGCAGTGAGTATGTCAAGCCTGACAAAAGTTGCTGACACAGAGTAGTGAATCACAAATGGGCCTCAGGACACAATTGTTTAAGGCTCTATGTGGCCTTGAACAAGCTACTTAACATCTATGTTTTTTAGTATCTTCATCTATAAAATGATGTTATTTACCTATCCTGTAGGGTGCTATGAGGAATAATTAGATACTGGTGAAAGGCTTTGAAAATGTAAAGCACTTATCATAATCAGTAGCATGTAAGAGGAAATCTTTTTCCTGTGCTTTATTAATAAGATATTGAATATTACCGTTAACAGAACCTTTGTTCCTTAAAAATTCACTTGGTGGTCTTCTCCATTTGTCACTAATAACCCTTTCTTTATGACATTCTTTTCAAGAGTTCACCTTCTCCTGTTTATTCTCCACATGAAATTGTAATCCTAAATCCGGTCTGTGATGTCATAATTGACTGCTGTGGAAGTTACTACAAAGATTGTTTACAGGCAAAGGCTCAAAGGAAAAATTAACAGAAATATAGACTACGCTATGCCAGCAATATGGTCTATATAGTCAATATTTTCAAACAGGCTTTTTAGTAGGTCTTTTAAAACAAGATGCCATTTTCCCGTATCTGGAATCTGTTTTTAAGGATGTGCTATTTTAATCTAAGGCCTTGTGTAGGCTGGGGATTTGCCTTAGTAACAGCCAATGATGTAGCTGGTGCAGTCTAAAAAAGCTGCTATCTGCAGAAGTGGTGCTTACCCCAAGCTTAAAACCAGGGTAAATCATAATATACAGCAACTTTGCCTATTTACAGTAGGGGTTTGCTCCACTGCTAGACACAGACTATAACTGCAGCAAATCCACAATGCAGATAAGACCTATTACAACTCATTCAAACAACAACAAACTACAAAACTATTATCACAATTGCCACCAGCATTTAAATAGATGTATATACAGCTATATTAGATATATGGATATTTCCATTTGGTTTGACAAGCAAGGACTGGTTAACTTGAAAGTTAATTGGTAGAATGCAAACCTTGAGATGTTCAAATCGAAGGCTTCACCGCAGTTGATGAGGAAGAATGGATTTAAAGTAGACTCAAGCAAATCTTAAAACAACCCTTTTAAATAAAGTTTTTCAATACAGTATAGTGGGAAGGGAAATATTACATTCCATTATAAGGAACGGCCATTTACAGAACACATTGGGAAAACCAAGTTAATTGATCAGTTCGTACTTTTCCACATATCCAGATTTTCAGTAAATCTCACAGATCCTTACCAGCTCTTGGGTATCCTGCATTAATGGCAAAAACGTAGCTTCCAGAATAGCAACTTGGTCAGTGCTGAGCTTCTGCCACAGACTAATCAACATAATCACCAGCTGGGTGGCACTTTTCAACTTTGTGAATGCCTGGAACATATTGGTTTGGTTTTCCTCTGCCGCATCTGCTAGAGCTATTATCTGCAAAAAATCACACACTTTTGTAAGATATAATTATACCATTCTTAACACTCCACACTAAAATTACATTTGGCACATTGTTGTTTTTCTTTAGAAGGACCCGACGAACTTTGTCTTCCATAAACACAAGTCACAGACAGTATTAAATAAGTTATCGTTTGTCAAGGTAATTTAAAATCCATGTGGCAGTGGAATTAATCAATAAATTCAGTCGGTGCAGAGAGAATTCTGTTTAATGCATATTCTACAATAAGGCACTCCCCAGGTTGATTCCCATCACCTAATGTAATACTATAGTCCCTAACCAACTGTAAACATTGAGGATTATACCACACATGATGTTAATCACTGTTTGACCAACATCCTTGTAGAACTCAGTCAAAAGTATTACATTTATTTTATTTCTTTTAAACTGTAATTTAATATGTCAGTTATTTCTATATGGAAAAAACTGCCATGTTTTTATTTTATTAGGTGGGGTTGTATGCATAGTATGGGCTAGTTCAGCATTGTACTAATAATATAGATGCTCTGGTATGTGATTGGTTGGGTAATGTCATTTTTAACACCAATGTAAAATACTGGACTACACAGACCTTGAAAAGAAAATTCAGTGTATGCTTGCTTTAAATATCAGCTCCTTTTCCTGTAAACTGCCATGATATTTTTATCCTCTTCAGTACTCAGTGGAAAAAGCTAGAAGCAGAACCTGAGAGGAAAACCTGAAACTACTCAATGGAATTTTACTAATATTAGATGTATTTTGTCATTACAGACACTACTGTCCATTTTCTACAAATGTATGCATGGCATTACCTTGCAGAAATGTGAGAAAAATAATATTTGTTTTATATATAGATTACAAAGGTGTAAAATCCTAAGGGCTCTATCTATGCAACTTACGACTGCGTTCTTCA
The DNA here is from genome assembly GCF_965140235.1 of Caretta caretta. NCBI lineage: Eukaryota > Metazoa > Chordata > Testudines > Cheloniidae > Caretta > Caretta caretta. The sequence continues at coordinate 182,124,738 of NC_134207.1, forward strand.
AGATAATTTCCTATCATTTCAATGTAATTTTATGCAACAGCAACAGATTTTCCATGCTATACATAGATTGAATTTAAAGGAAATGAGCATTATCTGGTGGCTAAGACTAAAAGTAGGGTTTGAGCCACAACTTCCAAGACGTATTTTAATCTCAGCTACTGACATTACATATTGCCTACTAAGGGCTGGTTTTCAGACCATCTGCAGCTGCCATTTAAATCAATGCACAGCACTTCTTCAAAATCAAGCCCTTAACCTCTTTCTTCTTATGTTTACTCATCTGCAAAGAGACGATACCTACTTAACAGGGATGTCGTTAGACTTAATTTTGTAAAGTGCTTTGTGATGTTTTCATAAAAGGCCCTATATAAGTGCAAAGTATAATTAGTATTGAAACAGAATTAATTTACAAAGGAAAGCTAGGATAGCTCAACCTATTAAAGTTCAGCACTATGTGAAAAGGACAAATACTGTACAATGTATCTTCAGACTGAAAACAAATCCAACCAGCTGTGAGCATTTGGTGAAGGAAAACTATTTTTAATGTGCAACACTGGCAGTACAGATGGGGGTGTTCCCTTTGGGTTTACAGGTGAACATAGAACTGAAGAAATAGTGAATTTTAGGAAACAATAAATATAAATTATTTTAAACAAAAAGTGTTGGTTGCTTTTGTTTTATTTTAAAGTGTACGTTTCCAAATAACATGGAGTACGCCAAAGACATCCAAGTCCAAACACTATATTAACTAAAGTCAAGTAATGAGGCAGACACCCAGTTAGCTACACTAAGGGAAGAAGCTCAACTCACAAAAAGTAGAGTGATATTAATCCCAAATGGTGAGAACTGCCCTGATATGCTCTAAAATTGGTTACAGGAAAGGAACAGCATCGTAGACATTAATCATATCGTATGAACAGGGTCACATCTAGTTCCTTTACCTCAATCTCATGGCACTGTTTGCATGCAGTACAGTCACCACATCACAACTGCCAGCCAACCACAGAAAGATGGCACAACGCCAGAGTAGCAATATGTCCAGGTAAAAAAAATCTACATGCTCACTCAGTCACTGAAGATGAACAGTGGGGGTAAAAGCTACATACGTGCTCTGAGGCCTCAGCAGGCCTCTCAAGAACTGGACATTAATTTTAAGTCACATTGCACTTGTTGCCCCATCATCACTTATAACTGCATTTTGCTCTGTATTCACTCCAATTTCAATTTTACTCAGTTTTGGAGTTGCTACACTTCCCAGGACTTTAATGAAAGCTCTGTCTGCTGCCTCTTTAAGAGGGGAATGCTTGTGCATAATCCTCTACACAGGTGACTAGTTTATCTATCCCACATCCTATCAGACTCTTCCCATTCACTACCACTTCCTGTTCACTCCATCTCAAACCCTAACGTGGCTAGGGCACACCAAGAAAAGCCTAGTATATTTCCTTCAAATCCTTCAGAAAGGATTTAATACACAGAATCTCTCATTCCAAAGATACAAAGCAAATCCAGAACCACAGCCAGCACTGTGTGATAAATGCAGCCCTGTTATGCACATCTGACCACCTCACCCATTAATCCAGAGTGGCTCTGTTTTTAATTTTTCTGAGACGACAACTGTAGGCAATTGTTCCTTTCCTCAAGAACCCTCTCACAGGGGCACTAAAGGGATCTGTTTTTTCACCATTCCTGTTCAATTCTTTTTGAGACTGGTGAAAGTGAGGAAAGAGGAGCAGAGATGTATTTTCTATGACACCCAGCACTATGACACTATCATATCGTACCAGGCTAATGTTGTGTAACGAATAACTCAGAGTCTATATGAGCTTGGATGAGGGCTATGACTTAACCTAGATTAGATGCAACTAATGTTGGTGGGTTGGAGGAAGCAGCTGGAAGAGATGACAAATCTATCAACACCCATAATTGAGAAAGTGTGTCAGCCATTTGTAACCGGTGCACAATGTGAGTACCTTATTAGATCCCAAGTTGCCCATGGATGCCCAGGTAATAGCTGTGGGCAAGATCACTTTCTTTTATTTGCACTAAATGAACAGGGTGGGATTTTTTTCCTCTCTGATACAGATCTTGCCACAGTTATCTACTGCTTTATCTTCAAAATGATACTTCAATATTACCACTATTGTAATGAGTTACATTTTGAGACCACTTGAAAACTAAAGCTAGTGCAAAATGAAGTATCCCACTTACTAAGTGGAGTTTCAGACCAGTACTCTGGGATAAGCACAAACATCAGCACATTGCTGTTTGAGAAAACAAGGTGCTGGTTTTAACTTATAGACCCTAAATAGTCTGGGCGGTGGTTATCTGAATTACACCCTGGGCTATCCTGCCTCAAATGACATCATCTGATTCACTTGAGTTTGAGCCCTTCAATAGAAATGAAAAGGACCTGTTGGCTTGGTTTTCTACATGAGGGATGTTCCACTTTGGAATTTGCTCTAAAACTTGTCTCAAAATAACTCACATTTGTAAAATTTTCAGTCAGACAACCAGGTTCATCTACTTCCCAGGATTTGCGGAATGGGATGAGCTGAATCTTAGAGCAGCTTGATTACCATTGCTTACAGTGAAAGGGTCTTATTGTTTGATGTTTTATTTGTCAATGAGGTGAGGCAGCCTCTTCCGATATAATTGTGAGTTATGTCCAAAGCAAGGGACGCATACTTTTTTATGTTTTAAAAATCTAAATAAATATCTAGAATAGAAAAGAATTCAATGAATAAATAAATGAATCCGCCTCCCTAGAACTACTTTTAACATGCCAAATCTCTGAAGAGTTTTAAGAAGGAGCTTTTTAAAAATCTACCTGCCACAAGAATGTTTTCTTCTTTGTCCAAAAATTACTCTGTTCTGAGAATCACAATATGCAATCTGGTTTTGCATTACTGAAAGGCTTAAATTCCTAAAGAGGCAGGGTGGTCTCGGGGTGTTGCAACCCTCAAACACATGCCAATGAAATCTTTATACCACACCATCATGTATTATACACTATTCCACCCAGCACTTACAGAGAAACCAAAGGCAAAAACAGCTTTTAAGTCTAAAATCTTCTGCTTATAGATGAGGAATTGCAAACATGTAGCTTCACAAGATCTAAAACATCTGGGATTATAAAAATTTTATTACCATAAAATAATATATGTCTACATTGACAATCTCAGTTTCAAAACCCAATCTCTATAATTAGATAGGGCAAAGGTTAGAAGGAGAATACTCGTTGAGGTCTGTTCTGAACTAGATGTCTTAATAATATAGAAAGCAGCTGGGATAGTCTCCAGAATCTTTGCAACGCAATCCTCATCCAGATCCACACATGATTTCACTCTCAATGTATAGGATTAAAAAAAATAAACCTTTGCTTAGAGAGGAAAATGTCTTTGAACAATTCTTAAGACATCAGGTAAATGTCTTTAAAGGTTCTTCTGAGAAGCTTCACTCAGACCCTTAGGAAATTTCTAAAAGTACAGGTTCTTAGAACTTTTTCCAAAATCTCAAAGTAATTTCCACATTTTACTATTTCCTCTTCACCTGGATGTTATTTCTAATAACCATTTTACAATGAGGGGAAAATGAGAATCTTTGTCTTTGCAAACTGAGATTCTACAGTCTCCCTAGATTCCACTGTGATTTCTCTCTAATTTCTAAACTACCTTCTAGTTTATTTTTTTATCTGCTCATTGTTTCAGATAATGTCTTCTTTACCTTCTGTATAAACATACATAAAGTAACAAAGCAAGGAAACCGCTTCTTCACTTACAGTAGAGGCCTTTCTACATCCCTTATTTCTTCATGACTGCAAGCAAGCTTTAGCCCCATTGTCCCTTACTGCCACTAATACAGCTGTAGTACATGAACTTTCATTTGATCATACAACCTCTAGAAAAAAATCCATCAATTCAATACAAGGCCCATTATTGGATAGTCCCCTTGTTTCTTAGCAACACAGAGTCTTCACCCAAAAGATAACCAAAAAAACAGGTTTCAGAGGAACAGCCGTGTTAGTCTGTATTCGCAAAAAGAAAAGGAGTACTTGTGGCACCTTAGAGACTAACCAATTTATTTGAGCATGAGCTTTCGTGAGCCACAGCTCACTTCATCAGATGTGTACCGTGGAAACTGCAGCAGACTTTATATACACACAGAGAATATGAAACAATACCTCCTCCCACCCCACTGTCCTGCTGGTAATAGCTTATCTAAAGTGATCAACAGGTGGGCCATTTCCAGCACAAATCCAGGTTTTCTCACCCTCCACCCCCCCACACAAATTCACTCTCCTGCTGGTGCTAGCCCATCCAAAGTGACAACTCTTTACATAATCAAGTCGGGCTATTTCCTGCATAGATCCAGGTTTTCTCACTTCCCCCCCACCCCCATACACACACAAACTCACTCTCCTGCTGGTAATAGCTCATCTAAACTGACCACTCTCCAAGTTTAAATCCAAGTTAAACCAGAATATCTGGGGGGGGGGGGTAGGAAAAAACAAGAGGAAACAGGCTACCTTGCATAATGACTTAGCCACTCCCAGTCTCTATTTAAGCCTAAATTAATAGTATCCAATTTGCAAATGAATTCCAATTCAGCAGTTTCTCGCTGGAGTCTGGATTTGAAGTTTTTTTGTTTTAAGATAGCGACCTTCATGTCTGTGATTGCGTGACCAGAGAGATTGAAGTGTTCTCCGACTGGTTTATGAATGTTAGAATTCTTGACATCTGATTTGTGTCCATTTATTCTTTTACGTAGAGACTGTCCAGTTTGACCAATGTACATGGCAGAGGGGCATTGCTGGCACATGATGGCATATATCACATTGGTGGATGTGCAGGTGAATGAGCCTCTGATAGTGTGGCTGATGTTATTAGGCCCTATGTATACCTTCAGATCAGCGGCACTGCTATGGGTACCCGCATGGCCCCACAGTATGCCAACATTTTTATGGCTGATTTAGAACAACGCTTCCTCAGCTCTCGTCCCCTACAGCCCCTACTCTACTTGCGCTATATTGATGACATCTTCATCATCTGGACCCATGGAAAAGAAGCCCTTGAGGAATTCCACCACGATTTCAACAATTTCCATCCCACCACCAACCTCAGCCTGGTCCAGTCCACACAAGAGATCCACTTCCTGGACACTACAGTGCTAATAAACAATGGCCACATAAACACCACCCTATACCGGAAACCTACTGACCGCTATTCCTACCTGCATGCCTCCAGCTTTCACCCTGACCACACCACACGATCCATCGTCTACAGCCAAGCTCTGCGATACAACCGCATTTGCTCCAACCCCTCAGACAGAGACAAACACCTACAAGATCTCTGTCAGGCTTTCTTACAACTACAATACCCACCTGCAGAAGTAAAGAAACAGATTGATAGAGCCAGAAGAGTTCCCAGAAGTTACCTACTACAGGACAGGCCTAACAAAGAAAATAACAGAACGCCACTAGCGGTCACCTTCAGCCCCCAACTAAAACCCCTCCAACGCATTATTAAGGATCTACAACCTATCCTAAAGGATGACCCCAACACACTCACAAGTCTTGGGAGACAGGCCAGTCCTTGCCCACAGACAGCCCCGCAACCTGAAGCAAATACTCACCAACAACCACATACCACACAACAGAACCACTAACCCAGGAACTTATCCTTGCAACAAAGCCCGTTGCCAATTGTGCCCACATATCTATTCAGGGGACACCATCACAGGGCCTAATAACATCAGCCACACTATCAGAGGCTCATTCACCTGCACATCCACCAATGTGATATATGCCATCATGTGCCAGCAATGCCCCTCTGCCATGTACATTGGTCAAACTGGACAGTCTCTACGTAAAAGAATAAATGGACACAAATCAGATGTCAAGAATTCTAACATTCATAAACCAGTCGGAGAACACTTCAATCTCTCTGGTCACGCAATCACAGACATGAAGGTCGCTATCTTAAAACAAAAAAACTTCAAATCCAGACTCCAGCGAGAAACTGCTGAATTGGAATTCATTTGCAAATTGGATACTATTAATTTAGGCTTAAATAGAGACTGGGAGTGGCTAAGTCATTATGCAAGGTAGCCTGTTTCCTCTTGTTTTTTCCTACCCCCCCCCCCAGATATTCTGGTTTAACTTGGATTTAAACTTGGAGAGTGGTCAGTTTAGATGAGCTATTACCAGCAGGAGAGTGAGTTTGTGTGTGTATGGGGGTGGGGGGGGAAGTGAGAAAACCTGGATCTATGCAGGAAATAGCCCGACTTGATTATGTAAAGAGTTGTCACTTTGGATGGGCTAGCACCAGCAGGAGAGTGAATTTGTGTGGGGGGGTGGAGGGTGAGAAAACCTGGATTTGTGCTGGAAATGGCCCACCTGTTGATCACTTTAGATAAGCTATTACCAGCAGGACAGTGGGGTGGGAGGAGGTATTGTTTCATATTCTCTGTGTGTATATAAAGTCTGCTGCAGTTTCCACGGTACACATCTGATGAAGTGAGCTGTGGCTCACGAAAGCTCATGCTCAAATAAATTGGTTAGTCTCTAAGGTGCCACAAGTACTCCTTTTCTTTTTCCAAAAAAAAAGGTTTCACAAAACCTCCATACTCAAAGCAGTAGAAGATGGGAAAGTGGCTGGCAAAGATCAAAGAGGCACTGGCAAAGGCCAAAAGCATAGCATCTCGTATAATATTTGTTTAAAAGTTGATCATAATTTTCTTTTCATTTATGGCCTTTTTTGTGAACTCTTTTCTGGCTGACCAAATTCTAACCCTGTTCCAATAAACCAATCTACAGTAAAGCGGAACCCTGCTTTTAAAAAAAGTTATTAATGGAAGCACATTGTAAAAAAGAAACAACACCCAAGAATAAATATTCTCTACATCAAGGTCATGCATTTAACACACTTCCATTAAATTTCACATTCACAGTTGGCAAGGGCAAAGCTCAACTCCAGAAGTGTTTTTATAATATTCTGAGAAATTCGTAGACTTCACCCTCCATGAGTAATACCAACAAGATTTGTTCCAAATAATTTCTAAGTAAAGAGACTTTGTTATGATTTCTGTATATCATATTCACGTAGGAAGATGTGTCAAAGGTTAACTGCTCGGTTTTCCTGCATGTCACCTTTAGTCAGTACTTCATTTGTGCCGGGGCTTGTCAGGGCCAAGCCCTGGCACCTCTAGTCTTGGCAGTTTGTAGTCCCAGCACCTCTAGGCTTGCTGCATCAGTTATGAAAGTAAACAAATTGCCTGATCCCTGGCATCTCTTTCATTACAAATTAAGCACTGCCTTTAGTCCTTTGAAGAATGACTAGTGAAATTTGGGTGCTTCAATTTTTGGTTGCCCAACTTAAGACACCTAAAAGGTTCTGATTTTCAGAGCTAGACCCCCTACTCCTAAATGTACGTACTCAAAATCACTTTTGGAACAAAACAAATTGAGTGTATTTATATTATATATACATAGACACACACACACAGGGAGTTCTGTTTTCTCCAAACAGGAATGTTTATTTCTGTCACACAGGCCAGTTCTGGTAGGTGTTTATTTTCCACAGAAGTCAATGGGAATTGTAGGTATCTGGAATTTCCTAAAATCAGTGGTTGGTAGTTATTTATGTAAGGCAAGAGTCTTCATCAAGGAATGCATTAGAAGTATAATTATTCTGATGAGACATGGGCTCACCCATTACAAAACAAACAGTTATTGAGCATCGATTAATTCTGCAACCAGTGTTACTCACGGCCTATTGAGGGACTCCTAGTGGCCGGGTGTAGTACTGCACTCCTTTCTCACCTCTGGTGTCCGCTGTAGGTTAGCCTTGGTAGCTCCTTAGTGGCTTGATGCTTTGGCTAAGTCACAAAGTCCAAATGAACCCCTTAAAGAATTATTAAAGAATCCAGGATTCTGGATCTCCCTAGGGTCTTCAGCCCAGCTCTGGGCCTTTTAAATTCAGCCCTTTGGTACGGCTCTCAAATAAGCTCTGTCCCTTTTGGGGTTTATGCCACTTTATCTATGATGGTAGGGGAGTCCAGACCCACCTAATACTCCAGGTTCCAAACCAGGGACCCTATAAACAGCAGCCATGTATGGCTCAACTTCAACCCTCTGATGCTATTTCCATGGGACACTTCCTACTGTGCCCTTTTAGCTCCAGACCTATCTCAGGGCCAACATCCTCAGGTTCTTCTCCCTCTGCAGTCTCAGTGTAAACTCAGCCAGCCCTACATTCTGACTACTTTTCAGACTCCTTTGGACAGCCAGGAACTGATCTGCTAAGACCTTGCAGCTCCTTTTATATGAACCTACTGGGCTCTGTTGCTAGCCCTTGGAGGACCAGGTCTCTCTAGTTTCCAAGATGGCTGCCCTCATGAAGTTTCTCTAGGCAGGCCTGGAGGACCCATCTTTGCTACTCTTTTCTTCCCACCTCACTGCTTCCTGGGGTGGGGTGTAGCAGAGCAGAGGGACCTCTAGCAGGGGCCACAAAGGTCTGATACACCCTGTCACAGTGCCCCACAATTAAAACTTAAATTATGTGGAAGACTATTTGCTCATGCTGCTTCAGAAGGCAAAGTCTTCTATGTTTGGAAACAGTCATGCAAGCTGAAACACTGATCATGAGTTCATAGATCTCTTTTGAGAATTATTCTTAGACTAATTCCTCACAACATACCTACCACCAATATCTCCTTGATCCAACCCCTTTCTAGTATGTTTGAAGATAATTAGGTCAAGCACCTCATAACTTAGGATTTTGTTGATACCTATGCTAATAGAAAGCATAAAAGTAGAGAATATAGGATGTCAGAGATTCCCCAGTTCATTCCTATGAAAAGAGATCACTTATTTATCACTAGACATTTTGGAGAAGGAAAAAGAATTCAATACTATGTCCTACTATAATTTTTTCCATGCTCTTCTAAAAATAACTTACCAGTCACACATCTTGTGTTACACATCTAGTGGCATTTTGGGTCACAAACTATGATCTTTTTCTGCCGAATTAATGTTCAATTTGTGTATATAGCACCTAACTACTATGATTGGCACACTAGAAATAAATACTATTAGAACAGATACGACTGTCTGATGGTATTGGTAATTTATTTTTAAAAGCTCTAATGCCCTTTACTTCAGAATACAATTTATTTTTCCATAGCCGCTTTCATGCAGAATACTCAAAGCTGTTTATAAAGCAATGAGATGAACACTAGCTGGAAAGAGTCTGTGTAGACAAGCAGACTCAACAATTAATGTGCACAGCACCTTGGACATCTGAACCTGCTTCATGAAATGTAGGCCAGGACACCATAGTCAAAAAGTGATCTTTATCTACACCCAGCCTACAAACTTCAGGCATTAATGTATATATTATTTCCAAAGGAGAGTACTACCAACACTTCAACATTCCCATAGCACTGCACTGCATTACGTATGAGCCTAAGTTTTCATTTGGGACTTCAGCCTATGAATACCTGACCCTGAATTAAGAGTGCCAGTTAGTACCAACTGTGATGGTGCTTTTTGAGATGTTAGTATGAACCAGACAGACCATCAACCATTTCTCCTAGGAAATGCCACTAGTAGCAGCGATGTTAATAAGCAGCTGAATTTGGATAAAATGACTGAGCTGTTATTTCAACCATTCAAAGAAAGAGGTTACAAAAATCTGAAGGTGTGATACAATCTGCGTGCTTTAACAGCAGTGCACATTAGTC